>NC_140909.1:859976-977151 GCF_045865225.1 Trachurus japonicus
TAAGCGTATAGCGTTAGTTCTGGCAGGCCATGACGTCAAGCTCTAATCAGCACAGCGTAACTGTCTTCACCTGTGCAGGTCAGCTGATGGCTCAGCTGACTCCCCTATTGGGGAACTGCATTCAGAGCGCGCTGTTTAAACTGCTGTAGCCCGACGTCACCTCCCTTGCTGCTGCTGCTTCCTCTGCCGGCTTTTTTGCAAGACGGGCTCCCGCATGAGGGAAGGATCGCTGGTTGTGTTCGTGCTCGCCCTGCTGCTCCCGATGTCGTCGCCCCGTCCACGATGCGGACCCGCGGCGGCTGGCGCGGTGTCGTGTCATGGGGCTTCAGCGAAGCTCTGGAACGGAGGACGCCGTCTGCGACGACGGGGGAGGGGGGCTCCTTCTCTCCGTCGGGGCTCTCACCTGGCAGGTGGGGGCGGCGTCACACACAGCTGCTCCATTGACCGGCGACGGCTGATTCCGGGGCTGTGGAGTTTCTGTTTGCCAGCGATGCTGCCAAGCGGTCGGAGCGTCACACAAGGAACGGTTTGCTTTATTCTTAATTTGCGCTGGGTTTCAACCTCCATAGCGATAATACAGAATCATATTTGGCATTGAATTATTCACTGACGCAGCTCCTTTTACGGGTTTTGGGGGGTTCGTCTATTTCCTTTTAAATGGGCTACATTTGTTTCCAAACTTAAATAGCCTCCTGACATCTCTTGTTGCTAGAGGGTCAGGGATTTGCCGGCGTGGTCGTTTTGGGGGGTTTTCTTTGCTCCCTGTTTTCTTGTCTGTAACAACATCTATTGCACGTCTGTCCGTCCTGGGTGAGGGATCCCTCCTCTGTTGCTCACCCTGAGGTTTCTCCGATTTTTCCCTGTTAAAAGGGTTTTCCATGGAGTTTTTCCTCAGTCGATGTGAGGGTCAAAGGACAGAGGATGTTGTTACGATGCCATGTAAAGCCTTTGAGACAAACTGTTTGTAAAAACGGGCTATACAAATAAAATTGCCTTGCCTTACTGCGCCTGTCAATAGAGCATTCTAGATGCACAAAAAGCTATGAGCCTTTCATTGTAAATAATTGATTTAATATTATTATTGTTATTATTATTAATAATGGTTATTATTATTGTAAAAATTATTATTAAGAGGTAGCGTGTGGCTTATTCCCTATTAAAATTTATAGGCAAAAATTAATTCCATTCTAGATAGCCTCCTGGCATCTCTTAGCAGAGGTTCCAGGATTTGCCGGTGTGGTTGTTTTGGGGGTTTTCTTTGCTGCTGCGCTCCCTGCTTATGCCGTTCATGATGGCTCGTGAAGGGCAGGAAGGTGCTCTTCCTGCCTCAGGCTTTCCACGCAAGCGCGTGGAAGAGCAGGGGGTCCCAGAACAGTACCATACCGCCAAATTAAACTGTGCAAGTAAATAAATATTATTTTGACATAGTGGTCCTGACAGAAATTAAGCGTATAGCGTTAGTTCTGGCAGGCCATGACGTCAAGCTCTAATCAGCACAGCGTAACTGTCTTCACCTGTGCAGGTCAGCTGATGGCTCAGCTGACTCCCCTATTGGGGAACTGCATTCAGAGCGCGCTGTTTAAACTGCTGTAGCCCGACGTCACCTCCCTTGCTGCTGCTGCTTCCTCTGCCGGCTTTTTTGCAACCCACCTCCGCCCCAGCTCCTCCTGTCATTATATCTTGTTGGTTGCTCTGCTCTGTCTGGGTTTTCTTTGCTGCTGCGCTCCCTGCTTATGCCGTTCATGATGGCTCGTGAAGGGCAGGAAGGTGCTCTTCCTGCCTCAGGCTTTCCACGCAAGCGCGTGGAAGAGCAGGGGGTCCCAGAACAGTACCATACCGCCAAATTAAACTGTGCAAGTAAATAAATATTATTTTGACATAGTGGTCCTGACAGAAATACAGTTGTGCAAAGTTGGTCTCTTTGGGTGATGTTCCCATTTATTGTAACAAAAAGGTTATTAACAAAACAGTAGTTGATGTGGATAAAAACAAAGATCACTGGCTTTCCTCCGGCTGTCGGTAAGAAATGTGTAAACCCACCACCATCCAACTCAAACTAATCACCCTTCATTTCAGGCAGCTGCTGGGTGTTAAGCAAACAAAATGAAAAGGTACACTGCACCCTTGTGGTCAAAGTAAAGTACTTACAGTACAAAACACAAACTAAAGAATGGCTCCTACAGATTCCATGGCTGCAGATGTCGAGGCAATGGGTCTGTCATCATTGAGGCAAGAGATGTTCTTGGTCTTGGGAACCAGGATGATAATGGACTCTTTGAATCACCTGGGTACTGAGCATTGACAGAGGGAGATGTTGAAATGTAGGTTAAAGTTTGAGCCAAGTTTGTCCGCTCCAGTGGGTGCACCGCCACCTATGTATTTGTAACCAACTCACTCTAAGCTTTTAATCAATAATCAGTTTTACGAATCTATGAAGAAAAAAAGTTAAAATTCTCTGATTTCAGCTTCTTCAATGTGAATATTTCTGGTTTCAATGTTCCTTTATGATAATAAACTGAGTCTCTCTTTGGTTTGTGGTAGGGCTGTAGCCGATATCTGAGTACTTGCTCAGCTTGGGAGGCATCCGCATCCGAGGACGTCATCTGGTGGTTTGAGAAACACTGATTTACGTTTTTCAACATTTTTCTTGACAAAACAACTAATCGATTAATCATTTACATATCAACAGATTAATCGATGATGAAAATAATTGTTGGTTGCTCAGGTGTAGGACCGGACCGTCCCGTCGTCTAGCTGCTGTGGAGCTGCTGGTGTTTCTTCAGGTTGCTGGACTGGCTGAAGGCCTTCCCACACTGCCCACACACATATGGTTTCTCTCCAGTGTGGACGCGCCGGTGGACCGTTGACCCACTGGAGTCAGCGAACGCCTTACCACACTGCTCACAGCTGTAAGGCTTCTCTCCCATGTAGGCGCGTTGGTGGACCGTTCAATCAATCAATCTTTATTTATAGAGCAACTTTCATATATGGGAATGCAACACAAAGTGCTTTACACACAGAAAAATAGAAACAGAAAAACAATTACAAGTAAAAACCCCTCCCTCCCACACCCCATACTACACACACTCTCTCTCTCCCTGACTAACTACTGACACTAGGGAGACATGGCATGACACTGAGGATTGAGGAAGCGCTATCTTTTGGGGCTGTCCACACTGGGAGGATTCGCAGGCCATGCCACAGAGGGCACCAGCGCCCAGGCCCCCCGACCTGGACAGACCACAGCGAGCCGAGCCGAAGGGACCCAGGGACAGCGCCCCCAGCAGCAGCCCAGACACAGCTCCCAGCGTGGAAGACCCCCCTGAGGAAACACTGGGAGGTAGTGAATGCCTCCTCTGAGGAAGTAGCGAATGCCTTCCCACACTGCTCGCAGCTGTATGGCTTCTCTCCGGTGTGGATGCGCCGATGGACCGTTAACTGTCCGGACTGAGTGAATGCCTTCCTGCACTGCTCGCACATGTATGGCGTCTGTCCACATTGGCATCGCCGGCGGTGAGCGTTCAGATGAACTGAGGTCCTGAACGTGTTCCCACACCCATTACAGCTGTGTGGTTTCTCTTTGGTGTGATCCTGTTTCTATGGCAACAGACAGGAACAGAGATAATCAATTAATCAATGGATGGATGGACATTAAGTACCGTCATCATCGTCATCACACAGCTTGCTTATGGTGCTGTTTTGTTTTCCTTTTTAAATTCTTCATTCAGAGGTTACCACGGCAAATTGAGGTGGTTGCCAATTACGATAGGGGCCGCCCAGGCTGAGGCAGACAGAAACGTGGAGAAAAAGAGTGATTTTCTGCCTCTGCACTATGAGCATCACACAGGACTTCCTGAATAATTTGGTGTTTCTACAGTAAATATTTTGGAGACACTTGCGATTTTAAAACAGGGGTCTATTCTGCTTCTCTCAGAAAATGTTTGTATTGGAGTCAATGAGGAGTAGAGACAGACGTGGCCACACTTAGAGGCTGATAATTCAAATTCTGTAAGTCTCTCTGTTATTTTGAGCACATCGTGAGAGAGATAACAAGATTGTCTACAAATTTGGAAAAAAAACATGTGTGCAGAGCGTAAATTGTGGCCGGCGGCGGCGTAGCGTATGAGTATCGCTTTTACCGTGCCCTGCGGTCATGCTGTCATGCATGCGCACTTCTCTCTCTCTCTGTGTGTGTGAGGGCTAATAATGGAGAAAGAGCACTATGATCAATGAACAGTACGCTATTGCATCGTAAAAGTAGCTATGCATGCAGCCCCCGACTTACCACCACACCCACTCCTGAACATTCACACCTGCTCCAGAACATTACCACCTCCAAGCATCCCCCATCACTGCTTTGACTATGAATGGGCTCTTTGCACAGCTCCACTACTTCCTGAACTTATGGTGCGTTCCAGGCAACCCGTAACTTGTGTTTTTCCGACCTGTTCCTATGGTTACCCGTTAGAACGTACCGTCAAACTCGTAACTTCCCACCTGTGAACTCGTACTAGATCGATCTACTCCCAGTTCCCAGTCAGTAACTCGTAACTTGCCTGGAACGCTACAAACTCGTAACTGGTGACTTGAAGTCGTGACTTACGGGTTCAAACGCCTGCCTGGAACGCACCATTAATACTGCTCCTTTGTTTCCTGTCTTACATTATTGGACAAACTGAATAATCCAGGTGGGTCGGACCATTGTGACTACTCAGGCACACCTGGATTAATCAGCTTGTCCAATAATGTAAAACAGGAAACAAAGGAGCAGCATTAAGTTCAAGAAGAAGTGGAGCTGTGCAAAGAGCCCATTGATTAGAAAATGAGCAGGGATTTCTTTCTGTGATGAAACTTCTCACGGAATTGAAGGTAGCACGTAGTGAAATGATAAACCATGGCAATATATTTAATTCCCATATAAATAACAAATAAAGGGATATTTGTAACAAAACATAAGGATAAGGGCGAGAATGTGTACAAAGTACTCAATTCCAGAAGAAAAAATACAGTTGTGCAAAGTTGGTCTCTTTGGGTGATGTTCCCATTTATTGTAACAAAAAAGGTTATTAACAAAACAGTAGTTGATGTGGATAAAAACAAAGATCACTGGCTTTCCTCCGGCTGTCGGTAAGAAATGTGTAAACCCACCACCATCCAACTCAAACTAATCACCCTTCATTTCAGGCACCTGCTGGGTGTTAAGCAAACAAAATGAAAAGGTATACTGCACCCTTGTGGTCAAAGTAAAGTACTTAAAGTACAAAACACAAACTAAAGAATGGCTCCTACAGATTTCATGGCTGCAGATGTCGAGGCAATGGGTCTGTCATCATTGAGGCGAGATGTTCTTGGTCTTGGGAACCGGGACGATAATGGACTCTTTGAATCACCTGGGTACTGAGCTTTGACAGAGGGAGATGTTGAAATGTAGGTTAAAGTTTGATCCAAGTTTGTCCGCTCCGGTGAGTGCACTGCCACCTATGTTGGAGAGTTTATCAAGAAAAAAGTCATAATTCTCTGATTCCAGCTTCTTCAATGTCTGGTGGTTTGAGAAACACTGATTGATATAACATTTTTTAGCATTTTATTGACCAAACTTCTTGTCGATTAATCATTTACACATCCACAGATTAATCTATGATGAAAATAATCATTAGTTGCTCAGGTGTAGGACCGGACCGTTCTGTCCTCTAGCTGCTGTGGAGCTGCTGGTGTTTCTTCAGTTCGTTGGACTTGTTGATGGCCTTCCCACAGTGCCCACACACATACGGTTTCTCTCCGGTGTGGACGCGCTGGTGGACCGTTAACTGTCCGGACTGAGTGAACGCCTTCCCACATTGCTCGCAGCTGTACGGCTTCTCTCCGGTGTGGATGCGTTGGTGGATCGTTAAATTTGTGGGGTTAGTGAACGCCTTCCCACACTGCTCGCAGCTGAACGGCTTCTCTCCAGTGTGGATGCGTTGGTGGACCGTTAACTTTGAGGAGGTAGTGAACGCCTTCCCACACTGCTTGCAGCTGTACGGCTTCTCTCCGGTGTGGACGCGCTGATGGGCCGTTAAGTCTCCGGACTGAGTGAACGCCTTCCCACATTGCTCGCAGCTGTACGGCTTCTCTCCGGTGTGGATGCGTTGGTGGATCGTTAAATTTGCGGGGTTAGTGAACGCCTTCCCACACTGCTCGCAGCTGAACGGCTTCTCTCCAGTGTGGATGCGTTGGTGGACCGTTAACTTTGAGGAGGTAGTGAAAGCCTTCCCACATTGCTCGCAGCTGTATGGCTTCTCTCCGGTGTGGACGCGTTGGTGGACCGTTAACTGTCTGGATTGAGTGAACGCCTTCCCACACTGCTCGCAGCTGTACAGCTTCTCTCCTGTGTGGACACGTTGGTGGACCGTTAAATTTGAGAAGGTAGTGAACGCCTTCCCACACTGCTCGCAGCTGTACGGCTTCTCTCCGGTGTGGATGCGTTGGTGGACCGTTAAATTTGCGGGGTTAGTGAACGCCTTCCCACACTGCTCGCAGCTGTATGGCTTCTCTCCGGTGTGGACGCGTTGGTGGACCGTTAACTGTCTGGATTGAGTGAACGCCTTCCCACATTGCTCGCAGCTGTATGGCTTCTCTCCTGTGTGGACACGTTGGTGGACCGTTAAATTTGAGAAGGTAGTGAACGCCTTCCCACATTGCTCGCAGCTGTACGGCTTCTCTCCGGTGTGGACGCGTTGGTGGACCATTAAGTCTCCGGACTGAGTGAACGCCTTCCCACATTGCTCGCAGCTGTATGGCTTCTCTCCGGTGTGGATGCGTTGGTGGACCGTTAAATTTGAGGAGGTAGTGAACGCCTTCCCACACTGCTCGCACATGTATGGCGTCTGTCCACATTGGCGTCGCCGGCGGTGAGCCTTCAGATGAACTGAGGTCCTGAACGTGTTCCCACACCCATTACAGCTGTGTGGTTTCTCCCTGGTGTGATCCTGTTTCTATGGCAACAGACAGGAACAGAGAGAATCAATTAATCAATGGATAAATGGACATTAAGTACCGTCATCACACAGCTTGTTGATGCTGCTGTTTTGTTTTCCTTTTTAAATTCTTCATTCAGAGGTTACCAAATTGAGGTGGTTGCCAATTATGATAGGGGCCCCCCAGGCTGAGGCAGACAGAAATGTGGAGAAAGAGTGATTTTCTGCCCCTGCACTGGTCTCACATTTGGACTTATTCTGACAAAACGGTAGCTCCTATCAGAAAAACACAGACCGTGAGCATCACACAGGACTTCCTGAACAGTTTGGTATGATTTGGTGTTTCTACAGTAAATATTTTGGAGACACTTGCGATTTTAAAACAGGGGTCTATTCTGCTTCTCTCAGAAAATGTTTGTATTGGAGTCAATGAGGAGTGGAGACAGACGTGGCCGCACTTAGAGGTTGATCATTCAAATTCTGTAAATCTCTCTGATATTTTGATCACATCGTGAGAGAGATAACAAAATTGTCTACAAATTTGGGAAAAATCATGTGTGCAGACCTTAAATTGTGGCCGGGAGGAGTGTGGAAAGAGAAAAAAAATCTGGAGTTTTTCTGGCATCTCTCCCACTCTGACCGATGATGTCACCCACTCTGACACGAACATTCCGTGCAATACACACCCATTATAATCTCATAATTTCTCCAAAAATGATCATGGTCATTGATCAGGGATTGATCAAAAACTATATGAACTATCAAAACGTGGATTGATACGCCAATACACAAGACCTGTGTCTACTGTTTAAAGTTCAAATAAAGTCTCTAGGTGAAAGTATGCCTGAGCAGTAGACGTTTGGGAAAACTGTTGAGAAAAGTAATAGCACACGGACCCCGATCAAACCGCACATCTTGATATATAATATATTATATAATTATGGTAGCAAATCGAAAATAGTCCGGAAGATGAAGAATACAAATATTATGGAAGACAAAATCCGCACAATAACAATAGTGCCCGGTGCGCTTGCCCTAATGCTACAGCAGGAAATAAAGTAGGCAGGTTAGGTTGTAGACTTTTTAGTGAACCACAAAATGTACAACAGCTAGCAGCTAACAGCTGTTAGCTTCATCTCTTGACTCGCTCCCACTAAAAACAGAAACACAGACCTGTGGACCGGAACCGGACGGACCGGAGGGCTCGTTGTCCTGGTGGACCGCGTCCTGCTCCTCCCCTGTAGTCCCAGTCTGCCCAAACAGATCCTCCTGGTTCTCCTCCTTTATCATGTTGTAGTCCTGGTTCTCCTCCTGGTTCTCCTCCTTTATCATGTTGTAGTCCTGGTTCTCTTCCTTTATCATGTTGTAGTCCTGGTTCTCCTCCTGGTTCTCCTCCTTTATCATGTTGTAGTCTTGGTTCTCCTCCTGGTTCTCCTCCTTTATCATGTTGTAGTCCTGGTTCTCCTCCTGGTTCTCCTCCTTTATCATGTTGTAGTCCTGGTTCTCCTCCTGGCTCTCCTCCTTCATCCTGGTCCTGGTCAGATGGGACCTCCTCTTGGTGCTTTTCCACTAGCTCAGTACGGTACAGCACGGCTCTACTCGCTTTTATCCTCTTTTCCTCCTCCAGCCCCTCCTACCTGCTACCTGCTACTTCTTTGGTAACGCCTCAGCGTGACATCAGCCGACTGCCTTCCCCTGATTGGCTAGAGCGTCGTCACTGGAAGACGAGTGAGTCTGGAGCCAAAGATACTCGTATTTGTTTATAAACCGTCTTTGCTGGAGCTGACGAGAGGAGAGAAACAAGAGAGCCGTTAGTGGAAACAAAGACGGTTCATAAACTGAAAATAGAGTATCTTTGGTGGAAAGTGCCTTCTGTTTACCTTTGTATTCTCGCGATCTCTCCGACTTTCGCGGTGACGTCGCAGTCTCCTCCCCTTAGATACCGTTGTTAAGGTGTCGGAGTTGACTGTGCTGTAACTTCAGAAGTGTAAATGTTTGAGGAAGAGTGGGCCTTTAAATTAGTGTTTACAGATTCATTTAAACACTGTACATCACAGCAAAACACTTTGTGTTTCAGTTTCAGTTCAGTTTAATTTATTTGACAAGGGACAATGTACATTAATAAAACATTGTAAAAAAAACAAAAAACAGGGCAACCTTTAAAAAGAGTAACAATGAAGTAAAATACCAAACAATCATTCAGTACGCATTAATAAATTTACATTAAGACAGTAACACACATTTGCGATGACACAAGGTAGTTAGTGCTCATAATATAATTAGTTCGTAGTCCTGCCATCCTAGGGCATCAGCAATAGTATTAAGAAACAGGATTCATTAAACAAATCACTATTTGTTGTCAGGGCTTAAATAATATGTTCAGACACAAACTTCCAGAAGTATTCCAATGGTGTATGGAGGGAAAGTACATCTTCTGTGAGAGCTGGACCAGAGAGAATATTATTGGAACCAACATGCATATTACTAGTGAAACCAGTCATGGAGCACGGTGAGTTTTTTCGGTCGGGACTCAGTGTCCACATTGACTGTGCAATAAGTGCCTGGTTGGTTTACTTTGTCCACTTGTCCACAGGTATTGTCACCTGACTCTGCACATCCAGAACACTGTATCAAGGATCTGTCCTTCTGAAATGGAAAAAATAAATGTGAAACAAAGGTTTATCTATAAATCATGCTTATTAGCTTGTAGATTACCTGCAGGAAAAATTGGTGTGGTAGGGAATTGAGTAAAATATAAAGTGTTTACACATTCACACATTTCACCAGTCACACAATACTGTCTGGCTAACCTATTATACTCTGTGATTATCATTGTTAAAGGTAGCTATGCATACAGCCCCCAACTTACCACCACACCCACTCCTGAACATTCACACCTGCTCCAGAACATTACCACCTCCAAGCATCCCCCATCACTGCTTTGACTATGAATTGATTAGAAAATGAGCAGGAATTTCTTTCTGTGATGAAACTTCTCACAGAATTGAAGGTAATAAGTAGTGAATTAAAACGATAAGCCATGGCCAGGACCAGGCCAATATATTTAATTCCCATATAAATAACAAATAAATGAATATTTGTAACAAAACATAAGGACAAGGGCTATGTGTAGAACATGTGTAATTGAAAGTACTCAATTCCAGAAGAAAAAATACAGTTGTGCAAAGTTGGTCTCTTTGGGTTAAGTTGAAATAAGAACTTTGCAGAAATTAATGAAACTTTTCCCGTTGAGCTTATTTGATGACGTGTTAAATGAGTAACAGCAGCTGCATGTGCACGCAGCACGCCGTCAGGATGAGAGTCTGACATTGCTGCAGCGCTGTCTGTCTGAGGATTTCTATCTGTGATGAGTTTTCATTCTGTAAAAGTTTGTTGAGAGGGAAAATAAATGTTCCAGTGAAATTGATGACTCATTATAATGTGTTTCATTATGAGGAAGATCAATGGGTTGATGTGTGAATCATTGACTGTCTCTCACGTCTGCAGATCCTGGTTTATGATTCATGTCGAGGCTGTTTTGTCTTGACCAACTTCTTCTTTTTCTGTAGAAATAAACTGAAGCTACATTTTTTTTGATATTGTTACTTATACTTTATTGTCCAATTATGTTAAGATAGGCAATTATTGTTACAAGTCATGTTAATTTTTCTTACTTTATGTCTGTTTAGCTACTTTTCCATTTGTTATTCATTTAATTCAGTTTTATTGCACAGAGACTTTATTCTACTGCTCCTCGGCCTTGGGGTTGTTTTGGGTTCTGGGGAAAAAATAGAAAAGGCAATGTAAAATCTCTTTGTCGTCTACTTACTGTTGTGTTTCTTAAAAAGATTAATTAATTAAAAAAGAAAGAAAGAAACTGAAGCTTTTACAGTCACCTGGTGAAGCTGTGGCGGTTTGACTCTTCTCTGCCTGTAGGTGGTGCTGCAATCTGGAGCTGAAACTAGGGATGTCCGATAATATCGGCCGATATTAGCATATTTTTGTAATATCTGTTCATATCGTTATCGGCTTTTCCACCGATAATGAAAACCGATTACATAATGCCTGTGTTGTGCTGCTGCCTGCTGCTGCTGCTTGTTGGGTCCTGACATTTACCTGCGCGCAATTGATGACATCATCAAACCGCACCCAGAACCAAAACAACAGCAGAAGAGTGTCATAGATATATACACGTAGATGCCGCCTCTGACGCTGCTGCCCATTGGAACGGATCGTCGTCGCCGCCGCCATCTTGAGGGGGAGGTGAATGGGTTTTGTTATGTTTTGTTTTACCTCGTACTGCCGTTCGTGACATGCATGACGTCATCTATGGTTTTTACCATAGGAACTCCGCAATATTTTTTTTCGTAGGATGAGTCCGGGAAAGTCCCGCCTTCCCCGCCTCTGATTGGCTGGATGAATTCTCCTTCGATTGACGTCATCTCACAACAGTACTGTAGTAAACTAAAATACACACAACTGAAATATGAAATGTAATCAGATGCCATGGCGTAGCGGTTTGCGTTTTCACCTGCGGTGTGGTGAATCCGAGTTCGATCCCCGCTGGTTTCACATTTAAAAAAAAATTAGTTTTTAAATTAATATTCCAAGTTTACATTTTGAGTTTGAGAGAAGTGTAATTGTGCCATTGGTTAGGTTTAGGCAATGAAGAAAGGAGTTGGTTAAGTTTAGTAAAAAGACCAGGTAGAGGCTAGACAGGCCAGTAGAGAGAGTCCAAATTTACATTTTGAGTTTGAGTGAGAAGTGTAATTGTGCCACTGGTTAGGTTTAGGCAATGAAGAAAGGAGTTGGTTAAGTTTAGTAAAAACACCAGGTAGAGTGTAGACAGGCCAGATAAGTAGAGAGAGTCCAAGTAGATCCAGGCACTTATCACGCTTTGCCGACAGCCTGCGTTTCACAGCCGTTTCACAACCAAAACAAACAACCAATCAGGCGAGAGCCCTTCTAGCCAATCAGAGTCGAAAATGGAGCCCATCTAGCCAATCAGAGGCGGGAACGGCGGGAACGGCGGGAAAGGCGGGACTTTCCCGGACTCATCCTACGAAAAAAAATATCGCAGGAACTCCCCCTCAAGATGGCGGCCGCGACGACATTCCTGACAAGCCTGAATGCGGCATCTACGTGTATATATCTATGGAAGAGTGTGGCTAGTGTGGCTAACAGGTTGCTCGCTCGTTGCTACACAAAATGTCTGCAGTCTGGAATTTTTTTAACGCTTCACCTGCGGATACGAGATTTGCGATTTGTAAAGACTGTGAGGCGCATGTCATGCGAGGGGGGGCCAAGGCTTCGTCATTCAACACTTCGAATTTAATCTCTCACATCAAGAAGAACCACCCCGAGGCACACGAAGCGTTTTTGCAGCAAAGTAAGGCAAAACAACAACGAGGAAAGGACTCCCCGAAGAAAACAACGCTGTCGCTCAAAGAGTCAGCAGAAAAAAAAGTGAAATACAACAAGGAACACCCAAGGGCGAAAGCTATCAGCCAAAAAATCATGGAATGCATTGCGCTGGATAATCAGCCATTTTCCGTCGTGCAAGACGCCGGCTTCAGCAAACTTGTGGAGTTCCTCGAGCCACGCTTTGCCATGCCCAATCGCAAGTATTTCTCAGATGTTTGCCTCCCCGAGTTGTACAGTGTTGTTTATGCACACGTCGAGAAGCTCATTTCTGATGCTGTGTGCTGTGCATTAGCTTCACGACAGATATCTGGTCTTCAAGCGTTAGCCAGGTTAGCATGCTGAGCTTGACTGCTCAATGGCTAGATTCGGACTTTAAGCTCGTCAAGGCTGTGCTTCATTCTCAAGAGTGCCGTGGGTCTCACACGGCACAAGCGATCACGTGTGCTTTTGAAAAGATGTTTGAGACATGGAAAATCTCCAAGGAGAGGGTGCATGTAATAGTACGGGACAACGCACGCAATATGGCTAAAGCTACGTCGGAGTTTGGTGTGCAAAGTCTGCCCTGCATGGCACACACCTTGCAGTTGGCAGTGAACGGAGGTGCCCTGTCTCAACGCAGCATAGCAGATGCCCTGGCTGTGGGTAGACGTGTGGTAGGCCACTTCAAACACTCACCACTGGCTTGCAGTCGTTTTGAAGACATACAAAAAGAACTCAACATGCCTGTGAAAAAGCTGCAACAGGATGTATCCACCAGGTGGAATTCCACCTATTATATGATGCAAAGCCGGGTGGAGCAGAAGAGGGCATTGAGTGCATATGCTGCAGATTATGAACTCCCTGCAACATTGAATGCAACTCAATGGGGGATTCTGGAGAAGACGACCAACCTCCTGGAACCATTTGAACAACTTACCAGAGACATCAGCTCTGCGGAGGCCACTGCTGCAGATGTCATCCCTGCTGTGATGTCCCTCACACGACTGCTGGCCAGGGTTGATGAATCAGACAAGGGTGTGCAAACAGCCAAACGTACTCTACTCGAAGCTGTCTGTAATCGCTTTAATGGTGTGCAAAGTGAACCACTGTATGCCATTGCAACTATGGTTGATGCTCGTTACAAAGATCGGTATTTTGACTCGGACAAGAAGGGTGTTGGGGATTTGCATAGGAGTTTGGTGATTGACAATAATTATTAAGCATTAATAATCAATAAGCAGGTCAACTAATTTATTAATTATTGAGTTTAATTGATAAATTAATAAAGTTAGGATTAGCGGTATTGACTAATAATTACTAGAAAAAAAGAATAGTTGTATTATTAATTAAAGTGAATTAATTAATAATAACTGCGGGGCACCACCCTGAAATCAGGGATCAATGACCAAACAATCAGTCTCGATTATAGGAATCTCTTATAGAATAGAATAATCAATTAAATACGAAGGCGTAAAGTCGAGCACAGACCCTGATAACCAGCTTTAGCGTCACAATAGAATGTACACGAACAACCACAGAACAACTACTTGAGTTCAAGGACATTTATTACTAAAATCATCTAATAGTACACACTCAAGTTCAGGTAATTCAAAGGAATAAACAGTTCAGCAAACATACACTCTCAATGGCTTAGAATGAGCGTATGATGTGTGTGTGTGTGTGTGTGTGTGTGTGTGTATATAGGCTGTGTGTGTGTGTGTGTGTGTGTGTGTGTGTGTGTGTGTGTGTAGCCTAAGAGGGGGAGGAGAGACGTCGAGTGACGTCAGAGGGCGTCGAGTGACGTCGGATGGCGTCACGGACGGCGCGCTCGTTCGAGTGAGACAATGGACACGATGTGGCTGTTTCCACGTGTTCCTCAGGTCCACACACAATGATCACAGTCACGTCGCTCACACTGATCACTCTGATACGAACTCTCGTGTTGGGACGCGTGTTTGGGGCGGAGTCCCTTATGGCGGCCCGTTGTGTTACATAGGCAGGTATATGTGTGTGGGTGTGTGTGTGGGTGCGCGGCTGCGCACGTGTGTGTGAGTTAGTAGAGAGGAAAAAGGAGAGAGAGAAGAGGGAGAACGGCGGCTAAAAGGGGGCGATCGGTTATATTAGTCAGGGCTGAACCCAATCGGTATCCAACTACCACAGTGAGAATAAAAGAGCTGCACTCTGATATCTTCACTGGTCTTCTGACGCGGATACGGAGAATTGCGTTCAGCACGTGACTAAGACCTAGTTAATATAACTAGTAAACATCGATCGACCACTCTAGTTAATACAACTAGTAAACATACAGCAAAACACAATCAACATAACAGGACGCGGAGGTCCTAATAAAATCACGCTTAATTCTAGTCGCTGCCCAGACAAAAGCTCTCTTACTGAAGCGTGCTTCCCAGTGCTGATGAGGTCCGTCGACCTGATGGCCTGGGGCTGCTGTAGCGTCCCACAGCGGGATAAAACTGGTCGTCCTCTGGAAGGGTGGCAGAAAGGAGGGCCAGCTGAGTTAACTCTGTATCGGCGGGATCCTCGGCGGAGTCCGGCGTCGGCGCGTGAAGAAAGGCGACCTTCACGACTGCAGCAGATGTGGGGGAGAGGGAGCGGCAATTGCTCGGAGGTCTCCCCAGGATCCAGGTGTTTCAGATGAAAGTTGAGGCAGTTTACTTGTCCAGCAAGCTCAGAACTGCGGCCTAGGTATTGAGTCCAAACGTTTGGTGCGCCCCCTTTAGTAACTTGGTTGCGTGAAGCCGGAGCTCCTTGCAGCACTTCGTTACCTGGGAAAAAGCATGGGGCTGCGCGTCGCCGCAGCATTTAAACCTTCGGTGACGTCACGGGGTTCCCTGGGGTTTCCCCCAGGTACTGACCAATGGGAGGCCAGAGTTTGAACGTCTGGGTGGAATCATACCTAGGTGTGATTTAACGGGCGTTGTCTGCTGTCGCGCATTCCTTGTCCCCTGCTGGTTTTATGGCCCTTTGTTTGAGAACATGTGGGTTGAGGTCCCAACATCCCCCCTTTGGTCCGAAGAGTGGGTTAGAGTCCAGTCTTTGGAGCAACAGAAGGGCTGAATAATCCGCATGTTTCCTGCGGAGAAAGTCTTTAACAGTCCAACAGTTCAAACAGTTCATGTAGCACTGGTTAAGAGGCTAGTGTCTGGGCATTTATGCAGAGGCACGTCTGGGCAGGACGTCTTAACTACTAGCAACTCTTAGCAACTATGTTATCACATGTTACAACACATCATCACCTCTATCATGTAATAACATAGAAGAAAACAAAACGAAAGCAAAACACATCTAAGAATTGAAAAAGAGGAAAAGAGAACATTTGTTAATAAAAGGGGTTAGTAGGCCTCTCTTTCACCCCTTGGGGTGAATTGGCCAGTGGTGTGTTTGAAGTGTTGTTGAGTGTCTCTTTTCCCAGAACCCGACATTCAAAACCAATTTCAGTTTATAGCTGTTCAATAACTGGTAAGCTTAAATAAACTCCTGTTCTGAACATTGTGGATAGACTGAAATTGGGATAGCACTGCCAAGGTTATCTACTAGGTGTACTTGGGAGGGCTGTACAGTCGTGGTAGTGGCAGCGCCTAAGAATCTGCTCTACCGTGGTCCGCGGGACCAAGTAGGGCGGGATTCTGCCTGCACTAAGACTCTTGCATCAAATCTGACTACGCGTATGTAGGTTATATCCTCTACCCCCCTTTTCCCCAGCTCACAAAGTAGACTTTATTAACCAGCAGGGAAGAGTTCCTGGCTTAGTTATGCTGGCAGGGGTTCTGTGTTTGACCCCCTCAAAGGGTCAGATACCACCTGACAAAGTGGCTTTATCTTACGCATTACTTCGGTTAAGCATGCATGTAGAAGGTTTGTCAGTTCCGACACCTGGCGGTCACTTCCTTGGTGACCTTGGTTCCTCCGGTCATACTTACCTTCTCGCGTAGCGTTCTTGTTGTATCCTCCCCCTGCGGGAGGAAGTTACGCTGGGCTGATTTACCTGGCTGATCTCTTCTGTGGTTTTGCCAACCACCCTGGCGGCCGTCCGAGGCTGCTTGCCTGGCGGCTCTGTTCTGAGGGATTTCGCTGCCCTCAAGTGTCAAGTCGGTGTCTTCTGTCACCTGTATCCCCAGGACCCTGGCTTCGGGTTGGAGACCCGGGGGTTTCCAACCCGTCTCCTGACGCAATTCCCACACCATCTGTGCATGTTTGCGGATTTCTTTCATGGGGGGATTGTGGGTCCTGTACATTAGTGAGACATCATACCTAACCAGATCGTGGAGATTGTGAACGAATAGAGATTTGAAAGCCTGGTCTTCTTCTAACCCTGGTGCGTGGCGGCCTCGGAAAAAGGCTACCTGCAAGCGTCGGTAGTATTCCTTCGGAGGTTCTGTCTTCTTTTGGGTGACTGCGTAGGCACCCATGGCGGCAGCGGTGGGATCATTGTAGAGGGAGTACTCTTCCCTCAGAGCTCGACAAAGAGCTGAATAAGTGTCCCTGGTTGTCGGAGGGAGAGATTCCATGAACACATGGACGCTTCTGGATGTGGTTTTCCAGACAAGCTTAAGTTTCTCTCGTGTGGAGGGGCGAGGAAGATCAAGCAAGCAGCGTTCAACCTCCCGGAGGTAGTCATCAACACTAGCCTCGGGGTCCCCTGGGTCGAAGCGCTCAATATCCCCAGCAAGGGATTCAAGTTGACGAGTCCTTAAGCCTCGTTCACTGGAGAAGCCGTAGTCTGAGTCCTCTGAGGTGAGGTCACAGTCGTCTCTATATCGTCGAGAAGGAACGACTTGATGGTGGTAAGGATCACGAGGATCAAAGGCACCAGCACCCTGGTGGGTCGGAGGATGATACTCTCTCCATTGCGATGAAGTGACTGGATCGTCAAAGCGCAAGAAAGTACGATTGCGTGCAGACGGGGGGGCACTGCCGTATGGGGGGACTCCTGGGTCCCCATAAAAGGATGTCGATGGCGGTTGGTAGTAGCTCACCATGGCTCTAGCGTTGCCTGAAGCTGTGTATCCCTGGGGGTTACTGTATTGGTAGTCTCCAGGGTACGGCTCTGGCAACCTAGTGGGCCCAAATGTCCTTTGACTCGCGGCTGTGGGGTAGTTTGGAGAGAATGGTTCCCAGGGCTGGGGGCCCTCCCACCGTTGTGTGTCTGGCGCGGTTTGCCTGCCTGACCAGGCTGGCTCAAGTGTCGGCTGGAGGTCACGTCCCTGCCCACGGGTCAGACTGGACCTTTGATCATGAGCCTGAACGTCTGAGTCGTACCCACGTGGGTACTCTGCCGGCTCCGTGGCAGATCTCTCAGGGGCGTAGGCTTGTGAGCTTACTGGCGGTTCAGGGTCTGAAGCTGGTGCACAACTTACCTGTACAATTTCGTTCTCTTTGTCCTGGACCTCCTGTTCCAGGCGGGACTTCTCGCTTCGCAAGTAGGCAAGTTCTTCTTGGGCTTCTCGTGCCTGAACTTCGGCTTTGCGCTGATAAAGCAGGGCAATTTGACCCAAAATGTCTGGGATGGTGCGCTGTGGCTTCCCAGTAGGATCATTAACATAGCTAATAAGTTCCTCGAGCTTTTCTTCGCACGTGTCGAGGCGGTAGCTATTCAGTCTCTCTCTGTCATCTATGGAGAGACGGATGAGTCCAGCGACCGCATCCTGCAGGGCTGCGTCGCATTGACTTTGGGGAGCTTCTGCTCCTTGTGCGCGGTGACCCTGGTTACTCATTGCACAGTGAGGGTTTACACCTGTGGGTCAACTGTGTTGGCGGAAAAAAAAGAAAAAAAAAAACCCAACAAAAACGTTATGTTGTAAGCTGTTGCTGATGCACAGGTGAGAGTAAACCTGTGACTTACAAACCTATAGGTTTCTACTAATTGCTCACAATTACAACCCTTAAATGTAATTGGTGGTTTAGCACCTCAGCGAGCAATAGTCGTGTTACCGGGTTAATTTCCCCCACAGTTGGATAACTTCCAACTGTTAGTAAGTGCTATTCATAAATACAATCTACTACTCCTTATCACACACTGTGACTGTTCACCAATTACCACTAGTTTTACTTGGCAGTACTATGACACATCCACTCTAGAGGGTGGGCGCTGAAGAATGCTGTTAAAGCAGATTCAGCTGTACAGTTCAGTGTTATTTGTGTACAAAATTTGTGACGAAAGAAGCTTTGCTGGTTTATCAAGGCCTCACACGGGGCGTCATTTATGTTGGGGATTTGCATAGGAGTTTGGTGATTGACAATAATTATTAAGCATTAATAATCAATAAGCAGGTCAACTAATTTATTAATTATTGAGTTTAATTGATAAATTAATAAAGTTAGGATTAGCGGTATTGACTAATAATTACTAGAAAAAAAGAATAGTTGTATTATTAATTAAAGTGAATTAATTAATAATAACTGCGGGGCACCACCCTGAAATCAGGGATCAATGACCAAACAATCAGTCTCGATTATAGGAATCTCTTATAGAATAGAATAATCAATTAAATACGAAGGCGTAAAGTCGAGCACAGACCCTGATAACCAGCTTTAGCGTCACAATAGAATGTACACGAACAACCACAGAACAACTACTTGAGTTCAAGGACATTTATTACTAAAATCATCTAATAGTACACACTCAAGTTCAGGTAATTCAAAGGAATAAACAGTTCAGCAAACATACACTCTCAATGGCTTAGAATGAGCGTATGATGTGTGTGTGTGTGTGTGTGTGTATATAGGCTGTGTGTGTGTGTGTGTGTGTGTGTGTGTGTGTGTGTGTAGCCTAAGAGGGGGAGGAGAGACGTCGAGTGACGTCAGAGGGCGTCGAGTGACGTCGGATGGCGTCACGGACGGCGCGCTCGTTCGAGTGAGACAATGGACACGATGTGGCTGTTTCCACGTGTTCCTCAGGTCCACACACAATGATCACAGTCACGTCGCTCACACTGATCACTCTGATACGAACTCTCGTGTTGGGACGCGTGTTTGGGGCGGAGTCCCTTATGGCGGCCCGTTGTGTTACATAGGCAGGTATATGTGTGTGGGTGTGTGTGTGGGTGCGCGGCTGCGCACGTGTGTGTGAGTTAGTAGAGAGGAAAAAGGAGAGAGAGAAGAGGGAGAACGGCGGCTAAAAGGGGGCGATCGGTTATATTAGTCAGGGCTGAACCCAATCGGTATCCAACTACCACAGTGAGAATAAAAGAGCTGCACTCTGATATCTTCACTGGTCCAGTGTTGCCAACTCCTCAGTAAGCAAAGTCGCTATTGGCTGTCGTAAAAGTCGCTAAAAGTCGCTAAATGACGTCGTTATCTCAGCGAGGGGGGGGGGGTGCCGGCGGCAGCGGCCAGCGGCGCTCTTTATGTCTGTGGCGTGGAGCAGTGCGTCTCTGAATGCAGCGGAGGCAGCTCCGTGACACTACTGTGTGTAGGCTGAATACCTGTGAGTGCCCGCGGCAGCGCCGCTGCTCGTTGAAAACAGCTGTGATAACGTGATTTCAGGTCCAGAAACGTTTGTAATATCACGGGAAAAAGTCGCTAGATTTGTCGCTAGTCGCTTTTGACAAAAAAAGTCACCAAGAGGGGTTGGAAAGTCGCCAGATTTAGCGACAAAGTCGCCAAGTTGGCAACACTGCACTGGTCTTCTGACGCGGATACGGAGAATTGCGTTCAGCACGTGACTAAGACCTAGTTAATATAACTAGTAAACATCGATCGACCACTCTAGTTAATACAACTAGTAAACATACAGCAAAACACAATCAACATAACAGGACGCGGAGGTCCTAATAAAATCACGCTTAATTCTAGTCGCTGCCCAGACAAAAGCTCTCTTACTGAAGCGTGCTTCCCAGTGCTGATGAGGTCCGTCGACCTGATGGCCTGGGGCTGCTGTAGCGTCCCACAGCGGGATAAAACTGGTCGTCCTCTGGAAGGGTGGCAGAAAGGAGGGCCAGCTGAGTTAACTCTGTATCGGCGGGATCCTCGGCGGAGTCCGGCGTCGGCGCGTGAAGAAAGGCGACCTTCACGACTGCAGCAGATGTGGGGGAGAGGGAGCGGCAATTGCTCGGAGGTCTCCCCAGGATCCAGGTGTTTCAGATGAAAGTTGAGGCAGTTTACTTGTCCAGCAAGCTCAGAACTGCGGCCTAGGTATTGAGTCCAAACGTTTGGTGCGCCCCCTTTAGTAACTTGGTTGCGTGAAGCCGGAGCTCCTTGCAGCACTTCGTTACCTGGGAAAAAGCATGGGGCTGCGCGTCGCCGCAGCATTTAAACCTTCGGTGACGTCACGGGGTTCCCTGGGGTTTCCCCCAGGTACTGACCAATGGGAGGCCAGAGTTTGAACGTCTGGGTGGAATCATACCTAGGTGTGATTTAACGGGCGTTGTCTGCTGTCGCGCATTCCTTGTCCCCTGCTGGTTTTATGGCCCTTTGTTTGAGAACATGTGGGTTGAGGTCCCAACAAGGGGGAAGCACTGAATATGCTGCTGAGTGTTGTGGATGAAATGGCTGGTGGTGGTAATGATCAGCAGGAAGAGGCTGCTGGTGCCAGTGCAGATGACCCAAGCCAGGAGGACGGGAACCCACCACCTAAGAAGGCCCGAAATGAAAGCCTGCAGGACATGTACCAAGAAATCCTGGCAGAGAATGATATCATCACTCAAGCAACTACAGGCGAAACAGCTTCACAGGTGAGTAAATAATAAACTATTTTCATTCGCTGAGTGCTTCATATTAAAGTGTACATTAGATGAAGAAAAACAAATATTTGGCTGTCAGTGCTTTGAAGAATAGTTAATAGAAAATTCTATTTTTGTTTTTACTTTTTCTTTAGGTGCATACATACCTGGGAGAAATCATCATCCTCAAGAAAGATTGCCCATTGAGCTACTGGAAGAGCAACCAGGCCCGCTTCCCTGCTCTTGCCCGTGTAGCACGCAAGTACCTCACTGCACCCTGCACCAGTGTAGACAGCGAACGGCTGTTCAGTGCTGTCTCGCATGTCATCGACGAGAAGAGGAATCGTATACATTGCGACAATGCTGAGATGCTTATTTTCATTCAGAAAAATCTCCCTCTTAAACAGTAGTACGAGGATGAGAATGAGAGCACTTTAAGTCGTTGCACTCTAATTTATGTTTGCTTTTTTCAACTGAAGCTGTATTTATTTTTGTGCCTTTTTTTATTTGCACATTTTTTTGTTACTCATATGAAAGAGAGGGCAGAAAGAAACGGTTTATATTTTTAATGATTGTTTTAGCCAAGTTATGGAGAGTTACATATGGCCCATCAATCTTTCAGCATAATTCTCTGGACAAAAGGAGAACTTTGTTTACTACTCTGGAAGGTTTGAACTGAACTGTGTGCCTTTCTTGTTTTTATTGCACACCACATTAATATTGCAGGTTTTGTTTTTGCTCATGTTTAGCAGGGCTGATTGAGCCCAGTTTATATTTTCAATTGACAATTACTGTATTAGCCCAAGTAATGGGCTAAGGACTGAGTCTGTCTCTAGGCTATATCTTTGCACTTTTATTTCCTTTGTGTGCACTTTACCTCATTCCAAAAGTGTTGTTTGTTGTACCTCAAAGAAATTAGCAGTTTACAGTAGGCTGTCCTACACTACACATGTTTACTTTAAATGCTGTACGAAGTTGTACAGGACAACAGTGTTTTTTTTTTACAATTTGTGAAGAAGTCAGATTTGTCCTAGTTGTAATGGGCATTGTCAGGATGATCTCAGGAAGAGTGTGATGATCCAATCTGTTGTTTGAGACAAAATGTTAATAAATATGGAACTTTTCCATAAGTTGAAGTAGTGTCCTTATGTGATGAGACCTAAAATTAGTCGGGGGGGGGGGGGGCGCCTGCATATCGGTATACCATATCGGTATACCATATCGGTTGACATCGGAATCGGAAATTAAGAATTTGGAGAATATCGGCTATCGGATATCGGCAAAAAAGTCAATATCGGACATCCCTAGCTGAAACCAAAACACACTGATTCTTCCAGGATTATAGAGTTTATTATGGTTTGTCAACACAGTTTGAAAGAATCCTGGTTTTATGTTTCATTAATAAATTACTGTGAACTGTTTTCATGTGTTGATACTTTACTGAATGTACATGAACTCAGTCCCTCAGAGCCAGGAACAGTTTGTTTAATGTCAAACCACTGTGATCAATACGTTTATTATTAAGGATTTACTGTAAATGTGTCAGAACTGATAAAAAACTGTGTTGTTTCATATCCAGACTTTATTATTGTCACTGAGTTTGTCTAATGGATTAAAAAGAAGTCGTTTGTTTGACTTTCCACTAAATCTCAGATGTAAAACAGATCAAATAAAAACCAACACAGTGTTTTAATGTTCATCTGAACTGGTGACGTGATGATGGAGGTGGAGAACAGAGTCGGATTATTAAAATGCAACACGTTCTCACTCCCAGTGCGTCAACCCCCTGACGAACGGTCACTGTCCCTCCTCGTCACATGCCTGACTCATTAGGTACCCGTTTTTCGTCATGAGGTGACGAGCGGGGATTTCAATTCATTCCAATGCAACCCCCTTCGCGGCGATATGTGACGCTCAGAGTAAAGTGATCCAGCCGACCGGACGCGGCGCTGAACGACGCACTGAGCTGGAAAACTTTTTTTCCCCTTTGAAGCTTTATTGAACCTGGTGTGTCTGACATAGCTTTCATCCAAGCCGTCATTTTGGTTATTATTTATTTACTGATCTTGGCGTTGGTGCAGAATAATAAATAAACAAACAAACAAACAAATAAATAAATTACATCCTTGTCGGAAGACCAGACGGGGTGGGGGTGTGTAATAAATAAATAAATAAATAAATATTTTTGTCCCGTGCGTAATTGTCAAGATCCGCATTTCGATTAAACTCGCCTTTCTTCTTTTGTACGAGTTGTTGGACGACTGCATTTTCATTTTATTTACTTATTTCCCTGTCCTAAGTCATGTTTATGGATACACAGTTGAACATATTGTCATTTTACCCTCGGCATTTTCCCCTCACTTTGCTGAATATCTGTTGATTCATGTCATAAACACGTTTTGTTCATTAAAAATATGTGGTGTTTATTAAAAATATGTTGTTCATTCAAATCGGTTGTTGTTCATTGCAGAACAATAGAATATTAATACGGTGATTTATATACAGATATTGATCGCGCAGTGTGACCACAATCACTACGCACGGAGGCGTGAGGGACATTTGAAACAGCTGTATCAATCGTCCCTGCAACGACTACTGACACTTCAACCTGTTTTGGCTCTAAACTTCAAAACTATGACATTGCATAGTTTAGGACCTGTTTATGTACGAATTCATCTGTTGTTAGGTCATATTATTATTGCATGAAACACACAATACAACTTTTGATCACAAAAAAACTACCGCACGTAACATTTTACTTTCCGTAGTAAAAAAAACAGGTTCGCGCTAATAACTTTTGAATGGCGTGACGTAATTTCACAAGCTTTCCCAGGATTGGTCGGTGTCGAGTGCTGAACTAGAGGATGTGACGTCATTGCAACGGCGCCACCGGTCGCGACCATAGACTGCGACACTGCCATCTACGGCGTCTGGACGGAACTACAACACCTTAACAGTGTGTTTGTGATCATGAGGAGTGGAAATTAAGCCATGTTGATTTAATTCAACAGCATGTGAATAAACAGTGAGGAATCAGAACAGTTAGACAGCTCTTTTTCAACAAAGTCCAAATAATTCAAGTAACTCAAGTCATATAGGCCTTTTTTTTTTTTATTGCAGAAAACAACATTTCTCCCCCCTTCTCCCTCCTCCCGCCCAGGAACCTTAGTTTATAATATAGTGTAGAATGAACCCGTCCACTGTAGTAATGTTTATGCACAACTGCACCACTTTAGCCAGCTCCTTTATTTCTGGTTTTACATTGGACAAACTGATTAAGGCTCCATTTTCAGGAGACACAGCTATTCTTTAATAACTTCCACATTCGTTGGGTTACGTTCAGAGGTTTATCAGGGCAGGGCCTAGGGTCATCCAGTGTTAGCAATTACAGACCCATCTGACCTTCACAGGGGTCACAGGTCAACTTTTCATGTGAAATTTGACGATTTTTGCTATCAATTCAGGCATAAAACACCAATACTTGGAGCTGGGAAGCTGAAATCTTTAGATTCTAGTCCAGACCTTGGAGCAGATTGACGGTGCCAAATATCAGAGCTCTGCTCCACTCGGAAGTGTCCAAAATGGCCAAAAAGCAGTGTTCATTTCTAATCCCCCATTGTGTACAAGACTAAATTCAACAGATAGTCTTTAATAACTTCCACATGCTTTGAGCTGGAAGTCTGAAAGTTTCAGGGTTTTGTCAGGGGCCTAGGGCCACCCATTATCTGCAATTTCAGACCAATCCCACATTCAGAAGGGGTCGAAGGTCAAGGTTTAGTGTGAAATTTGACGATTTTTGCTATCAATTCAGGCATAAAACACCAATACTTTGAGCTGGGAAGCTGAAATCTTTAGATTCTAGTCCAGACCTTGGAGCAGATTGAAGATCAGAGCTGTGCTCCACTCAGAAGTGTCCAAAATGGCCATGGTAAGTGTCAAAGGTCACAGGGGTCAAACATCAAAGTTAATCCTAACAAAACACACACGCTTTAAGTAATCATCATGAAATTTAGATGAGTTGTATATCAGAGAGTCCTCTATCATTATATTGTATTCCCATTGCTCTGGGGGCCACGGGGGGCCCCTGGGGGCCACTTCGCTTCCCATGCTCTCACAGATTTGGGTGTCGGGTCAGTGGATAAGGGCCTCACAATGAGTCCACAGGCCAAGTTTCAAGTGATTCGGTTGGTTTCTATGGAAACAGCGGCCTCCTGGAGACAGAGGAATGCGGCTGTTTGAAGCCCCGCCTCTCGAAAAGTAATGGCTCAATCAGGACCGAACGCACATCAACGCGTTCGTCTTGGGCCCCCGGAACCACTGATATCAAATTCAGAACTGTACGACTTTTAGAAATATATTTCATCCATTTCAGCTTTTCAGATTCAGAGCCTCTCAGACTTAATGCCTGAGAGACCTTCTGAGTCAGAAGGTCTGAAATGGATGAAATATATTTCTAAAAGTCGTACAGTTCTGAATTTGATATCAGTGGTTCCGGGGGCCCAAGACGAACGCGTTGATGTGCGTTCGGTCCTGATTGAGCCATTACTTTTCGAGAGGCGGGGCTTCAAACAGCCGCATTCCTCTGTCTCCAGGAGGCCGCTGTTTCCATAGAAACCAACCGAATCACTTGAAACTTGGCCTGTGGACTCATTGTGAGGCCCTTATCCACTGACCCGACACCCAAATCTGTGAGAGCATGGGAAAGCGAAGTGGCCCCCAGGGGCCCCCCGTGGCCCCCAGAGCAATGGGAATACAATATAATGATAGAGGACTCTCTGATATACAACTCATCTAAATTTCATGATGATTACTTAAAGCGTGTGTGTTTTGTTAGGATTAACTTTGATGTTTGACCCCTGTGACCTTTGACACTTACCATGGCCATTTTGGACACTTCTGAGTGGAGCACAGCTCTGATCTTCAATCTGCTCAAGGTCTGGACTAGAATCTAAAGGTTTCAGCTTCCCAGCTCAAAGTATTGGTGTTTTATGCCTGAATTGATAGCAAAAATCGTCAAATTTCACACTAAACCTTGACCTTTGACCCCTTCTGAATGTGGGATTGGTCTGAAATTGCAGATAATGGGTGGCCCTAGGCCCCTGACAAAACCCTGAAACTTTCAGACTTCCAGCTCAAAGCATGTGGAAGTTATTAAAGACTATCTGTTGAATTTAGTCTTGTACACAATGGGGGATTAGAAATGAACACTGCTTTTTGGCCATTTTGGACACTTCTGAGTGGAGCAGAGCTCTGATATTTGGCACCGTCAATCTGCTCCAAGGTCTGGACTAGAATCTAAAGATTTCAGCTTCCCAGCTCCAAGTATTGGTGTTTTATGCCTGAATTGATAGCAAAAATCGTCAAATTTCACATGAAAAGTTGACCTGTGACCCCTGTGAAGGTCAGATGGGTCTGTAATTGCTAACACTGGATGACCCTAGGCCCTGCCCTGATAAACCTCTGAACGTAACCCAACGAATGTGGAAGTTATTAAAGAATAGCTGTGTCTCCTGAAAATGGAGCCTTAATCAGTTTGTCCAATGTAAAACCAGAAATAAAGGAGCTGGCTAAAGTGGTGCAGTTGTGCATAAACATTACTACAGTGGACGGGTTCATTCTACACTATATTATAAACTAAGGTTCCTGGGCGGGAGGAGGGAGAAGGGGGGAGAAATGTTGTTTTCTGCAATTAAAAAAAAAAAGGCCTATATGACTTGAGTTACTTGAATTATTTGGACTTTGTTGAAAAAGAGCTGTCTAACTGTTCTGATTCCTCACTGTTTATTCACATGCTGTTGAATTAAATCAACATGGCTTAATTTCCACTCCTCATGATCACAAACACACTGTTAAGGTGTTGTAGTTCCGTCCAGACGCCGTAGATGGCAGTGTCGCAGTCTATGGTGGCGCCGTTGCAATGACGTCACATCCTCTAGTTCAGCACTCAACACCGACCAATCCTGGGAAAGCTTGTGAAATTACGTCACGCCATTCAAAAGTTATTAGCGCAAACCTGTTTTTTTTACTACGGAAAGTAAAATGTTACGTGCGGTAGTTTTTTTGTGATCAAAAGTTGTATTGTGTGTTTCATGCAATAATAATATGACCTAACAACAGATGAATTCGTACATAAACAGGTCCTAAACTATGCAATGTCATAGTTTTGAAGTTTAGAGCCAAAACAGGTTGAAGTGTCAGTAGTCGCTGCAGGGACGATTGATACAGCTGTTTCAAATGTCCCTCACGCCTCCGTGCGTAGTGATTGTGGTCACACTGCGCGATCAATATCTGTATATAAATCACCGTATTAATATTCTATTGTTCTGCAATGAACAACAACCGATTTGAATGAACAACATATTTTTAATAAACACCACATATTTTTAATGAACAAAACGTGTTTATGACATGAATCAACAGATATTCAGCAAAGTGAGGGGAAAATGCCGAGGGTAAAATGACAATATGTTCAACTGTGTATCCATAAACATGACTTAGGACAGGGAAATAAGTAAATAAAATGAAAATGCAGTCGTCCAACAACTCGTACAAAAGAAGAAAGGCGAGTTTAATCGAAATGCGGATCTTGACAATTACGCACGGGACAAAAATATTTATTTATTTATTTATTTATTACACACCCCCACCCCGTCTGGTCTTCCGACAAGGATGTAATTTATTTATTTGTTTGTTTGTTTGTTTATTTATTATTCTGCACCAACGCCAAGATCAGTAAATAAATAATAACCAAAATGACGGCTTGGATGAAAGCTATGTCAGACACACCAGGTTCAATAAAGCTTCAAAGGGGAAAAAAAGTTTTCCAGCTCAGTGCGTCGTTCAGCGCCGCGTCCGGTCGGCTGGATCACTTTACTCTGAGCGTCACATATCGCCGCGAAGGGGGTTGCATTGGAATGAATTGAAATCCCCGCTCGTCACCTCATGACGAAAAACGGGTACCTAATGAGTCAGGCATGTGACGAGGAGGGACAGTGACCGTTCGTCAGGGGGTTGACGCACTGGGAGTGAGAACGTGTTGTAAAATGTCCTACAGGTTTTAACTGGTTCAGATCTGATTCAGTCAGTCAACTCAATTTTTCTTCTTTTTTTTGCTCCCATAAACTGTTTTCTAGACTCTGTCGTCTGGTTTTGGTCCATGTGATAAAATCCATGATAATCAGTCTGAGGTTCAATCTTTTAAATCCAGTTTTATCCTGTTTTAATTCATCAACAGTAGGGCACTCATGGTAATTCTTTTTTCTTGGTTCTTATCCGCTATATATTATGTCTCTTTATTTCTATTTCCATAATCATATATTTTAAAATATTCTGTCTGTACTTGAGTCCTTTCTAACTAGTTAGCTACATACACTACAAAAACTCAAAATCTTACCAAGAATATCTGTCTCATTTCTAGTCAAAACTAATCTCATTATACTAAAAACAAGACTCATCATATTAAAAAGTAGCTTGTTTTTAGACACTTTTTACTTCTTTCAAGCATATTTTCACTTGAAATAAGTAGAAAAATCTGATAGCGGAGCAAGTTTTTCTTTCTTATTACAAGCACAAAAAACTTGCTTTGACTGGCAGATTTTTCTACTTATTTCAAGTGAAAATTAGTTTGAAACAAGTGAAAATGATCTAAAAACAAGTAAATTTTTAGGTGATGAGTCTTATTTTAAGTGGAAAGAGATTAGTTTTGATTAAAATTGAGACATTTTGACAAGAAATAAGAGTTTAGAGTTTTTGCAGTGTACTAGTGACTCTTGTCACTTTTTTGTCATTTAAATGTTTATTGAATTTTTAATAAACATATCAGTAAGTACAGGGCAAGTTATGGCCTGTTTCTGGCGTAAACATCTTCTGACATGTCGTATAAAGAAAGAAAAACACATGACATCACATGTCAGCATTAATTCTATATAAATAAAGAATTATTATTATTATTATTATTATTATTAGTCTCTGGTTCCAGATTTTTCATCTGTCTAGTCACTTTTTTTTAAATCATGTTTAAGTCCCTGTCACTGTGAACTGAGTCTGATGCTGAGAGGCTCAGGTGTTTGTTGCTGCAGCAGCAACACCTGCTGGAGATGAACACACCTGCAGGCAGCAGAGAGGCTCTGGTCTGAGGAACATCAGCACAAACACAACATTTAGACACGAAACCACAGTGAGGTGACGATGGGAAACAGCCAGGTCAAATAAAAAAATAATAGAAGAGACAGAGGACAAGATAAAAGCTGCTCTTTTCTATTCATCATCTATTGCGTCTGTCCGTCCTGGGTGAGGGATCCGTCCTCTGTTGCTCACCCTGAGGTTTCTCAATTTTTTCCCTGTTAAAAGGGTTTTCCATGGAGTTTTTCCTCAGTGGATGTGAGGGTCTAAAGACAGAGGATGTTGTTGTGATGACATGTAAAGCCCTTTGAGACAAACTGTAAAAACGGGCTATACAAATAAAATTACCTTGCCTTGCCTTGCCTGCTGCATTCAGTGTGTGACGGATTATTGAGATAAACTGAACTCAACAGACTCAAAGTGTCAGACAGACACAGGATGAAACTAAATCTGAGAACATGGACGACGTCTTTTCTGCTCCTGGGGTCAAAGAGGTGAAAAACCTGCGGTGACAGTTTCTCTGCCGTCAGTCAGTCAGTCAGTCAGTCAGTCCGTGTTGTGTTTGTGTGTTTCCATGATACTGTTGAGAAGCTGCAGCCGATCCCTGGTGTTTTACTGCAACAGCAGATTCTCATGAGTGTTAGTGTTGCACATAGAGAACACACACACACACACACACACACACACAGGAAACACTCTGTTCATCTTCCCACCGAGTCGTCAACCTGAACAGGAGCTGTGGAGGAGAAAGACCGGGGTGAGTTGAGACACTTTTCATATTCAGGATAAATGTCAAACCACTTTACTCATTGTTACCTTCAGGTTCACTACATCTAACGAACATATCTGCATATATTTGTCTCTACAAACAAACAGAATGAGTGTAAATAATATTTAACTGTTTTAGATAATATAGCAGCATGTCCAACTCGGCCTGTGTCTGTATCCTGGGAAGAATCCTTCATCCGTCTCTGTGAAAGTAGACGCCTTCCTCCTAAATATTTGGTCACATGCTCAAGTTTTCTTATGGATTGACCCAGTCATCTAGACCAGGGGTTCTCAACGTGGGGTCCGGGGACCTCCAGCAGTCCTTGAGAGGGTTCAAAGGGGTCCTCAACTTTTTCTAGAATTAAAAAAATTATTATTTTTTTAGAATATTTCAAACTTTTTTCCTCGACATTTTGTAACTTTTTTTTCTCGAAAGTTTACAATTTTTTCTAGATTTTTAAAAAACTTTTTTTTGAGAAATGTTACCAATTCTTTCTCTTTTTTTTAGAAATTGTACCTGTTTTTTTTTTTTTTTTACAGAAGTCGAGATCGGCCACGTCCATATATTATTTTATTACCGTTTTCTTGTGATAATGACTTATTATTTGGTTATCTTGATATAACAAAGACCTTACTTTATCTTAAAGCTATATTGCGTAACATCTATCGCCCCCTAGAGGATTTCTGCGTTATTACAACGATACGGCGGCACCTCAACATGCCGTATGGCCCGGTGTAACCCCCCTTCCCCTCCCCACCGCTACCGTTTGTCTCTCTCTTTCTTCGCCAACAGACCTTCTGCCTAACGGGAAGGCTTTTTCTTTGTAGTAGGATCCACTTCTGAACCTCTTGGTCGCTTCTTCGGGTTCTCCGCCATGTTGCTTCTAGCAGCGCTCTCCTCCCCCTCCCTTCTCCTTGTCAGGTAAAACAGAGTAGAACGCGTTATGCTGCGTTACAGGCTGTTGAAACTGGGGTCCGCCCGCTATTCAGACATCCCGCTATTCCGCTATTCCGACATGTCTCTATTCAGACATCCCGCTATTCCGCTATTCCGACATGTCTCTATTCAGACATCCCGCTATTCCGGCATGTCTCTATTCAGACATCCCGCTATTCCGACATGTCTCTATTTAGACATCCCACTATTACGACATCCCTCTATCTAGACATGCCGCTATTCCGACACTTTTTGGTATCGCTAGTCCAACACGTCATTTTTTTTTTTTTTACAGCTGCGATACCCAGGCGCGTCTCTCTCTTTTTTTTTCTTTTCAGCATGCCTATCACCGGTTTGATGAGGGAGTGATGTTCTTAATCTCAACAACTCAACTATCAAGTCGCAAACAAAACTGACACACATGATAAACAAACAGAACTATAACCTGTGACCTTCAGCACCACGGACAGCGCCGCGGATGAGCCGCGGAGAAGCTGCATCTGTGAGCGTCTGGGCTCTGGGCTCAGGGCCTGGGGCCTCATTTATCAAAACTGTAAGTAAGCAGTGTAAAACTGCTGCTACTAAATGTTTTGCTTAGGCCTACGGCGAAAAGACACCCAAAATATTAACACCTTTTTCAGATCTATCAAACTGTGCGTGCACAACTCTCCGCAATTTCTCTTTGATAAGTCAAACTGGATCCAAGAATGGTGCGCACGTGAACACACCTCATATTTCCGCCCCCAGAACGTCTAGACACAACCATATATGGTCAGCACGTGCAGCACGTTGCGGCAAAGAGGAGTTAAAGTGGAAACCGTCTCACCAGTCACACATTGTCAGTGCTACAAGTGTCCATGTGCGCTCTGTGTAGCGGCTACAAAGTGACAACGAAGACAACGGGCGGGGGGGGGGGGGGGGGGGGGGGGGCGAGATACATATGGCATCAGGCAATAAATTAGTCAGAAAAATGATCTTGCATTTTAATAAGCTACAATAAAAACAAAAAACCTCCCAAATATCAACAAAAGGGAGCAGAAAGAAAAATAATCTTATGTAATCTGCCCCTTTATCCCAGAAAATCTTTTTTTTTCCTTTTACCTATGTTAAAACAATGTAAAGCAGGACGATAGTTACCATTACGCCAGGTTCACACCGGACGCGGAAGCGCCGTGACTTTGCACGCCTTTCTACTACACAGTTACAGCTCTACTGGACTCGGTTTAGGTCATTTTCCATTACAGCTGAGTCCTTCACAGTTCCTCCTCAGGGCCGCGTTGTCTCACTCTTTATTCTCTCGTCAGCTCCAAACACACGTGCACCTCGTTAACTCAGGACAGAATAATACCAGTCTCAGTAGCTGCAGATCAGTGTGCGCTGCTGCCAGTGTGTTTTTAAACTGGGCAGGTTTGTTTTTTCTTCTCTCTTATAGGCCTATGTATGTGTGTATGAGAAACAGTGTCTCAGATGAAAAAAAAAAAAAATCAGAAGGACACGTCTGACTATAACGTAATCAATCAATGTCGGAAAAGCGGAATGTTTGAAAAATAGTAAAGTGCCGCTACTCCGACAATGAAAAAAAAAAAGTCGGAATAGTGGAACGCTTGAAAAATAATGTTAATGCTGCTATTCCGACAATTAGAAGTCAAAAGTGAATGTCGAAATAGCGGCATGTCGGAATAGCAGCATGTAACCGTTGAAACTGTAAGTTACGACTTCAAGTCACAACTTGCGACTTTGTAGTGTTCCAGGCAACCCGTAACTCGTGTTTTTCCGACCTGCTACCCATGAAAGTCACTATAGCTGCCACTCAACTTCCTGCCCGCCAGTGCGGGAATGTCGCCAACGTCACCAAATACAAAAAGAACAAATACTGAAAAATATGGAAAGAACGGCTTAACCAGTGTTGTATCATCTCCTCTTGTAGTGGCTTGGGTGAAACGGATATTTACAGGCACGTAGAAGTTACGCACTATAGCTTTAACATTATGGTATGCCGAACCAACTTTCTCTGTCTTTTCACTGACGTACAATAAATGTAGGCTAATGTTAATTTAGCAAGACAGCAACGTTCATGAGCTTTTTCTTAGCAGAAGCTGCTCAAGTCTCTTATGGATTCTTGGCTCATCTAGATAGCCTCCTCCCACTCAAGGAGTTGTGCAGCCTGATGGCTCGGGGGACAAATGACTTCGGGAGCGGGGCGGGGAGCTGGCGCCTGAAGTCCAGCACAATTCTCCTTTGTTTTGGAGGTGTTCAGGAGCAACTGGTTCTTCTGGCACCACCCCACAAATTCGCTCACCAGTTCCCTGTATTCCCCCTCCTCGTTCTCCCTGATGCAAGCTACAACCGCTGTATCGTCCGAGAACTTCTGCATGTGACAGAGCTCAGAGTTTTGTTGGAAATCAGCACGGTCCCCTGCGGAGCTCCAGTGCTGCTGGTGATGGTGCTGGAAATACTGCTGCCAATCCTAACAAATTGTGGTCTGTTGGTCAGGTAGTCAGTTATCCAGGAGATGAGGAGGGGGTCCACCTGCATGGTGGATAGTTTTTCCTGCAGTCGTGGGGGCTGAATGGTATTGAATGCGCTTGAGAAATCGAAAAAAATAATCGTCACAGCGCAGCCTCCCTCCTCAAGATAGGAGTGGGTCCGATGGAGAAGGTACAGGACAGCATCCTCCACTCCTATCCTCTCCCTGTAGGCAAACTGGAGTGGGTCATGGGTCTGCTGCACCTGTGACCTCAGACGATGTAGTACCAGTCTCTCCAACGACTTCATGACCTGTGAGGTGAGGGCGATGGGACAGAAGTCGTTGGGGTCCCTGGGGTGTCTTGTCTTGGGGACAGGGACGATGCAGGATGTTTTCCACACTGAGGGGACTTTGTGCTGGAGATGGTCTCCAAGCTCCTCAGCACAGGCTCTCAGAAGCCTCGGGCTCACCAGGTCGGGGCCAGCTGCTTTCCTGGGGTTGAGTCTCTTCAACACCCCTCTCACCTGATGAGCAGTGATGAGGGGGGTGGGGGTCAGGTGGGGTGGGGTGAGGGGCTGGTGCGGTGAGAATGGACCCTAGGGATGGACGGGACAGTCCGGTGAGAGATGGTGGTTGGGGGGGCTGGGGACGTGGGCTAATGGAGGGAGGGGGGAGACCTGCTGGAGGAGGGGGGAAGTGATCAGGTAGGGAGGGGCAGGGGGGTAGGGGGCTGCCAGCTGTTGATGGATCGATGCAGTTGTGGTTGGTGTGGGGGTGGGGGTGGCAGGGAAGGTGGGGGCGCCAGAGCTGAACCGATTAAAAAACGTGTTCAGCTCATTTGCTCTCTCCACACTTCCCTCAGCTGTTCCTGCAGCAGTTTTTTTGCACCCGGTGATGGTCTTCATACCATCCCACACCTCCCTGATGTTATTCTGCCTCAGCTTCCCCTCCAGTTTATTTTTATAGGCCTCCTTAACCTCCCTTAAGCAGGTTTTCAGTTCTTTCTGCACTCTCCTTACCTCCTCTCGGTCTCCATCCCTGAACGCCCTCTTTTTCCTATTGAGGACAGCCTTCACCTCACCAGTGATCCACGGCTTGTTATTGGCGAAGCAGCGCACTTCCCTGGCAGGCACAGCAACATCAGTGCAAAAGTTGATGTAGTCGGTCAAGCACTGTGTAGCCTCCTCGATGTCATCTCCGTGGGGGTCAAGCAGCACATTCCAGTCAGTACAGCTGAAGCAGACCCTGAGAGCCTCCTCAGCCTCCAGTGTCCACCTCCTGACGGTGCGCGTGGTGATTGGCTGCCTCCTCACCAGTGGTGTGTACCTGGGCTGCAGATGGACGAGGTTGTGGTCGGACTTCCCGAGGGGAGGGAGGGGCGTGGCCGAGTAGGCACCCCTCACGTTGGCGTAGAGCAGGTCGATGGTCCTGTTCTTCCGGGTGGGACAGTCCACGTATTGATGCATGGCCGGCAGAGTGGAGTCCAGGGTGATGTGATTGAAGTCCCATGAGATCTTACCCCAGTCTGCCCTAACTATTTAGTTTTTTGTGTGTTAACCTTCATGCTGTGTGGTCCTGGTCTCAGATCAGTGGTCCCCTCTCTGAGTGAGAGCAGAGAGATGAAGGCGGAGGCTCTGTGGGTGAAGGAGAGCAGCTGGACGTTGGAGGAGTGTCGGCCGCTGGACCAGCAGCAGCAGCAGCAGCAGCAGCAGCAGCAGCAGCAGCAGCAGCAGCAGCTCCGAGAGCCTCAGGCGGACGGCCTGTGTTTACCAAACATCTTCCGGCCCAGGCGGGTGAAGCCTCTCGGCGGCCGGACTCGGAGCGGTCCGTCCTACCGGGAATACCACACAGCCCGGGAGCTGCTGCTGGCCGTGCTGGACCGGGCCGCGGTCCGCGAGCTGCTGAGCAGAGCCGACCGTCCCGGCAGAGAGCGGAGCGCCGAGCTGTCGGACGACGAGTACGCCGAGGTCCTCACCTGGTTCTCCATCGCCCTGCAGAGCGGCGTTGCCCCGGGAGACGGCTGCAGCTCCGGCCCAGACCCGGTGCTGAGGCTGGACGGGTGGCACGGCGTCCTGAAGAGGAACAGCTTCCAGTCCAGACTCCTGTCTCTGGCCCGGCTGCACCGCCACCAGGACAAGATGGACGCGCTGTCTGCCTTCTGCAGCCGCGTCACCAGGCGCTACCAGGTGGGGAATGATGTCACAGTTACTGGTTTTCACAATTAATCGTGGTATTAAACGCAATCAATTAATCGTTGAGATTCCTAAATACCGTCACTTCCCAAAAAAGATTATGTGGGAACCGTATCGGCAGATGTGCGCCAAAGTAAAGGTAAATGCACAGATACTGGTCCATTTAACTAACGTAACATTGAATTGATAGGAATTTTTAAATGTTAGCATGTCATTTGTATTTAAAAACAAACAAACAAAACAAACAGAACAAAAAACGATTAAAATAAATGTAAACATTTGGTACAGATGACTATTGATGATCTGAATAATTCAAACACTTCCCCTGGGGGTTAATAATTGGTCATATTAATCGATACCAGAAATATTTTGTGTAAACAATGAGTAATGTAATTATATTTTTGACTTTATTTGATTTTACACATTCATAGTGTTGTGAAATTAATGAATGCATAATTATTGATTTTGTGAAAGTAAAACTTGGCTTCTCAGGAACTTAACTTACTGTAATCATACAAATGCAGAATCTTGATTCAATAACTAGAAAAAGCATTTCCAAGAATGGAAATCGTGTGACTGCTGAAAGCAGCTGAACGCTGTTGCAGAATTAGCAAATAGTGCAAGCAGTGATCACCATACAAATGTTTGACCAAGGTTGGAATCGAACCCACAACCTCATGGTCAGTAGACTTCCACTCTGCCTCTAGGCCACAGTGCACACACAGTTGCAGAGACTGTTGTCTGTTAATGATCTGCACTCTGTCTCACTCTGAAGTTAACGAGCCGAAAGATGCACCTGTTGGAAACACTGTCAACATCAAGAAAGCTTGAGAGTCAAGCTTGAATGACTTAGATTGAAAATGTCTGTGAATTTCGGGCTGAGAGCAGCAGTTTCAACATGAAGCAAGTTATCAGAAGTCAACAGAGGACGACTGGGAAAATAGTTCACTATAATTGTTGTTGAGGCAAGATTTGAACCAGCAACCTTCAGGTCTTCAGACCAGCAAGCTAACCACTAGGCTACAGACAGAGACAGTATGTGAGGGGCAAAGAAAACCTTTGATAAGAGGATCACTGGCTTCTGCTTAAAAAAGAAGTAAGGAAAGTGCAGAAATTAACCACAACAAGTAAGTAGAGGACTCTTTTGTGAAAATAGTGCAAGCAGTGAAGACCATACAAATGGTTGACCAAGGTAGGAATTGAACCCACAATCTCATGTTCAGAAGACTTTGACTTTGCCTCTCGGCCACAGTGTACACACTGTTGCAAAGACTGTTGTCTGTTGATGAGCTGCACTCTGTCTCACTCTGAAGTTAACGAGCTGCACCTGTTGGAAACACACTGTGTCAACACCAAGAAAGCTTGAGAGTCAAGCTTGAATGACTTAGAATGAAAATGTCTGTGAATTTCAGGCTGAGAGCAGCAGTTTCAACATGAAGCAAGTTATCAGAAGTCAACAGAGGACGACTGGGAAAATAATTCACTATAATTGTTATTGAGGCAAGATTTGAACCAGTAACCTTCAGGTGTACAGCTCAGCAAGCTAACCACTAGGCTACAGGCAGAGACAGTATGTGAGGGGCAAAGAAAACCTTTAATAAGAGGATCACTGGCTCCTGCTTAAAAAAAAGGTAAGGAAAGTGCAGAAATTAGCCACACCAAGAAAGAAGAGGACTTTTTTGTGACCTGTGACTATTTTTTGGTGAATTAAAATGATTTAAAAAGCACTTAACAGCAAGTTACAAACTGTGGCACTAGCAATTAATGCGTCTCTTAACGACCACCAGTAACCAATTGAGGGTGATGGAGGGGAGCAGAATTCATAACAAGAGTGCTCAACCTGGATTTGAACCAGTGACCTTGGGGTTGGCAAGCAGCCACCCTAACCACTACACTAGAGTAGAGTTGGGGAGAAGAGAGGTTGAGACTTTGATGAATGTGAGATTTTTCAATGATGCTTAAAATAAAAAGAAGTTAGTATAAATTAGCCACACCAAGTAAGAAGAGGACTTTTTTGTGACCTGTGACTATTTTTTGGTGAATTAAAATGAATTCTGCAGCCGCGTCACCAGGCGCTACCAGGTGGGGAATGATGTCACAGTTACTGGTTTTCACAATTAATCGTGGTATTAAACGCAATCAATTAATCGTTGAGATTCCTAAATACCGTCACTTCCCAAAAAAGATTATGTGGGAACCGTATCGCCAGATGTGCGCCAAAGTAAAGGTAAATGCACAGATACTGGTCCATTTAACTAACGTAACATTGAATTGGTAGGAATTTTTAAATGTTAGCATGTCATTTGTATTTAAAAACAAACAAACAAAACAAACAGAACAAAAAACGATTAAAATAAATGTAAACATTTGGTACAGATGACTATTGATGATCTGAATAATTCAAACACTTCCCCTGGGGGTTAATAATTGGTCATATTAATCGATACCAGAAATATTTTGTGTAAACAATGAGTAATGTAATTATATTTTTGACTTTATTTGATTTTACACATTCATAGTGTTGTGAAATTAATGAATGCATAATTATTGATTTTGTGAAAGTAAAACTTGGCTTCTCAGGAACTTAACTTACTGTAATCATACAAATGCAGAATCTTGATTCAATAACTAGAAAAAGCATTTCCAAGAATGGAAATCGTGTGACTGCTGAAAGCAGCTGAACGCTGTTGCAGAATTAGCAAATAGTGCAAGCAGTGATCACCATACAAATGTTTGACCAAGGTTGGAATCGAACCCACAACCTCATGGTCAGTAGACTTCCACTCTGCCTCTAGGCCACAGTGCACACACAGTTGCAGAGACTGTTGTCTGTTAATGATCTGCACTCTGTCTCACTCTGAAGTTAACGAGCCGAAAGATGCACCTGTTGGAAACACTGTCAACATCAAGAAAGCTTGAGAGTCAAGCTTGAATGACTTAGATTGAAAATGTCTGTGAATTTCGGGCTGAGAGCAGCAGTTTCAACATGAAGCAAGTTATCAGAAGTCAACAGAGGACGACTGGGAAAATAGTTCACTATAATTGTTGTTGAGGCAAGATTTGAACCAGCAACCTTCAGGTCTTCAGACCAGCAAGCTAACCACTAGGCTACAGACAGAGACAGTATGTGAGGGGCAAAGAAAACCTTTGATAAGAGGATCACTGGCTTCTGCTTAAAAAAGAAGTAAGGAAAGTGCAGAAATTAACCACAACAAGTAAGTAGAGGACTCTTTTGTGAAAATAGTGCAAGCAGTGAAGACCATACAAATGGTTGACCAAGGTAGGAATTGAACCCACAATCTCATGTTCAGAAGACTTTGACTTTGCCTCTCGGCCACAGTGTACACACTGTTGCAAAGACTGTTGTCTGTTGATGAGCTGCACTCTGTCTCACTCTGAAGTTAACGAGCTGCACCTGTTGGAAACACACTGTGTCAACACCAAGAAAGCTTGAGAGTCAAGCTTGAATGACTTAGAATGAAAATGTCTGTGAATTTCAGGCTGAGAGCAGCAGTTTCAACATGAAGCAAGTTATCAGAAGTCAACAGAGGACGACTGGGAAAATAATTCACTATAATTGTTATTGAGGCAAGATTTGAACCAGTAACCTTCAGGTGTACAGCTCAGCAAGCTAACCACTAGGCTACAGGCAGAGACAGTATGTGAGGGGCAAAGAAAACCTTTAATAAGAGGATCACTGGCTCCTGCTTAAAAAAAAGGTAAGGAAAGTGCAGAAATTAGCCACACCAAGAAAGAAGAGGACTTTTTTGTGACCTGTGACTATTTTTTGGTGAATTAAAATGATTTAAAAAGCACTTAACAGCAAGTTACAAACTGTGGCACTAGCAATTAATGCGTCTCTTAACGACCACCAGTAACCAATTGAGGGTGATGGAGGGGAGCAGAATTCATAACAAGAGTGCTCAACCTGGATTTGAACCAGTGACCTTGGGGTTGGCAAGCAGCCACCCTAACCACTACACTAGAGTAGAGTTGGGGAGAAGAGAGGTTGAGACTTTGATGAATGTGAGATTTTTCAATGATGCTTAAAATAAAAAGAAGTTAGTATAAATTAGCCACACCAAGTAAGAAGAGGACTTTTTTGTGACCTGTGACTATTTTTTGGTGAATTAAAATGAATTAAAAAGCACTTAACAGCAAGTTACAAAGTTGAGCTCCTTCTCCTGCTGTTGTGAAAAAAATGCATTGGGCTGAATGAGAGCAGAGAGCTCCCTGGCTGCATTTAAAAAATATTTTAAATTATTATCTAAGTCTCTTTGCATTTTTGACCAGAATTTTAGCCAGAAGACAAGTGTGGCTACAAAACTGGAGAAAATAATTTGTCTAGAGTTTAATTTGTGGCCATGCTGACAGTTTAGCCAGAAAAACTCTAGAATGTTTTTTTGCCTCTCTCCACTCTAGCACCACTCTAGCTCTGCTCGTTAGACGCAACACACACACATTATAAAGCTGAAAAGAATCAGAAAAAGTTAAATATTTGAAAAAGTATAAATAGTTAAAAAGAGAAAAGTAATGCCGATAAAGTTCAAAAAAAGCTGCACGTTTTGATATATGAATTGTTGAAATAGCACAAAGTATGAAGGACTAGAAGAAGACCGTAAAAAGGCGGAAGAAAATGGCCAAACAGAAGAACAATAGTGTGACTGCTGACATAAACAGACAAATACGTTCATTAAGTGTGTGGGGGCTCACACTCCCTCATGTTGCAGCTCATAGATAGACTACAACATCTCATATATAAAACTAATTAGTGTGACTGCTGAAGCAGTCACACTATTGTTCTTCTGTTTGGCCATTTTCTTCCGCCTTTTTACGGTCTTCTTCTAGTCCTTCATACTTTGTGCTATTTCAACAATTCATATATCAAAACGTGCAGCTTTTTTTGAACTTTATCGGCATTACTTTTCTCTTTTTAACTCTTTATACTTTTTAAAATATTTAACTTTTTCTGATTTTTTTCAGCTTTATAATGTGTGTGTGTTGCGTCTAACGAGCAGAGCCAGAGTGGTGTCAGAGTGGAGAGAGGCAAAAAAACATTCTAGAGTTTTTCTGGCTAAACTGTCAGCACGGCCACAAATTAAACTCTAGACAAATTATTTTCTCCAGTTTTGTAGCCACACTTGTCTTCTGGCTAAAATTCTGGTCAAAAATGCAAAGAGACTTAGATAATAATTTAAAATATTTTTTAAATGCAGCCAGGGAGCTCTCTGCTCTCATACAGCTCAATGCATTTTTTTCACAGCAGCAGGAGAAGGAGCTCAACTTTGTAACTTGCTGTTAAGTGCTTTTTAAATCATTTTAATTCACCAAAAAATAGTCACAGGTCACAAAAAAGTCCTCTCCTTACTTGGTGTGGCTAATTTATACTCACTTCTCCTTACTTTAAGCATCATTGAAAAATCTCACATTCATCAAAGTCTCAACCTCTTTTATTCACAACTCTGTCTGTAGTCCAGTTGGTAAGGTGTCCGCTTGCCAACCCCAAGGTCACTAGTTCGAATCCAGGCTGAGCAATCTTGTTATGTTATGTTGAATTCTGCTCCCCTCCATCACCCTCAATTGGTTACAGGTGGTCGTCAAGAGACGCATTAATTGCTAGTGCCACCATTTGCAGCACATCATCAAATTACAATGGCAACATGCTTAAGTCTGTGCTCTCTGTGGCGAAGTGGCAGAGTAAAGGTTTACTGATCATGAGGTCATGGGTTCGATTCCTGCCTCATTCATGTTGTACTTTCTGCTAGAGACTTCATTCAAATTCTGGGGCCGTATTCACAAAGAATCTTAAGGTTAAAAGTAGCTCCTAAGGGCCGAATTTAGGAGCAACTCCTAAAAAAAGTGGGCGTGTCAGTCTTAAATTTAGGACTCCTAGTTTTTTAAAATAAGAGTAATTCACAAAGTATTTTATGCCTAAAAGTAGCTCCTAAGTCTGGGAGAGCTTAGAAGTCCTCGTGAGGACTCCTAACTCAGTAAGACCTATTCACAAAGAATCGCAAATGGCTGCAGCCAGGCAAATGTATGGAGGACTGCAAATTGCTGCAGAGGCGGGTGCTGGAGCACCTGCCCCTTTGCCCTTTGATGCCCAACGTGCCTTTTTGTCGGTGTTTTTTGTTTTGTTTTGTTTTTTTTTTGGGTCATCACCAACATTTTCGCTATAAAACGGGAGTAGTGACGGTGACGGACTGTCTAATATAGGCGTCACAACGGTCGGACCGAGGTAACTGCGACTGCTACGATGCAGTCGTGCTGATGTGAGCCAAAAATATTTTTAAAAGGTTGGTGGGTACGCTAGACACACACATCTGTTAGTAGTAATAGCTCATGTGATAAGGCTGCTCCCCCAGTAAACCAAACTTATTGTTAGTCTGGGTTCAAATCCTGCTATAGGCCACAAATGTGGGTAATGCATTTTCTTTTCTCATCATTATGATCACCATATAGGGCTGTCAACGAATGTGAAAAATAATATTAAAATGTGGGAAGAAAAAAAAACCAGCGGCTGCTTTGCGAGTGGACGCACTGACCCTCATTGCATTTGCACAGCGTCACACTGCAGAAAGTGAGACGCGACAAAAACTGTAGCAGAAAGATGCAGATGGCAGAGCGAAAGACAGAAAGTTCAGAGCCCAACTGAGCAGCAGAGACAGTGGTTTGGACTCGAAGCAATCTAAAAAGCCCCGTCGGACCTGACGGCAAAAAAAAAAAAAAAAAAGTGGAGCGGAGCGGCCGGCGGCGAGGAGGAGGAGGGAGGGAGGGGAGGGGGGGCGCCGCCGGCACTCAACAACCAATCACCGTGTTGAGCGCCTCGAATTCGTGCACGAGAATTGACGTAATCCATAGCAACGGGGCGTCACCAGGGGCGTGACTCTTAGTTTGCTCTTAGTGATTTATCCTTAGTAAGAGTAGGTCTCAGCGGCTTTGTGAATAGCTTTTAAGAAAAAACTCCTACGTAAAAACTTTTAGTGCGAGTTAGGAGCACTCCTAGCGGTAAGATAAAAGGCTTTGTGAATACGGCCCCTGATTTGTAGACAAACTTCTAATGGCTCATTTATGATGCTTTTATAAAGACCCACTCCCGTGAAAATCGTGTTTTTTGAGCTTTTCACATGTTCCTGTGGCATTTTTCTTGTGTTAGAGCACATATCAGCAGAAAAGGAAGTGCAAAATTGCATTTCTGAGTTTTTCTGCCTTCAAACTGCTGTGAACCAATGGCAGACTCAAACTGGCAGTTTCAGGGAGACTGGAGCTGATGTGTCACAGCTCCAGGGGAGGGCACTAGTGCTACAAGCTGCCGCCCCGTTCTTCATCTGGCTCAGAGGTGAAAGGCTTGACAGCTCAGTGTAGCTGTCAAGGTATAATAGGTATAGCTCACCTGGTAGAGCAGCTATCACTGTGAGCAAGGACTATGCTCCAGTCTGTGATCGAGTCCCAGTGTAGAGTTTTACACTAAATGCGCTGAATCTGTAATTATACAATGTCCAGCTGTCAGCAACCGGGGGGGCAAAGTCAAAGTCTTCTGACCATGAGATTGTGGGTTCAATTCCTACCTTGGTCAACCATTTGTATGGTCATCACTGCTTGCACTATTTTTTACAAAAGTGTCCTCTACTTACTTGTTGTGGTTAATTTCTGCACTTTCCTTACTTTTTTTTTCAAGCAGAAGCCAGTGATCCTCTTATAAAAGGTTTTCTTTGCCCCTCATATACTGTCTCTGTCTGTAGCCTAGTGGTTAGCTTGCTGGTCTGAAGACCTGAGGGTTGCTGTTTCAAATCTTGCCTCAACAACAATTATAGTGAATTATTTTCCCAGTCGTCCTCTGTTGACTTCTGATAACTTGCTTCATGTTGAAACTGCTGCTCTCAGCCTGAAATTCACAGAAATTTTCATTCTAAGTCATTCAAGCTTGACTCTCAAGCTTTCTTGATGTTGACAGTGTGCAGATCATTAACAGACAACAGTCTCTGCAACTGTGTGTGCACTGTGGCCTAGAGGCAGAGTGGAAGTCTACTGACCATGAGATTGTGGGTTCGATTCCGACCTTGGTCAAACATTTGTATGGTGGTCACTGCTTGCACTATTTGCTAATTCTGCAACAGAAAACAAAAATCTCATATTCATCAAACCTCTACTTCACTATTAGTGTTGGAATAGCCCAGTGGATAAGGTTCCTGCCATCTAACCACAAGGTCACTGGTTCAAATCCCACCTGAGCAGTCTTGTTAGTGTGTCAGCAACTTTGAACTTTAAAGACCCGCTCCCATGAAAATCATGTTTTTCGTGCTTTTCACAAGTTCCTGTGGCATTTTTCTTGTGTTAGAGCACATATCAGCAGAAAAGGAAGTGCAAAATTGCATTTCTGAGTTTTTCTGCCTTCAAATTGCTGTGAACCAATGGCAGACGCAAACTGGCAGTTTCAGGGAGACTGGAGCTGACGTGTCACAGCTCCAGGGGAGGGCACTAATGCTACAAGCTCCTAGCCTCGTAAACCAGCCTCTCGCAGAAATGCATTTCATTTCATTTCATTTCATTTGGGGTGGGCGGCAGCAGGGCGGGAGTAGTAGCAAAGACGGTTTAATATCTTTGGTAGTAGCGTTGACAGACAACCCCATTCAGCCAATCAACAAGTTGGTGTAGCGACGGGGCTTTGCACCAGTCGGTCCCTGATTGGCCAACGTGCTGTGTCAATCGCAGCGGCGACGCTGATTGGCTCGGCCTTCTGAGGGTTTCAGTCGAAACGCTTAGAATGGGGATGAGGCCAGACTCTCCCTCGGAATGAAATGAAATGCACTTCCGCGAGAGGCTGGTTTACGAGGCTAACAAGCTCCCACCCCGTTCTTCATCTGGCTCAGAGGTGAAAGCCTTGGCAGCTCGGTGTAGCTGTCAAGGTATAACAGGTATAGCTCACCTGGCACCCTGATGGGGTACGAGGAGGTGGCTGGGCGGGTGCAAAACAGCGCAGTCTCCGCCCACCCCCCAGAGGTGAATTGCTAATGTGCATGGCTAATGAGCTGGTTTTAAAATGGCCGAAAAGGGTTGTGGTAAAGGTTTATTGATCATGAGGTCATGGGTTCGATTCCTTACTTTTTTTTTTAAGCAGAAGCCAGTGATCCTCTTATCAAAGGTTTTCTTTACCCCTCACATACTGTCTCTGTCTGTAGCCTAGTGGTTAGCTTGCTGGTCTGGAGACCTGAAGGTTGCTGGTTCAAATCTTGCCTCAACAACAATTATAGTGAATTATTTTCCCAGTTGTCCTCTGTTGACTTCTGATAACTTGCTTCATGTTGAAACTGCTGCTCTCAGCCTGAAATTCACAGAAATTTTCATTCTAAGTCATTCAAGCTTGACTCTCAAGCTTTCTTGATGTTGACAGTGTGCAGATCATTAACAGACAACAGTCTCTGCAGCTGGGTGCGCACCGTGGCCTAGAGGCAGAGTGGAAGTCTAATGACCATGAGGTTGTGGGTTCGATTCCGACCTTGGTCAAACAGTATGGTGATCACTGCTTGCACTATTTGCTAATTCTGCAACAGCGTTCAGTTGCTATCAGCAGTCACACCATTTCCATTCTTGGAAATGCTTTTTCTAGTTTATAATGATCTCTTTTGGTCTGAACACAATTCTCATGAAATTTATGATCGACTGAATTCACTTTAGAGAGTGAAAAATGTCTGGTAACCCTTTAAAGCAGAAGTAAGCAATATTTTTGTGTTAATATATGTCTTAAATAGTTCTATCTTCCGACAGCAATCACTTACATAGAGTGTTTGGTCTGAAACACGGGTCTGTCAGTCACTCTGCTCTGCTCTGAGCCCAGGAGAAAACTTTTCTCGTATCCTACAAGTTTTATCCAATGAGGAGAGAGAACGGCATAAAGGGGCAGTCCTCTCTGTGTGTGCAGCCAAGGGATGTGCGTGAATGTGGTGACGTAGGGACGAGGACCAATAGATCCATGACGAGGGCGGGAGCTGCTAACTCCATCGGCTGACAAGACGTTATGGTGCGTTCAAGGCAACTCGTAACTCATGTTTTTCCGACCTGTGAAGTCGTACCAGTTCGATCTGGTACGAGTTCACGGGTCAGAAGTTACGAGTGGCCGTTATAGTGACTTTCACCGGTAAAACAGGTCGGAGAAACACGAGTGGGTTGCCTGGAACGCTACAAAGTCGTAAGTTGTGACTTGAAGCTGTAATTTACAGTTTCAAAATCCTGTCTGGAACGCAGCATTAGCCAAAACGACCGGATCGCTTACTTCTGCTTTAATTTACTGGCCGTTAATTACATGATAATAATAAAATAAGTCCTTGCAATTGACCGTTACTTCTGGGCTGTTTCTACACAATCAGTGGTTATTTTTTGGCGATATTTCTACACATTACTATGAAATTGACCGTTATTTCTAGACATTGTGATGCAATTACTTGTTATTTCTTGGCTATTTCTTAACACTATTAACGGCCTGTAAATTAAATGGTTACCAATTAATTAATGCATAATAATCGTGATAATTGTAACACCGTGATTATTTCTCTGACAATAATCGTACCAAGAACATCTATAATGGTGACATCCCTCCTTCCAGGCCTTGTACACACCTGGACCACATCTGGTGGTGAAGAAGTTCCAGCTGAGCTGCGGTGCGGCGTCCTGCCCGCTGCTCCTCGCCGTCCTCTGTGACCTGAGCTCTGGCTTCATCTGCAACATGTTCCTGTACCACGCGGAGCAGCTGCAGCGGTGCGGCGGCGGCCGGCCGGTGGTGGAGCAGGTGGAGTCATAAAAATACCCCAAATTATTCAAAATTCAACAAATGTATTTTCAGACTTCACATTCTTCACATTTTAGATTCATCTAAAAATAAATGATTGAAATGGTGGAACAAATAATGTCTGACAAATATATTTCTGACTCCACACTGCAAATACTCAAAATCTTACCAAGAATATTTGTCTTATCTCTAGTCAAAATGTCATTTCCTAGTCAAAACAAATCTAATTATACATAAAATAAGACTCATCCCATTTAAAAAGCAGCTTGTTTTTAGACACTTTTTACTTCTTTCAAGCAGATTTTCACTTTAAATAAGTAGAAAAATCTGACACTGGAGCAAGTTTTTCTTTCTTATTACAAGCACAAAAAACTTGCTTTCACTGGCAGATTTTTCTACTTATTTCAAGTGAAAATTTGTTTTAAACAAGTGAAAAGTAAAATTTTAGGTGATCAATCTTATTTAATGTGGAAAGAGTTTAGTTTTGACTAGAAATGAGACATTTTGACAAGAAATAAGACAAATAAAAAAAAGAAAGATTAAGACAAATATTCTTGGAAAGATTTGGAGTTTTTGCAGTGTACGGGCAAAAGAAAAAAAAAAATCACTTTTGTGTTCTCCCCAACCCTGACCTCGGCTCTGCCCCCCCCCCCGCCTCTGCAGGTGGTGCAGCAGCTGCTGCGGCCGTTCTACAGCCGCCGCGTGCTGGTGCAGCTGGACCGCTCCGCCTGGACCCACGCGGGACTCGAACACGTCTTCTCAGGTAAGAAAGGAGTATCTGTGCGCTGCAGCCCCTCCACAGGTGGAGGTCGGTGCTCTCAGGAAGGACCAGCAACTTGAAGAAAAGAAAAAAGGAGCCTGGAGCACACAAGTCACTGGTGATGCGAGTAGTTTAGTAGTAGTGAGTAGTGCGAGTAGTTTTGATTTACCAATCAAAAGTGCTCATTCGTTACAAGATAAAAAACTATACTTACATCATACACTTTTGTTAAGCAATAAATCGACACGGGCAAGTGGCACATAGCAAAACAAAACGAAAAACAAAAAACACACAGTAGCCTAGTGCAAAACACATAGGCTATTAAAGTCCCCCAAGTCATTTTAAAACCAGCAGCTCATTAGCAATGCACCTCTGGAGGGTGGGCGGAGACTGCGCTGCTCTGCACCCGCCCAGCCACCTCCTCGCACCCCACCCCCCCCCCCGCTCGCTGACAGCTGGACATTGTACAATTGACCCTTCGCGTAAGCCCCGCCCCCTTGGTTACTGTTGCTACGCCGGGCAAGCTTTCACTCCCAGCCATGCTCCTGGCAGTATTTGGTATCGATTTCAAAGGAAATATCAGCAAATGTCTGGATAAACTGTTCTGAGATCATAGAGAGAAGAAGTCACAAAGATCATTCATAGTTTTCAGTGACGTGACTCGTGCAGGAGGATAAAACATCTGTTCAACAACACGACTGGACAATGTACAGAGCAGCAGTAAGGACCGGTAATTTTACCGTTACGTTGTCAACCTGCACGTTTTTGGGCGATTGTGAACCACATACAGCTTTCGCTGCTGTTATTTTTTTCTCCCACCGCTATATCAGTCAGTGGAAGCAGTCCCTGTCTGGAGGATCCCTCGCCTAAAAGCCCAGGTAAAAGCCCTAAAAGTACAGCTGTCATTTCGGAGGTGAACATATGGTTATCCCCATATTTACACTTGCTCAAGTCGAAAAAAAAGTCCGCTCATATCTGAACATCTCTATATTGCTGCTGCTGCCGCCGCCGTGGTAGCAGCAGCAGCAACATCATCCTTCTCTACAAACAAATGTTTTTCGTCCTAGTCTCAAAATGTGTCCACAAAAGCAAACGTAATGACTCACTGTCGGAAGCTTGCCAGGCCTATAGTTACGGTTGCTAACGTAGGATTGGACAATAGCCGTTTGTGGGAGGAGTTGGCGAAGGGTCAATTACAGATTCAGCGCATTTAGCGTAAAACTCCACACTGGGATTCGATCAGCTTGCAGCTTGCTCCCTGTGCAAGCTGCTCTACCAGGTGAACTATACCTGTTATACCTTGATAGCTACACCGAGCTGTCAAGCCTTTCACCTCTGAGCCCGATGCAGAGCGGGGCGGAGCTTGTAGCACTAGTGCCCTGTGTGACACGTCAGCCACAAAAATGCCACAGGAACATGTGAAAAGCACGAAAAACATTTTTCATGGGAGGGGGTCTCTAAAGAAAACATGAGAGACTGAGTTCTTCATTCAGGCCGAGTGGTTCCAGTTCCAGTTTTTTATCTTGTAAATCATTTATCTCGCATCGCCAGTGACTCCAGGCTCCTTTTTTCTTTTTTTTCTTTTCTTCAACGTCTTGTCAGGCTTCGGGGTCAACATCGACTTTGTTCCCACGGTGAAGCGGCGAGTCACGGCCCCATCGCCGGTCAGGAGGAGACGGACGTCCGAGGAGCTGCTGTCCCGGCTGGCGTCCCACCTGCAGGGCTGGACCGGCCCGGCGCTGCTGCCGCCGGCCTCGGGAGACGATGGGTTCCTCCCGGGGCTCTGGGCGGCGCTGCACATCGTCTGCATCAACACGTTTGTGCTGCACACGCTGCAGAGCCCCGGGTCCGGCCGCCGCGTGCAGCTGGCCCCGTTCACCAGGGCGCTGGCCTCGCAGCTCGCCGTCCGCTCCTCCAGCGCCTCTGTGGACGTCTCCGTCCCCGCGTTGCCGCGACTCAGCAGCAGCAGCGACGACCAGGAGAGCAGCAGCAGTCCGCCCAGTCTGTCCCAACACAGGTCAGTGGCGCCGTGACGCCTTTCTACCAGAACCAGCATGGACTTCCTCAGCAGTTTGAGCAGCAGGAGCTGGTCTGTTGGATCAACGAGCCCTGACCTCTGACCTTTGACCTCTGTGGCCAGGGCCGGCTCTACGCAGGGGCAAGAGGGGGCAGTACCCCCTCAAATAAATGTCTTGCCCCCTCAAATCAAAATTTTAGAAGTTGAGAAAGCACATTTTAATATGCTCCTATATTACAAGTTGACAAAATTATCTGCAGTAGCAAAAAAATCCGCCATAAAGGGACACTGTTCTGTACTAAAATGTTCTGTTTGGTTTTTCTTTTTTAGTATTCATAAGACTACCTTTCAGTTTTGTAAATCTTGACTATAGTAGACCGCCCCCCCCCACCCCCCCCTCTTCTCAGAGTACACTAGAATGCTTCACTCACATGTTAAAATCACAAAAATTTTCTGGGGGGGGGTGCCCCCAGACCCCCATACAGAGGTTTAGCTACTCACCTTTTTCACCCCCTCTGGGTTTGCAATGCATCTTCAGGTATATGCAACCCCTAAATGTGGCTCTTTGCTTTATGACAGTAAAAAAAAATTGGGCTCTAAGACCCTGGTTGGCCCCCCGGCCCCGAGTTGGACAGGTCTGAAGGTAGAGGCCTGACAAAGTGCAATCCCCTTCTCCAGGTTGGGGTTGGACACATAGCCAACAACCCAATTCAATGAAGTTACTGTAAGCACGGAGAAAAACAGTGCTGGAGCACGATGTGTTCACATGATGCCCCCTTCACATCTCTGACTGCCCCCTCATATATGCCACCTAGAACCGACCCTGTCTGTGGCGCTGAGCTCTTGGTAGATCCAGACCACCAGAGCTGTTGAGATGTTCTGACCCAGTCGTCTAGACCGGTGGTTCTCAAGGCCCTCAAAGACCAGAAGGGGGTCCTCAACTCTTTCTAGAAATTTTACCATTTTCCTAGAAGATGTTGCAATTTCTTTCAAGAAATTTTATAACTTTTTTTTTTTTTAGAATTTTTTTTCACTTTTTCTTTTATAGCTTACAGCTATAAGTGCAAGTCCATTTTCAGAATTTTAAATATATTTTAAAAAAAATATTATATATATATATATATATATATTTTTTTTTTTTTTTTTTTTTTTTTTTAATTTAACATTCTTTTAAAGAAATGTTTCACCCTTATGTTTTGGAAATGTTTCTAACTTTTTTTAAAGAAATTTCTAAATTTTCTAAAAATTTTTGAAATTTTTACCATTTTTTTCTAGAATTTTTTTCAACACTTTTTCTTTTTAAGAATTTATTTAACTTTTTGTAAGAAATTTTACCTGTTTTTTCTAAAAATGTTGGAACCTTTTCTCTTTTTTTTTAATTCTTTAAACTTTTTTTTTTTTTTAAGAAATTTCACCACTTTGGGCCAAATAACTTAGTTCTTAGTCCCGCTCATATGTTGTTGAACATAACAGCATATTTAATATAACATCACATACAGTCGTTGAAACGACTTTGATGAATTCTGACTTTCTTCTGATGTTCTCTGCAAACTGGGAGGAAAGTCGTTAGGTAAGGCTTGTTCGCTAATTTAAAAAAAAGAATTTAGAAAGCAACTGGAGACAAGACTGTGCAATTAATTCTTAAGGTCAATATAGGTCTTTTAAGTGGCAAGTGACATGTGTGTATGCATAAGTCAAGTGTGGCAAGTGACAGCACTCAGTGCATAGGTTAACTTATTGAATGGACATGAATGTGTTAGTTATTTGGCCCCTGTTGCTGCTTGTGGCTTAATGGCTTCTTGACCACAAGTCAATTAGTGTTGAGCTCATTTAAATATTTAAAATTAATTTTCCAAGAAACTTGAAATACAGAAACGTTACTTTTCATGTATACTTTTATTGTGTGAAGTGTGATTCTGGTAGGAGTAAAGGAAGAAAATAAGTCTTTTCGGGTGTATTTTGGCCATACAGTATTCCATTAGTATATTGCTCATTTCCATATTCAAATTCATTTTCCAAGAAACTTGTAATACAAAAAATGTTACTTTTAATGTCTATTTTCATTGTGTAAAGTTTCATTGTGGTAGGAGTAAAGGAAAAAAAGAAGCCTATTCGGGTGTATTTTGGGCATATTTGATTAGTGTAAGGCTGATTTGCATATTCAAATTAATTTTCAAAGAAACTTGTAATACAAAAAATGTTACATTTCATGGATACTTTCATTGTGTAAAGTTTCATTGTGATAGGAGTAAAGGGAAAAAATAGCCCCATTGGGGTGTATTGTTGTCAGCACCATAGACTTTAAATAATGATGCAAATTAAACGTATTTCCCCAACTAGGATTTCTTAGGACTTTTAGTATGTTGTTTTTGACACCTCATAGAAATGATGTACGGTGAAAAACCTTCTGTGACAATTAGTCTGTCGTAAAACGCTATTTTGCTTGGACTATAATTACTTTTTAAAAGTAACGTTCCCAACACTGATTAATACACGTTAATGCTATAAATATCATTTTATCTTATCTTACCAGTGCAGTAAACAGTTACTCTTACAATTGTTCTTTCAATCAATCGATTATATTTCAGTAAATAGTATTATGGTCTGTTGTGTTCCTGCTCCTCTAGGACAGACTGTGGCGAGGTGACGGAGCCTGAGAGCAGCAGCAGCAGCAGCAGCAGCAGCAGCAGCAGCAGCAGCAGCTCCAGCTGTGCAGTGAAGCTCCACAGCTGGAACACACCTGGAGTGTGTGGTCTGGACAACTCGGGGAACTCCTGCTACCTGAACGCTGTGTTGCAGTGTCTGTGCTGCACCGTTCCTCTGGTGGAGCATCTCCTCCAGCCGGACACGCGCAAGGAGCTGGCCAGGTCAACACCACCCACCCAAAACCATGTCACCATTACTTGTTTTCACAGTTAACCACGGTATTAAAGGATAATTTCCATTTTTTATAACCTGGACCTTATTTCTAGCATAAAATACGATCATTTTACTCACCCAGATAACTTTGGTGTCATTTGGAGTCGTTTTGACGAAATTAGCCCCAGTGGAGTGGCGCATATATCCGTATAATGCGAGAACACGGGGCAGTGCAATGCAGCCTCTAAATAACACATTATCCGCCGAAAAACTCCTTCATTTCACCAATATTTAGTTCTGATAGGCTAGTGCTATTCCCCTCTGAGTCCGGGGTTAGCTGTTATCAACATCCGGGGTCTGTAGGTTGACCTACTGACCTCTGACCTGGATGATGTCATCTCCGACCGCTGCCCGGCTCATTCTGATAATAATCATTCTGCTTCGGCATTTTTATCTCAACTAGCCGGAGCTTTAGTGAGTCCAGGTTGAGGAGAGGAAGCCTGTGGAAGCTGAACTTCCTCCAGCTGCTCATTTTGTTCTGACAAGTCTGAAACACACAGAAACGAACCATAGTATTAGCATTAGCAACATGACATGACATCATTAGGAAACACATGAATTAATTAACATTTATCTGCACACAAATACTGTAGGAGCCTATAAATCAGCGGTACTCAATAGGCGGCCCGCGGGCCGCATCCGGCCCGCCGAACCTTCCAATCAGGCCCGCGACTGAGTTCTACTAGTTTACATATTACTGTATACTGTATTTTCGGGCTCCGTGCGCCTGTAAGTCAATGCGCTGGGACATAGAAACACCTGCGGAGCGTTTGTGTGTGCCTGTGAGGCGCTGCACTGGGATACAGAAACGCTGACGAACCCAAATCACCATGCGCGAGTGTTTGGGGAGCGGGCTGGACTGCAGGGTTTTCCCTGCCTGTCTGCAGAGACCGTGGGTGATTTTCACCGCCGTCTTGGTTCAACTGTGTGTGCATCATGCATGGGGGGCCGTTCAGATGAAGCGTCTTTTGCGCGCGCTCAAACCCATTCAATGTAGCCGCGCGTCATGCACGCTCACAACTCAAAAGCCGTAGCCGCGCGCATTTGATGAGACGCAATTGTTTTTTCGTGCACGTCAGCGGTGCACAGCTGCACGACCTGCTTCTCCCCCGCTGTTGTGTCCCGGTCCCATCGGCCTGTGTCACCTATGTTTTCCACTGAGCTCTGCCTCGTTTGAAAGGTGAAGGAAGCCCATGTGTGGAAAGACGTCGCCTCCGAGATGTAGAATGTGTATTATAGAAGAGAAACGCACATTTCAGGACCAATGACTTGTATCCTCAGAACAGAGTCAGACGTCCTGTGATGGTCAGCCTCCTTTCATATTTAAGCTGAAAATCACAGGGCATGTCTGAGGATACAAGTCAGCAGTGTAAAGCTCCAGCATGATATGTAAATGAAGATTTTTCATTTTATATCATACAAAACACCATGAAGTGTATAAATAAAAATTATGTGCTTACAAGTAAAATAAAAAATATTTAAATTATTAGACGAAAAAGGTGAATTTAATTTCAATCTAGGCCTATTTGAATGTGCGGCCCCCAAGGTGTCTGTTAAGAAAAATTCTGGCCCTTCGAAAAATGTATTTGAGTACCCCTGCTATAAATTAACATACTCCATTATAAAGTGAACTTAAACCCTTTTCAAAACCTGTACTCTCTGTATGTAAAAAAGGCAAACAAATGCACATTGCACAATATTTAAAAAAATTCCACAAAAAAAATCGTCCTCCTTTAAAAAATTGTCAATATATATATATATATATATATATATATATATATATATATATTACGATATTTATGTGAATCGATTGTTTTGTTGTGAAATTAATTGCATATATAAATGCATAATAATTGTGATCAATAATCGTGTCAAGAACATGTATAATCGTAATTTATTGCACTTTACTTTTTTACTGTATGTTTTAAATGACATTACCATAGTTTTTAACTATAGTCTCTATTTATTGTACTTATTTATTTTTATTTATCTTAGTGGGCTGGCACGGGACCAGGGCATCGAAATTTCGTTCATCCCATGTTTTTAACATGTGTTGTATGACAGTAAAGAGACCTTTGACCTTTGACCCTAGTTGTAGTTGGTTGGTTGAACCTGGTCTACCTGTGCAGGTGTCGGTGCCGTGTGGCCGAGGTGTTTGTGCGGCTGCTGGAGCGGATGTGGCTGAGCCGGAGCTCCGGCGGCGCTCTGATGGAAGCTCGCTCGCTGCTCGGCTCCATCCGGCCCCAGTTCAACAACGGCTGCCAGCAGGACGCACAGGAGCTGCTGCTCTTCCTGCTCAACGCGCTGCACGACAACCTCCAGAAGGTGCACACACACACACACACTGCAGAGAGAGAGTTGATTTTTGATTATCCTTTATTTCAAACGTATAAAAAAAGTGAAAAAAGACGCGTTCAAGACAACTCAGAAGTCGGGAAAAAACGAGCTCCGAGTTATAAAAAATGAATTGAACGGCGTAGAACTTGGAAATTACAGGTCGGAAACTCGGGTATCATATCAGAGCTCCGACTTTCCGACTTGACATCACGACAACATCAAAACATGGCGGCCCTCGTCTTAAACGGTTAGAATTTAGACATTTTAAGTTATTTGTTGAGGTTTGAATGCATTTTGTTGTGTATTAAGACACAGCGGCTGCAGAGAGAGAGTTGATTTTTTTTATTATTCTTAAAGCAGAAGTAAGCATAATGTTTGTGTTAATTTAAGTCTTAAATAGTTGTATCTTCCGACAGCAATCACTTCTATAGAGTGTTTGGTCTGAAACACGGGTCTGTCAGTCACTCTGCTCTGCTCTGAGCCCAGGAGAAAACTTTCCTTGTATCCTACAACCTTTATCCAATGAGGAGAGAGAACGGCATAAAGGGGCAGTCCTCTCTGTGTGTGCAGCCAAGGGATGCGTGTGAATGTGGTGACGTAGGGACGAGGGCGGTGACTGCTAACTCCATCTGCTGACAGGAAGTTAGCCAAAACCACCGGATCGCTTACTTCTGCTTTAAGTTCAGACGTATAAAAAAGGGGGGAAAAAGACATGTAAAATAAATAACACGTGTTATAGTGTTCCGAAAAACAAGACCCGAGGATGAGAATGAGTTGTTACAAGTTGTTACAAATACATAAGTGGGCGACGCACCGAACCGAGGCGGCCATGTTGCATCGCCATTTTTTACGTTGAGTGCATAGACTGTAGTCAGAATGGCCGTAGCACCGTGACGTCACCCATTGGTTTGGGGGAGTCTGTTTTGTGCCGCTACTACGGGGGTTTGAACTGCGCCATGTTGGATTCTACTTGCCATATTTGGAGCGGTGCGGCGGTTAGCCGGCCGAGGTCCCGCCCACTGGCCTCGAAGCAGCGGTCTCCGGACCTGTCACTCAACGTTTCCGTGCCCTAATTGGCCAGAACTTTAAACCTAATAACAGTAAAACGGTAGAGTTAAAAAAAAATTTACCCCCCTCAGAGTGTGTGCGGGGGTAGAAACTATCGGTTGAGACCAAAAAAATAAAATGTACCAGGCTGTAAATATGTTTTTTTAAGCTGTAAAGTCGGCCATTTTAACATGGGGCTCAACTGGAGTTGCTCCCTTCTGACACCAGCCCCCAGAGGAAGCCGGGGGGATTACAGTTTGTTGAACGTGGAAGTGAGCTTCACTTCTCAGAGTCAGGCCGACAACTGCCCCCTTGGTTGAGTGTCAGCGTGACCGTAGGTCAGTGTTGGGCAAGCTACTTGGAAAATGTAGTGAGCTAAGCTACAAGTTACTCTACATGAAATGAAGCTTCACTACACTAAAGCTACCCACCAGAGAAATGTAGCAAGCTACGCTACAATAAAATGACAAAAGTAGCTTAGCTACATCAAAGCTATTTCTTTTTTTTTTTTTACATCAGACCAACTTAATTCCAAGTAGGGGTGCACCGAATGGCATTTTTTTGGCCGAAGCCGAATACCGAATAAAATCAAAACGCTTGGCCGAATAACCAAATAATACCGAATACCGAAAGTGGTTTTAAAGTTGTTGTTTTTTTAATAGGGCCTATTGGATAAATAAAATATTTTTTTAGACTTAATTTTCAAAGAAAGTAAATGTTTATTGACTATTCTGACAGTTTTTGAATATGCCAGTTGCCGTTGCTCATCAAAAAAGCACAAGAAGTTAAATAAAGTTTTTCATTTAGGCCTATATCGGCCCATTGTGAGTGCTGAAAGATCTATGCAAGTACATTCCAAAAAAACCCAAGTGTCTTTTCAAACAGTGGTTCCTAACCTTTCTCGGTCAGATTTTTTTTAATTCATCAATTAGGCTTCTAGACATTTCAGGCGACCTCATTTGAATTTCAGGCGACCCCACGTGGGGTCCCGACCTCAAGGTTGGGAAACACTGTTTTAAAAGACGTCGGCCACGGACGGAGTGGGCGACATGCTGGGACGAGGAGCTTTCGTTTTAACTGCTGCAGCCGTCTCTCCCTCTCTACTCAGCATACTGTTCAGGGTGTTTGGTTTGATTCATTAAAAGGCGCGTTCCTACAGGACCGGTCCCCTCACTCAGCCTCTCAGTGGCCGTGTCTCCGCTGCAGACAGGACGCACCGGGCTCTTGGAGCGACGTGCAACGGTGCGCGCGGTCGCTATGCAGCGATAAAGTTGTCCAGCTACGGCTCTGATTCACGAACTTGACTATCCCTCCTTCTCTGTCACCTGCTGTGTGCTGCCCCGCTGCAGCAGACGGGCATCAGCAGATACGTACATGACGTCACATGGAAGCGGTGCATTTAAGGTCTAGAAATGCCTGGAGAAATGTAGCTTCTGTGGACGCTACCGCGCTACTGATCAATTAAATAGCTTAACTACTGAAAAGCTATTTGATGTAGAAAACAGCGACGCTACGACCACGCTACTGAGAAATGTAGTTAAGTTACTAACGCCGCTACTTGTAACGTCGCTACTGCCCAACACTGCCGTAGGTAACCACGGAAACTGAGCGGAGCTGTGGGCTCGGCCTGTTAAAACTGTCACCACTGTGTAGTGTGAGGAAGGACGGAGGCACTGGTGTTGCATTCAGGTGCAGTCAGGCAGACGGCCGTCGGCAAACCAACCGGATGTCATTTTACTCCACCAGAGAAAGGCGGTAAAAAACAATACCACATCACCATGACAACATGTTGTCAGGCCTGTATTGTTTTGCCTCGTGCTGGCGGACCACTTGTTTATCCTGTTACATGCAGCGTCTGTTGTCTGTCTGACGTCTGCCCCATTTCACCTGAATGCAACATCAAGAATACGTTCAGATATGCAACCGCACCGCTAGATGGGGGGAATTCCTACATACTGGGGCTTTAAATACTGAATTCTTCATTTCTACCACATGAATACTCATTAGTGTGTAGTTTACAAACACAGCTAAACATGTTTCACTCATCATTGATAAGCACTAACTGTATTTAGTAGAGTATTCATGCGTTATAAATGAAGAATTCAGTATTATTAATGCTTAACTAATGCTTAAATAGTGTGTAGGTTACTTATTATTAAGTGTTACCACTCTTTCTATACTTATGTTGTCAATCTTGAATTTTACTTGAGGATTCTTTGTTTTATTAAAATTCAATGACAATTTGTTTACATTGAGTAAATCAGAGTGTGTGTGTGTGTGTGTGTGTGTATAAGGTTGGGAGGAAGCCGGTCCGGCCCAGACCGGACAGGAACAGGATCTGTGAGTCGACCATCGTGTCCCAGCTGTTCGAGGGTCAGCTGAGCTACGTGACCGTGTGCATGCGCTGCCGGCTGCAGACCCACAGCGCTCAGGCCTTCACCGTGCTGTCGCTGCCCCTCCCCTCGGACGCCGGCAGCTGCTCCATACAGGTAAACTACACTGCTGCACGCCATCAGCTGCAACATCACAGTTCCTTTTACGACCGCTATGACCCGTTTGTCAACACTCAGTGGATGTGAGGGTCTAAGGACAGAGGATGTTGTTGTGATGCCATGTAAAGCCCTTTGAGACAAACTGTTGGTAAAAACGGGCTATACAAATAAAAGTGCCTTGCCTTGCCTTTTTCTAAACTCTTCACACACATCAAACCTAAAAACACACATCACCCAAAACTGTTAATTTCACACTCTAAAATCACAGTTTAAGGGGAGACACTACAGGTGAATAGGGTAAAAAAAAATTAAATAACAGATATCACCATGAAACTTCCCAAGTACTGTAAATGCTGATTTTTTTCTTTACTCTAAGTAAATTTCATTTGCAAATACTGTAATACAGTAAAGTGTTTACTGCAAATCCTGTCATATACTGTCTTTTTCATAAACTTTGCACAGCTGCTCTGAGATGGGTTGTTCACTTTTTGTACTGAGTGTTACAAAAAAGGAACAAAATTCATGCCCAACAAATGAAAAATGAAGAGGGGTTCAAAATAAACTACAACACGAACATCAATTTATGATCAATACAATAATCTGTCTATTGTAAAACATTAGATCTGATGCATAACTATGTGAAGAGTTTTGAGAAAGTGTTGTTAAGTGTTGAAAACGGGTCATTGTGATCATAAAAACTGTAAAACTGTGTGAGTTTGTGTTGTGGTCCGTCCTCGGAGCAGGACTGCCTGGCGCTGTTCTTCCAGCAGACCGACCTGACGGGGCCGGAGCAGACGATGTGTTCAGGGTGCAGCCTGAGGAGGGAAACGGCAGTTCTCACCTGTCTGGACAAACCTCCTGAGATCCTGACGCTGCACCTGAAACGGTGAGAGAGCGGACAGAGACGGCTGTTCACAACACACAAACACACAACGCACACTGATGAAGCCTCAGTCTCACCTCAAACTCCAGGTAACAGATGGTTTTCACTCATTTTTTTCATGTAATTGTTCAAATTTCAATTTTTATTCATGGCTTTTAGTCCACATTGGCTGAAAAGATTAAATTCAAACATTATTCTTGACTGAGTAACATCTAGTTAGGAGAATTATCTAGAAATAACAATTAATCGCATCATAATGTCTAGAAATATCCGAAAAATAACGGTCAGTTTCATTAATGTCATGTTTTTCATAAAGGCAAAAGATAACATATGCTTTCATGCTTTGAATTTTTTGGGCCATTATTATTGTTATTTCTAGGCTATATTTCTCTACATTACTATGAAATTGACCGTTATTTCTAGACATTATGACGCAATTACTTGTTATTTCTTGACATTGTCACGTAATTAGCGGCCTGTAAGTTAAAGGGTTAGCGAAATATCTAACATACAGTAACCATGAAATCTCACAGATTTCATTCTGTTCTCACCAGAAATAAAACTATAATTTTAAACGTGAGATAAAATCCAGTAGATTTGTGTTCCATTTGAAAGCCCTGGTCTCTGATTTATGAATTTAAAGGGATAGTTCACCCAAAATTCAAATTTCTCACCCTCATGTCGACTAAGAGCTGGGAGAAGTTTCAGAGTCCTCCGTGGCTTCTCTGAGTTACAGCGGGGCTCCGTGCAGCACTGCATGTCCATATGACGGTTGTGAATGGTGCTCACTTCTCTTTGTCCAAAAAGACACACCAAAAAACATCCAAATACCTCCATAGTGTTCGTGTGTAATGCCCCTCTTGTATTGAAGCCCCGGCATCAGAAATTGTTCAAAAAAAAATTAAATAAGTCTATGTTTTAAGCGTAGCGGAAGCTCCCAGTGTCTCAGTTCACTGCTCTTCCTGTGTCAGTGCAAATCTCACATGATTTACACTGACCGGCGGAACAATTTCTCATGTCGGGGCTTCAATACAAGAGGGACATTACAGACGAGCAGCATGGAGGTATTTGGATGTTTTTTGGTGTGTCTTTTTGGACGAAGAAAGTTGGTATCCATTGACAACCATTATATGGACATGCAGTGCTGCGCGGAGACCCCCTGTAACTCAGAGAAGCCACGGAGGACTCTGAAACTTCTCCCAGCTCTTAGTCCACATGAGGGGGAGGAGATAATGAGTGAAATTTGAATTTTGGGTGAACTTAACTATCCCTTTAATGTGTACTGAGTCTTTATTCAGGCCTCCACAAAAATATGTCAACATCATAACACCCAGGAGACACTTCTTACAGAGCTCATGATGTGGCTGTTTGATTGGCTGTGGACCAATAGGAACGTGTGGTTGTGCTCTGCAGGTTAGTAGGTCTGTGGACCAATAGGAACGTGTGGTTGTGCTCTGCAGGTTCGGCTGTAAAGGGAAGAACCAGGTGAAGCTCCGGACCAACGTGGTTTTCTCCACGAGACTCGATCTGACTCCGTTTGTGTCCCGCTCCGTCCAGAACAACAACTCGTACTCTTCCTATCGTCTCTACGCCGTCGTGGTGAGTTCACACCAGACGTATAAATAAAGTTTTTCATATTTAAAGTACAGTGGCATCATTCTTGTGATTGAGGAGGTTTTTATTTTTTTATTTTTTTATGTCAGTTTTGATTCTTATAGTTTCTGTCTGTAGACGATGACATCATCAGCCGCTACAACACTTTTTATTTGCAGAAATGTTCATGGAGAAGGATGATGATGTGTTGTTTCTCCATCCATCCATCTATCTGTCTATCCATCCATCCATCTATCCATCCATCCATCTATCCATCCATCCATCTATCTGTCTATCATCCGTCCATCTATCTGTCTATCCATCCATCCATCTATCTGTCTATCCATCCATCCATCTATCTGTCTATCCATCCATCCATCTATCTGTCTATCCATCCATCCATCTATCTGTCTATCCATCCATCCATCTATCTGTCTATCCATCCGTCCATCCACCCATCCATCTGTCTATCATCCGTCCATCTATCTGTCTATCCATCCATCCATCTATCTGTCTATCCATCCATCCATCTATCTGTCTATCCATCCATCCATCTATCTGTCTATCCATCCATCCATCTATCTGTCTATCCATCCATCCATCCATCCGTCTATCCATCCATCCATCTATCTGTCTATCCATCCATCCATCCATCCATCATCCATCTATCCATCCGTCCATCCACCCGTCCGTCTGTCTATCCATCCATCCATCCACCCATCTATCTGTCTATCCATCCGTCTATCTATCCATCCGTCTATCCATCAATCCATCCGTCTATCCGTCCGTCTATCCATCCATCCGTCTATCCATCAATCCGTCTATCCGTCCATCCATCTGTCTATCCATCCATCATCCATCCATCCATCCATCCATCTATCCATCCGTCCATCCACCCATTCGTCTGTCTATCCATCCGTCCATCCACCCATCCGTCTGTCTATCCATCCATCCATCCATCCATCTATCTGTCTATCCGTCTATCTATCCATCCATCCATCCGTCTATCCATCAATCCGTCCGTCTATCCATCCATCCATCCATCATCTATCCATCCATCCATCCTTCCGTCTATCCATTCATCCGTCTATCTATCCATCATCCGTCCATCCATCCGTCTGTCCATCCATCCGTCCATCCATCCATCATCCGTCCATCCATCTGTCTATCCAACCATCCATCATCCATCCATCATGCATCTATCATCCGTCCATCCATCCGTCTATCCATCCGTCCATCTATCCATCCATCCATCTGTCTATCCATCCGTCCGTCCATCGATCATCTATCTGTCAATCTGTCCGTCTATCCATCCATCGATCATCTATCCATCCATCCAACAATCTAACCATCCATCCATCTACTGTATCTATCTATCCATCTATCTGTCCATCTATGCATCCATCCATCCATCCTTCCATCCATCACTGTGTCGTTCCCATAGAAACACAGTAGATGAGTACAGGAGTTTTTCTACCATTTAAATGAGTTTAGAAACATTGTTTTAAGGTTGATGAAACCACGTAGTGTCCCTTTAGATGTGAGTGAGTGAATCTGTGTGTGTGTGCTCGTCCACCAGAACCACGCCGGCCACCTGAACATGGGCCACTACACGGCTCTGTGTCTCAACGCCGTCACCCAGACCTGGCACTGCTTCGACGACTCGGCGGTGAGGGAGATAAAGGAAAGCTGCGTGCAGTCTCCCAACGCTTATCTGCTGCTCTACAGCCGCAGACGCTTCCACAAGCCCAAGATCCACGGACTCTGAGCTCTGTCTGCAGAACCTGCAGGGAACTCTTCAACTGCTCCATCGACCGTCTGACGCTGCGTTCCTAGCAACTCGGAGGTCGGAAATCCCAACTCGAAAATTTCGGACTTCCGACATCATCAGTGTTGTGGGTTAGAGTACTTTAATTACTTTTTTCGTGTAACGCGTAACGTAACGCGTTAGTTTCGTGCGTTGAGCAATCAGTAACTTAGTTATTTTAAAATAACCAGAACAAAGAGATCAGATCACATCACCCCAGTTCTTAAGACCTTACATTGGCTCCCAGTCAGCTACAGAATAGATTTTAAAGTTCTGCTACTGGTTTACAAATCACTGAATGGTTTAGGTCCAGAATACATGAATGACATGTTAGTAGAGTCTAAACCCAGTAGAGCTCTGAGATCTACTGACTGGTCAGATAGTGGAGCTCAGAGTTCAGACCAGACATGGTGAAGCAGCATTTAGCTGTGATGCTGCACACAAGTGGAACAAAATACCAGCAGAACTGAGATCAGCCCCAACTGTAAGCACTTTTAAATCCAGGTTAAAAACATTTCTCTTTTCACGTGCTTATAGCTGAGAACTTAAAACTTTATCTATTTTCTTTTATTTTACTTTTATTTGCTCTTGCTTTTAACTCTGTTTTCAGTGTTTTGTTTGTTTTTATTCTGTCTTATGCTTCTTTTTTTTTTTTTTTTATGTTTTGTCTTTATGTAAAGCACATTGAGTTGCCTTGGTATGAAATGCGCTATATAAATAAAGATGCCTTGCCTTGCCTTGCCTTGCCTAAAAAAAAAGTAATCCATTACTTTTCGCCGGATAAGGAAAGGAAAATCCCCACTGCAGCCTGCTTTTTGTCAGACAGTACGGCTAGACTACTGTGCAACCTGCGGATGTGTCAGCCGAGGCGCAGCGCTGTGATGCGTCTGTGCCCTGCTGACCTACGTGTGTGTGTGTTTCAATTCGCCAGCGAAAAGGACAAGAACATAACGGTAAAATGCACACTGCGTTGGTGATAACCTTCTGTCGACCGCAAAAAATCCACTTACAATTTAAGGGCTCATAGATCAGATAGATTTAAAAGAGGCTGTCTGTCAGTTGTTGCAGCATGTGCGAGGTGCTGCAAAAGGCTTTTCATTTTTAGTAACGCATGAGTACTCTAACGCGTTACTTTTATTCATAGGTAACGCTGCAACGTAACTGATTACTTTTAATTGATGGTAACGTTGTAACTAGGGCTGGACGATTAATCGAATTTTGATCGTGATTACGATTTTGGCTTCTCACGATCATAAAAACACTGTAATCGAAGATAAACGATTATTTTTTTGTCTATTGGTGTTTTATTCTGAAAAACACACATGCGCGCTTCCATCCCCGCGCCTGCACTGCACTCCTCTCTCAGTTAATGCTGTGGACGAGTCCACTCGTGTGTTGACGGCGGCGTTTAAAAATCAGCGCCAGTGAAGAGAGAGCAGCGGCCACCGCTCAGGACGAATGAACGGGAAATAATCATTTAAAACACTCGCTCGTCTCCTCAAAGCGGCCGCACAACAATAACCCTCCTCCTCCTCCTCCTCCTCCTCTTCCCCCGGCCCGTAGGCTACATGTGCATATGTTTACAAAGCCGGCAAGGAAGCAATCTGTAGAGCGGCGGATAACGTCGTTATACGATGTTACGACGTGTATTTGTGTAGGTAGTTTAATCTGTCATAAACAAGATATCACTTATGGGGCGCGTCAAAAAAAAAAAAAAGTTATGGGGTGCGTTTGTGACGAGAGCTGGGACAGCGCAGCGAGGCGGAGGCTCTGATCTTCCCAGGTTGGATTTCATCCCAGAGACGCAATAAGCGACACACAGGAAGCAGAGAGCCTCCATTCTCCCTCTTACTGTAATAAATTAAACCGTGACAATTACTCCAAATGTGTTTATTCAAAAAATGTAGAAAAGTTAAGCTAAACATCCTGTATAGTTTCTGCTGCTGGATCATAAAACTTTAAAAAAAAGTTTTAAATACATTTTGAATAAATATTTAAAATTATAAACTTAAAAACCTTAAACACACATTGGCACTGTTTATTTAAGGTAATAATGTAGCATGGTCAAGCTATAAATCCTGTACGCCCCCCCCCCCATAATCGTGTAAATAATCGTGATTTCAATATTGACCAAAATAATCGTGATTATGATTTTTGCCATAATCGTCCAGCCCTAGTTGTAACCTAACTAACTACTTTCCAAAGTAACTATACCCAACACTGGACATCATTGCGTTCACGCTGCAGGAACTCGGAAGAAAAAAAACATGGATACCTGAAGGAAGTTTGGCGTATTGTGGCTCATAGCTGAATAGGAAAAATAAATGCAGCAGTAAATGATGTTTATTTTGGAGGAGAGGAGACGCTGCAGATGAGTGCACATATAGGGCCCTAGTTTCGTCGACCGAGCGAAGTCTAAGTGCAGCGCAGCTTCGCCACGCCAACGGGGTGTGGCCCAGGTCCATTTCGCAAGATTGGTGGGCAGCGCAGTCAGACTTATACCAGCGCAGCCCCTCCCCTCGTCCCTCCCACCGGCGCAAACGGTGAAGAGGGAGGAGAGAGGGCGGGAGGGAGACAGGAGGAGGAGAGAAAGGCGTGGAGTGGGTTTGACACAGCCGAGTCAGATCTTCACCAATCAAAGGAGCTCCTCTCCTCACCTTTAACTGCGCGGCGGGTGATGCGCGCTGCAAGTTTGTCATTTTATACTTGGACATGGACGGAGGAAACAGCGACGCCAGAGGCCGAACCTCTCCCAGGAGGAAACAGCTGTTTTGGTCCGGAGGTCCGAGCTCAGAGTGACCAATAATGAGTTTACTAATATACTTAACCAGGTTTGATCTGATACACTGAGAACAGCTGCCCAATCTAAGAAACAACTAATACACTAATAAAGAAACTCACATTTATTCAAACCCTATGTAAGCAAGATGACAGTGTACACTAATCACAACATAGACCATGTGGATTAAATCAGCGTAAAGGACGTGCGCTCTCTCTCTCTCTCTCTCTGTCCTCCTCTCTCTCTCTCTCTGTCCGTCTCTTTTTTTCTCTTTTTTCTCTGTGATAGAGATGCTGAGTATACTGTAGTATACTGACTATCTGATACCGAGGCTGTTGTGGTGGACTAAGAGAGATGATGATTTGTGTTTTGTTTTTCATTACGGCTGCGTGATGCGGTCGCTCTCCGCTAATGAATTAATAAGTAAATAAATAAATAAAGCGATCATCACAAGGGCAGAGTGGTATCTCATCATCCACCCTCACAGTCCTGCTTTTGGGACATCCACAGCTGCTTTTCAGTGCCAGTTCGTCCCTGCTGTGTTAATTCAGGTGGAGTTTCCATTACGCACCGACAGCCTTTGATCTCTGCTTTGATCTGACGTCAGATGTGACGGGACAATCTATATAGATATAAATTCATGTGTTGATTCCGTTAGTTGCATTAAATAGTGGTTATTGTGGATATTTATTGCATTGAAATGTGTCTGGAACTGTGGAGATCTGCCTGTGAGGTCTTGGTGACGTGTGTGCACTGCAGGTCAGTCAGCCAAACTTCCACTGCACCTGCTGCGCTTCGCTCTGCGCTGAGATTAGACCTGGTTGGAGGTGGCGAGCTTTCAGCGCAACCTCGGCGGGACATTTTCGGACAAAACTTCCACTGCACCAAGCTGAATCTGTGACGCCTCCCCCTGCTGCGCGGCCACGCCTATCTCAGCGCAGCGCGATCTGCCAATCTTCCAATCTGACTTTGCGCTCGGCTGCGCTGGTCGAAACTTGCATTAGACCGGCTGCGCTACCTTGCGCCACCTGCGCTGCGCCAGCAAACTAGGGCCCATAATGTTACAGCCTTGAAAAATGTTATTTCCGTCACATACGAGGAACACAATTTCACACCATACAACAATCACAGCTTAATATAAACGCATTTCATATTGGCTACTGCAATAATACACAAAAATATGCATTAAAACCTCAACAAATAACTTAAAATGTCTAAATTCTAACTGTTTAAGACGAGGGCCGCCATGTTTTGATGTTGTCGTGACGTCAAGTCGGAAAGTCGGAGCTCTGATATGATACCCAAGTTTCCGACCTGTAATTTCCGAGTTCGACGCCGTTCAATTCATTTTTTACAACTCGGAGCTCGTTTTTTTCCGACTTCCGAGTTGTCTTGAACGCAGCAAGCTCTGTCTGGGAACTGTTCAACTCCTCCATCAACCGTCCGGGAAACGTCTGGGATGTTTGTTCTCTCTATGGAGCTACATTTGTGTCTTTATTATTCAATCAAAAGAAAAGTTGATTTAAACAAAAAAGATATTTTCAATCAAAACAAACTTCATTTCAATCAAAAAAAAAAAGGATTTGAGTACAAAAACAAATTTGAGACCCACAAAATTGCATTTGAACCCCTTTTTTCTTTGATTGAAAAGGTTTTTTTTTTTTATTGAAGTGAGTTATTACCCCAATAGCAAAGTTCCCTTGGCTTGGATGTGGCCCAAATAAACAGCAAAGATCTGGCCCACTTACGGAAGTGAATGACGGCCCATATCTGGCCCAAGTATATGAAAGCTATGCTTAACCATAACATAACCAGACCTCTACCAGAACTGTACCAACTACATATGGCTTATAGCTGGGCTTCATAGGGCCTGCCTGTATGGCTGTGATCAGGTAAAGCCTACTGGCTCTCATGTGGCCCCCATGTGGCTGACAGACCAAAATCCAGATTTTACCCAGAACCTAAACTAATATAGGCCTACACCAAACCTTTCATTTGGCCCACTTTTGGAAGTGAATGGCGGCCCATATCTGGCCCAAGTACATGAAAGCTATGCTTAACCATAACAAAACCAGACTTCTACCAGGAGTAAACTAAATTCATACCTGGGTCACATACAAAATACGTGTGGCTCAGTTCTGTTGAATCATCGTGGCCCACATGTGGTTGACAGAATAAAACTGGTACTTTTTTTTCATCAGATCTATAACTCCATCTGTCCCACATTATGAAGAGAATGACAGGTCAATTCTGGCACCAAAAATAAAAAATGATAATTTTAGTGCAATAGCTGTACTGATTAAGTTGTTCGATACCTATATAGATCACTTAAATCACACAAAATCATTATGAGAAATTAAGAAACACACAAGTTTCCCTTTAAAATTGTATTTTTTCATACTTCAAAATTGCCTTCAATGAACTGTACAGAACATGTAGAAATTACATCCTTATAAAAACAGAATCAGAAAAAATCTGATCAAATAGGCTGCAGTAATACTGTACAAAAATACAAGAACAGTGTAGAAATATTAGAAATGAAGAAAGTTTAATTTGTGCATCAAAACTGTCTGTCTTAACTGTCAGTTTCAGCTTGTATTTTTTGTCTCTCTTCACACCAAGGCCCAGTTTCCCATCACCTCCACCTCCTTGTCTGAAACAGCTGCAGTCAGGGTTTCGTCTACGGCACCTTGAGAACACAGGACATTTTGAAAGAGTAGTGTTAAGGCTGTCAAACAATTCAAATTTTAAATCGCGATTAATCTCAAAATTTCCTGAGTTAATCGCGATTAATCGCATCGTTTTCTTTTTTGCTTGAAATCACAGCAATATGAATGGATAAGAAACATAAGAAACATCCATTCATGGTATTTAAAAATCAGCTGTCAGAGAGAGAGAGAGAGCAGCCTTGTTTGGTGATAAGAAGAACAAGTTCTCTAGTGTAGGAACATGAGGTGAAAAAAACATATGCAGGTTTTCTGTAGCATTACAAGACGGCGACGGCTGACGTTCCAATGTCACAGCGTTAATCGTGCGTTTTCTTTTTTCGTGTTATTTTTTTTCTTAAAATAAAATAAAAAACATTATGTTTGAAGTTCAGGTGAATCAAAATAAAATAAATCAGACATTGGAGTAACTTAAATCAAGCTTTTTCATCCCAGGAGCAGTAGGGTTAGCAAAGCTGCTAAAGCTGCTAACACAGCCATAGCCTGTCTCTTGCCACCATGGGCTTCAAAACACATGATTTATTAAATTAAAAATGAGTTCTGTTTGGCTAACTTGTAGCTTTCTCCTCTAAAGATGTAGGTCTAGTGTGTGCCATTAATTATCAGTAGTTCAACAAAAATGTAAAAGGTTTAAAATTCACTTACCCAAAGCAGCAGCCAGTCCAGAAGCTGAGTGAGAGAAAATGAAAATGTCCGGAGGGTGTCGCAGAATAAACTCACCCACTGCCACTTGTGCCAGTTGCATGCCAACTGTAGCCCAAAAGCTAACATCTATCATCTGGGAGAGTGCCTTATTTCAGAACTGTGCCAGAAGAAAAATTCCCTCCAATTTTGAAGGTATGGCAAAACCAACGTGGTTATGATGTGGACCTCATGTGTTTTGCCATTTTGTCTCAAATCTCCCATTCAACTCTTATCTATACTCAGATGAACCTAAAAAAAACTCAAAATATTGTGTTCTAATCATATAGCCTAGTTGATTGGAGTCTGGCAAGAATTTAGGAAAGACCCCCCTCCCTTTCTTACTCCAGCCCAATCTGGGGCAACAACTTCTTCAGACTATAGAGCCGATGTGGGTTTCAAATTGTGAACAGATAGAGGTAGGGCTGTTTTCGACTAAGGATTTTCATAGTCGAATCTGATTCGTCAGATTTTGCCGTAGTCGACTGATCGTCGAACCTTTTTTTTTTTTTTTTTTTTTTTTTTTTTAGATAGCAGCAAATTTGCGACTTTTTCCCGGTAGTCAATGGTAGGTGTAAAACAAATACCTTTATTTATTTTCCACACTTTGGATGATTTTAGTAGCCATTGTGAGCCAGGGTATGCGTTTATGTTACGTTGCCCTGGACAGCGCTCCTTTTGCTCGGACTGTGAGTCATCCCTCATCCCTCAATGTGGTGAAGGATAGCGGTGGTCGTGGACACAGAGAAACCGGGTAAAACATGGATTGTCGAGTCCTTCTGACCTCCGTTTGTTTTGAAGTATCAAAACAAACGTTTGTTGTTTGTTGTTTTGAAGTATCAAAACAAACGGAGGTCAGAAGGACTCGACAATCCGTACATCACGTTGATCAATCCTGTAACACACACAGTGTGACCGCGGTACCGGCAGAGAGACAGACAGGCTGCAGAGGAGCGAGATCACAGCTGTGACTCCCGACACTGATGGTGCGTTCATGACAACTCGGAAGTCGGAAAAAAAACAAGTTCCTCTTCTGAAAAACTCTGACATGTCAAACTTTAGGATGTGTTAGGGACTAATTCATCTGTCTAACCATCAGAACTATTGACACTTGAAACGGTAAACACAGCTGATCCATCGAAAAAAAAATCACCGCTGGAGTTAATTTATTTTCCGTGATTGAAAGCAGGTTCTTGAATGTAACTCGGTCGAAGTCAGATGTATCCTCACAATGTTTTGCTGTTCTGTCAGGTCATGCATGATAAATGCTACAAAGTTAGACTGTCAGACTTCCTTGATTTTAAACTTTGGCGGCTCTGCCTCTCGTCTTTTTGCCACTCCGTGAGTGTTCTGCAGTGACTTCTGAGTACCGTGACTTTGACGGTCCTACTGCTCACCTCCGCTCATTTGAAAAAAAAAAAAAAAAACCTCCGCTCATTTGATTGTGCAACTACAGTGGGTGATTTATTAATACGTAGTAAGAAGCTAAGACTACCGTTTAAACGCACACATCATTTTGAACTCTTTATTAACACCCCCATATAGTCAGAATGGTAGGGTCTTGGTTAGATTCGACTACGAGGTTCATAGTCGAATCAGACCCCTCCGAATCGAATCGTCGAATAGTCGACTTTTGGAGGTCAGCCCTAGATAGAGGATGTATACCTATGGTAATGATGGGAACATTTTAACCTTTGAGGAGTTGATTAGAAAATACAACATCTGTGGTGACTATTCAATAAAAAACTAAATCTGTCAGCTGATGGTGGTTTGGGATGGTTCTTGACTCGACTCCAGAGGGAATAAAAAAGAAAGGTTGCGAAGGAAGGTGACCTCTTTGGGTGATGTTCCCGTTTATTTCAACAAAAAGATAAGGTAAGTTGACAAAACAAAAGGTTTTCTGTACTTCTTTGGCTGTCATGTAAAAACTGTGTGTCTCCCACCACCACTCAACTCAAACTAATCAGCTCTCGATCTCAAGCAGCTGGGGCGGCTGCTGGGGTAAAAGAAAGCAACTGAAACAATACTGCACCCTTGTGGAAAAGTAAAATACCTACACAACATAAAAAAATGGCTCCTACAACATCCCTCGCAAACATTTTTTAAAATATATTCAACTAAGGAACTTTATCAAAACAAACCAAGCCCATTTAATGGTTTGCCCCCCACTAACAATACTGGAGAACATTTTTACAAAAAAAATCCTTTTGGAAAAGGCATAATAATTTCTTAATTTTATGATTTACTGAAAGAGTTTTCTCCTGAGTCTAAATTTAATGCTTGGAAAACAGCTCTACAGGAGGAACTGTCATTGGAACATACAGGAGATTCTTTCGATTAGATTAGAGCTGGAACCTATAGGCTCTTTCTGTTAGGTCTTTACCCAGAGGGACATAGATTTAAGCATCATGAAAAAATGTTAATAAACATGTTCTCTACAGGCAAAAAGGATAATAGCCATATCATGGAAAAACTCTGGTAAACCCGCAATCGCTGTTTAGGGAACTAACCTCTTGCTTACCTCTGGAAAAAATTACACTCTTAACACTAGAACCGCCAACATTCCATGTACTCCTAGAACCGCCAAGAGGTCATTTTGACCTCCATTCATTCTAATGCAAAAATGGTAAATGGACTGCATTTATATAGCCATATATATTATATAAGCAGCCAGACACACAACTCAAAACACTTTATAGTAATGCTTCACATTCATATACATACACATACTTTACAAAAAATAACAATAGTCGTTGCTAGGCAACCAATATAGACGACTCTTTATTTTTCTATTTTTCGAACAGTGTGTGTATATAAAAATTTTCAAAATTGTTACAAATTTCTGAATTCATGTCCATTTCTCATGAGAGCAAGGGACTGTCATTGTTATGTTCAATGTTTATGAGTAATGTTCATTTGTTATCTGTTTGACACCTGTTTTAACTGTTTGACAACTTTCTAATATCTGAACTCGTGTTGTGTTGTGGGATGAGGTCAAAATGACTAACTAACTAAATAACTAACTATCTAACTAACTAACTGACAAACTGAGTGAATAAATGGACATTCTTTAGCCCAGATTGCAATGATTGGAAAATCAGTTTTATAATTTTTTATATACACACACTGTTCGGAAAATAGAAAAATAAAGAGTCGTCTATATTGGTTGCCTAGCAACGACTATTGTTATTTTTGGTAAAGTATGTGTATGTATATGAATGTGAAGCATTACCATAAAGTGTTTTGAACTGTGTGTCTGGCTGGCTTTATAATATATATGGCTATATAAATGCAGTACATTTAGCATTTTTGCATTAGAATGAATGGAGGTCAAAATGACCTCTTGGCGGTTCTAGGTAAAATCACGCATAAGATGATGTAGAACACACTTTTAGGAAAAGTCACCGACTGGGAGACATAGGGGTTTTACGCAAACAGACTTACGTGCATTTTAAGAAGCGAGAGATGTCAAAATGACCTCACGGCGGTTCTAGTGTTAAGGACAAACAGGAGGTATTTCAAAATATATAGGTTTGTTTCATCAATTATATGAAGGACAACGATTTGTCGCATCTGATGGACGGGCCTGGAAGCACCACCAGGTCTCTTCTTCTCCTGTTTTCTGGACTATATGATAATGTCTTCATACAGTTGTATGGAAGTGTGTAGCTATAGTAGGCTATGAAAATAGTGTATGTTTGTACACTTCTGTTTCATTGTACCATTTTACACACTTCTCTGTTGTTATTTGTTCTTGTATGTCCTTTTTTAAAAATGAAAATCCAATAAAGATATTGTTTAAAAAAAACAAATGGTGTTTAAAACCAAACTTATGTGTTTGTATTCCTCTGCAAACTGAAGAAATATATGACACGACTCCGTATTTCAAAGAATATATTTCATTAAACTTGTCTTCACAATTAAATGCAACGTTACAAATGTGTGGAGGAAATAAAAAGTAGAGGCCTACCAGATGGCGCTAAGAGCTAAGGAACAACATACAACAACATGCAGCTGTTAAACATCTGTCTGAGTGAGGGAGAACACCACCAGCCTGTAGACGACTAGTGCGTCCACTGAGAGGAGACAAGAGACCGTTTGGAGAAGGAAGGAACCGTTGGAGCCTTTGGTCGCTGACTTTTATACATTCATCCACATTAATCATTGTTTTCAGTAGAAAAAAATAAAAACAAAACAAAGTTTTAACAGTGCAATCTTTAGTGTTAGCTTGAGAGAATAAAAAGGGGGGGGGGGGGGGGGGGTGGGGGGGTAAGATGCATAGAGAAACAGGTTTCCCAACTTCTGCTACTTTAGTTTTAATCCAAAAAAAGAAAGATCTTCTTCTCACATCCGTCCATGATCCAGATCTGAAGAACCTGCAGATAATTTTGTTCCAAGAAGCAGAAAACAACCTGAACAGAGATGGAACAGCTTCATGTTTTACAAATATACAGAGGCATCATGTAAAAAGTCACCCCCTCATGGTTTAAAATGTGTGTTAATGTGTTTAACAGTTCATCAAGTGGAAAATAAAATGATCTCCAAAAGACATAAAGTTGAACATGAAACACTCTTTTTATCAATATTTAAATCAACACCAGTGTATTATTTTACAGTTTCAGAGTGAAGCAAAGCACCCAGGAGACTTGAGCTCTCAGAGAACTTTGACCAAGGTATCACACAAGATATTTACTATTTAGCTACAAACTAGAGTTTCTAAAGGGGAGGACTACTAGCTAAGTATGAACAGTTTACCACCTAAAAAGCAGTTTACCCACTACAAAACATTAGACTACACACCGCTGCATACTACATATAATATATATAATAAATCTGTAGCTGCATGCAGAGGCCTCCTCACCTTATGAGCGTTTATTATCCTCGTGCTGCGTTTGTGTGACACAACAGAAGAAGTGGATGGTGTGTTCAGGGCCGCAGGCTGGACTCTGCTGCTGGAATGACTCGCACCTCGTGACCCCCCCTCCTCCCTCACCCCCCACCCCCCACCGACCAGAGTCTGAGTCCGGACCTTAAAGATGCTTCAGCCCGTTAATGAGCTGCCAGTGCAGCCTGAAGCCTGAAGGTCGGAGAGAAGCCGCTGCCGCCGCTGCTGCTGCTGCTGCTGATCCAGGACCAGGACCAGCTCCAGGACCGAGTCTGTAGATTAAAGTCTCATATGAAGAACTCACCGGTTGGTCCGCTTCACTGACGCTGAGGAAGAAGAAGAAGAAGAAAAGAGTAAGAAGATGATGAAGATGAGGATGAATCCTGCAGCTCCGCCGAGGAAGAGGAGGAAAGACTTCATCCCCTACTTTCTGGGATTCGTCATATTTCTGTACTGCACGGTGCATTTGGTGTCGTCGGTGTCCGTGAACGCAACACAGAGGAGCCACAGAGTGCGGCGGGCTGCAGGTGAGACTCAGGGCCGTTGTATAGGGGAGAAAGCCAAAGGTGATGATAACTCTAGGGGCCCAGCGCCCAGTGGGCCCCATAAAAAACCCCAGTAGTCTAATCTTTGTATGACTGATTTATTCTGCGTAAGACCCTGACTAATACTCATAGTACACTGTAAAAACTCAACATCTTTCCAAGAATATTTGTCTTATTTCTTGTCCAAATGTCTCATTTCTAGTCAAAACTCATCTCTTTCCACTTAAAATAAGACTTGTCACCTAAAAATTAACTTAAATTCACAATAAATAGAAAAATCTGCCAGTGAAAGTAAGTGAAAGTTTTGTGCTTGTAATAAGGAAGAAAAACTTCAAAATAAGGAAGAAAAACATCAGATTTTTTCTACTTATTCCAAGTGAAAATCTGCTTGAAAGAAGTGAAAAGTGTCTAAAAACAAGCTACTTTTAATATGATTATTTTATTTTAAGTATAATGAGATTTGTTTTGACTAGAAATGACATTTTGACTAGAAATAAGACAAATATTCTTGGTAAGATACTTGAGTTTTTGCAGTGTAATGCTGCATTAGCATCAAAACAAAGAAGGCTAGAAGGCTAAATAAAAAACAATAATACATACGTAGTCTAAGAAAAAAAAAAGGAAAAGTTAGGGGGAGGGGCCCACTTTAGTATTCTTTAAGGGGGCCCAGAATTCCTAGCAACGGCCCTGGTGAGACGTTCAATGATGATGTTGATCGATAACAACTTCAGACTGTGGTTCAGCTCTGATGTCACGGCTCGTTTCACACTCACTTAGATCAACTCTATGTCTGATTGGCCGCAGCCACCGTGTAACTCTGTTAACACACAGTGGTGTAGTCTCTGTGATACTCAGTATACCCACTGAAAATACATAGCCTAAATATTTCCGTATACCCAGTACAACAAAACTATCTAACTAAAGTAAATGTCAATGGTTCTCAAAGTGGGAGGGTTGACAGGGTTCAAGGGGGTCCACTACTTTTTCTGGAAATGTTACCACTTATTCCTAGAATTTTTTTTTTTTTTTTGAGAAATTTTACCGATTTCTTCTAAATTTTTCTGTTCTACTTTTTACTTTTTTTTTTTTAAAGCAGAAGTAAGCGATCCGGTCGTTTTGTCTAACTTCTTGTCAGCCGATGGAGTTAGCAGTCCCCGCCCTCGTCCCTATACGTCACCACCAGTGTTGCCAGATCTCGCGAGAGAAACAAGCAACTGGAACTATGAAAACAAGCCCAAAACGCACACATACCTATCACCCTAAATCCACAATTTTTTTTTTTTTGGTTCGTTTGTTTTGGTTCCAAAAGAGAAATAAAAAAAACATGTGGAAAACGGAAATGTAGAGTAAATTCTCCATGTAGAACCCCTGACTTTTATTTACTTAAACCAAAGATAGCCTACTCTATAAAACCACCTGTGCTTCAACTGCCGAACTGACCCAGTTTTAATTAGAGACAGGGGTCAGACCCGACTGCTCCTTCTCTTACCTTTGGTCAGTCGGTTCTCATCTTCCTGTGTTTGGGTGGAAATTATGGTCAGGTCGGACCATGGGCTTCCCATTTTTTTTTGGGGGGGGGGCTGGTGCTCGTGCGTCTTTCACCACAAGCCCAAAAAACCCGCAACCCGCGACGACCAATATTTAGAAGCGACTTCACAGAAAAAGAAGCCCAAAGTCGCTTATAATAAGCGGACTTGGCAACACTGGTCACCACATTCAGGCGCATCCCTTGGCTGCACACACAGAGAGGACCGCCCCTTCATGCCGTTCTCTCTCCTCATTGGATAAAGGTTGTAGGATACAAGGAATGTTTTCTCCTCGGCTCAGAGCAGAGCAGAGTGACTGACAGACCCGTGTTTCAGACCAAACACTCTATAGAAGTGATTGCTGTCGGAAGATATAACTATTTAAGACTTATATTAACACAAATATTCCACTTACTTCTGCTTTAAAGCAGAAGTAAGTGGTCCGGTCGTTTTCGCTAATGCTGCGTTCCAGGCAGGCTTTTGAAATCGTAAATTACAGCTTCAAGTCACAACTTACGACTTTGTAGCGTTCCAGGCAACCCACTCGTGTTTTTCCGACCTGTTTTACCGGTGAAAGTCACTATAACGGCCACTCGTAACTTCTGACCCGTGAACTCGTACCAGATCGAACTGGTACCACTTCACGGTCGGAAAAACACGAGTTTTTTTTCTAGAAATGTTTCAACTTTTTGGGAGAAATTGTACCACTTTTTTTCCAGGAATTTCTCTATAATCTTAAAAAGATTTACACCTAATTTAAACGTACATTGATTGTTTGTGTATTTCTGGTGTTTGCTTCAAAATGTTGTCCAATGGGGGTCCGTGGTCTAATTTGTGTCAATTTTGGGTCCTTGATATAAAAAAGTTTGGTAACACTTTACTTGAATAGGTATTCATCAGATTGACATAACACTGTCATAACCATGACATAACAGCTGTCATAAACATCAATGAATACTTATGACAGCTGTGGTTAAGTGTCATTCGGTAAGTTATGTCACTTCTAATGCAAAGTTGACATTGTTTGAGATGTTTTTGTTCTGACAACTTGACATAAAGACAATTTAAACTGTCATAGCAGACCTAATTGCCAAACTTTAAAAATTATGTCAAGTTCTCATAACAAGGACATCTCAAACAATGTCAACTTTGCATCAAAAGTGACATAACTTACCCAATGACACTTAACGACAGCTGTCATAAGTATTCATTGTGACAGCTGTTATGTCATGGTTATGACAGTTTCATAAGATTATGACAGTCAATCTTATGAATACCTATTCAAGTAAAGTGTTATCAAAAGTTTGAGAACCACCGGCCTATGTGATACAAGTTTTACCACCTAAAAAGCAGTTTACCCACTACAAAACATTAGACTACACCACTGGTTAACACTGAGTGTGTGTGTGTGTGTGTGTGTGTGTGTGTGTGTGTGTGTGTGTGTGTGTGTGTGTGTGTGTGTGTGTGTGTCAGACAACGACACAGCAGAGTGTGTGTCCCCCCAGTCCTCGGAGTTCCCTGAAGGCTTCTTCACGGTGCAGGAGCGGAAGGACGGCGGTCTGGTCATCTACTTCATGATCATCTTCTACATGCTGCTGGCCGTGGCCATCGTGTGTGACGACTACTTCCTGCCCTCGCTGGAGCTCATCAGTGACCGTAGGTGACGTCACACACACACACACACACACACACACACACACACACACACACACACACACACACACACACACACACACACATCTCCTCCGTGTGCGTGTCACAGTTTGATAATAGGTCTAGTACTGTGGGAAACTTCATGAGGAACAGATCCTTAAAGGGATAGCTCAACATTTTTGGCAAATTGGCCCATTGCCATAATAGGTTCGTTACCTTTAATTGTCGGTGGAAGCTATTTTTAGAACGGCGGAGCAGAGCCGCGAGCTGCTCAGAGCTACGCTATACGGAGGCTAATGGGATGTATGGGTAAATACAGAGACTGCTTGATTAAAAACTGTCCCTGAAGGCAACGCGCATCAGCGGTTTTACATGAATTTCCCTCTAAAACAACTCTGTGTGGTAACGTTGTGTTATTATCTCATAGCGTGGTGAATGTGCAGCTCACAACTTGTCCACCAGAGCGTTGTGGAGTTGTTGGATTGTGTATTTGATGAGTTTGATGAGGGAAACCAAGAAATCCCATAATGAGCCTCTGTAGCGTAGCTCTGAGTATTTCTCACAGTGGAGCAGGAAGTGCATCTCTGTCTCTATCTCTCCTGTGGAGCAATGAGCACAGCCGCTGCTCTCTGGGCAGCCATGTCTGTCGGTGTCGTCCTTTCTCTACAGCCAGCTGGTGCTCACTCAGCCTGTACTTGGTCAGGATCAGTCTTTGTTTTATGTCTCTAACAGAGTGGAGGTATTCGGCCAATTTATATTCTCTGTTTAGAGTTAAATAACAATTTAGTCTGCTTTGAGTTTTTCTTTTCTTTGCCCAATATTCTAAATATAAATCTTTTGATTGATTAATGATATTTTTTATTCTCTGGTGTTTTGAGGCTGAGCTGATGGGAGCCAGGTTACTGAGCTTCTCCATCAGCTGAGTGAGGGGGCTGTTTTCTGGGTTCAGCTCTTGGGTTTTTAATGTTTTAAAGGGAAGTGTGTCTTTTGGGCTACTAATTAGATGGTTCCAAAATGTCATTGCCCGTTTTTGGATATTTAGTATTAATGGGAAACGACCCAGCTCTGCTCTGCAGGCGTTATTTGGGGTCTTTCTCTTGTCTCTATTGTCTCTATTGTCTCTCTGGTGTCTCTATTGTCTCTCTGCTGTCTCTATTGTCTCTCTGGTGTCTCTATTGTCTCTCTGGTGTCTCTCTATTGTCTCTCTGGTGTCTCTACTGTCTCTATTGTCTCTATTGTCTCTCTGCTGTCTCTATTGTCTCTACTGTTTCTATTGTCTCTCTGGTGTCTCTACTGTCTCTATTGTCTCTACTGTCTCTATTGTCTCTACTGTCTCTATTGTCTCTCTGGTGTCTCTATTGTCTCTACTGTCTCTATTGTCTCTCTGGTGTCTCTATTGTCTCTCTGGTGTCTCTATTGTCTCTCTGCTGTCTCTATTGTCTCTACTGTCTCTATTGTCTCTCTGGTGTCTCTATTGTCTCTACTGTCTCTATTGTCTCTCTGGTGTCTCTATTGTCTCTCTGGTGTCTCTATTGTCTCTACTGTCTCTATTGTCTCTCTGGTGTCTCTATTGTCTCTGCTGTCTCTATTGTCTCTCTGGTGTCTCTATTGTCTCTCTGGTGTCTCTATTGTCTCTACTGTTTCTATTGTCTCTCTGGTGTCTCTATTGTCTCTCTGGTGTCTCTATTGTCTCTATTGTCTCTCTGGTGTCTCTATTGTCTCTGCTGTCTCTATTGTCTCTCTGGTGTCTCTATTGTCTCTACTGTCTCTATTGTCTCTCTGCTGTCTCTATTGTCTCTGCTGTCTCTATTGTCTCTCTGGTGTCTCTATTGTCTCTCTGCTGTCTCTATTGTCTCTACTGTTTCTATTGTCTCTCTGCTGTCTCTGGTGTCTCTCTGCTGTCTCTATTGTCTCTACTGTCTCTATTGTCTCTCTGGTGTCTCTATTGTCTCTATTGTCTCTCTGGTGTCTCTATTGTCTCTCTGGTGTCTCTATTGTCTCTCTGGTGTCTCTATTGTCTCTCTGGTGTCTCTATTGTCTCTCTACTGTCTCTCTGGTGTCTCTATTGTCTCTCTGCTGTCTCTCTATTGTCTCTATTGTCTCTCTGGTGTCTCTATTGTCTCTCTGGTGTCTCTATTGTCTCTCTGGTGTCTCTATTGTCTCTCTGGTGTCTCTAATGTCTCTATTGTCTCTCTGGTGTCTCTATTGTCTCTCTGGTGTCTCTATTGTCTCTATTGTCTCTCTGGTGTCTCTATTGTCTCTCTGGTGTCTCTCTATTGTCTCTATTGTCTCTCTGGTGTCTCTATTGTCTCTGTTGTCTCTCTATTGTCTCTATTGTCTCTCTAATGTCTCTATTGTCTCTCTGGTGTCTCTATTGTCTCTACTGTCTCTATTGTCTCTCTACTGTCTCTATTGTCTCTCTACTGTCTCTATTGTCTCTCTGGTGTCTCTATTGTCTCTGCTGTCTCTATTGTCTCTATTGTCTCTCTGCTGTCTCTATTGTCTCTCTGCTGTCTCTATTGTCTCTCTAATGTCTCTATTGTCTCTCTGATGTTTCTAATGTCTCTGGTGTCTGTGATGCCTCTCTTGTCTCTGATGTCTCTGCTGTGTCTCTGCTGTCCCTCAGGTCTCGGTCTGTCTCAGGACGTAGCAGGAGCCACCTTCATGGCAGCGGGGAGTTCTGCACCGGAGCTGGTGACGGCCTTCCTGGGTAAACCTCTGTCCTCCATCTGTCCTCAGTCTGTCCTCAGTCTGTCCTCCGTCTGTCCTCCGTCTGTCCTCCATCTGTCCTCCATCTGTCCTCTGTCTGTCCTCTGTCTGTCCTCTGTCTGTCCTCCGTCTGTCCTCTGTCCTCCATCTGTCCTCCATCTATCCTCCGTCTGTCCTCCATCTGTCCCCCATCTGTCCTCCGTCTGTCCTCTGTCTGTCCTTACTGTCTCGTCTCTGTCCTCAGTGTCTCGTCCCCCTGGCTGAGTTGTCCTCCATCTGTCCTCCATCTGTCCTCCGTCTGTCCTCCGTCTGTCCTCCGTCTGTCCTCAGTGTCTCGTCCTAGTCCTGGTCCCCCCGGCTGAGTTGTCCTCTCCTCTGTCTGTCCTCTCTGTCAGGTGTCTTTGTGACGAAGGGGGACATCGGGGTGAGCACCATCGTGGGCTCGGCCGTCTACAACCTGCTGGGGATCTGCGCCGCCTGTGGACTCTTGGCCTCCACGGTACGTGATGTGATGACATCATCATCACGCGTCCTCGCCGCCGCTGTTGTTGTGCATATTGGGGCTTGTCAGGAATGTCTCACGGCGGCCATCTTGAGGAGGAGTTCCTCCTGACAAGCAGTCAACAGTCAGACCGCTCAGAGGGTTTGACAGCTGTGAATCTGGCAAAATGCCAAACTTTTGTGCCGTGTACGGATGTTCCCATGGAAGAAACGCTAAAACCAAGAGACATGGAATAACTTTTCTCAAGTAATAGGTTGTTTTATATTATATAAATGTTATGAACTTGTTGAATTTGATGTAGGTGAGTTATCTGACATAAATGAAACTAACGTAACGTATCATAGGGTGGGATATGTGTTACATTTAGTGCATATACCGGTAGTTAATATATGAATAGTTTGTTATTTTGTTGTCTGTATGTGTAGGCTATAGGCTTATCAGCTGTTTCCCCGTAATCGCCGTAAAACCGATTTAACGGTTTGTTGTTGTCGTTGTTGTTGTTGTTGTCGTTGTGTGGTCTCCAGGCGGGACGTCTGAGCTGCTGGCCTCTGTTCAGGGACTGTCTGGCCTACGGCATCAGCGTGGCGGCCGTCATCGCCATCATCTCTGACAACAGAGTGTTCTGGTGAGTCACAACACAACACGACACAACACAAAAGAGCTGTGACTCACTCTGATGAAACACTGACGGACAAACTGGAACCAGCTCAAACCGGTTTTCACACCAGAGTCAGTTCAAAGGAGCCATAGGAGGAGACTGGGGCAAGTTGAGCCTCCCCTTGTTGCTATAGGAACAATAATAATAGATTATTAAATTAATCATCAACTATTTTGATAATCTAATAATCAGTTTGAGTAGTTTCTTAAAGGGATAGTTCAACATGTTGGCAATTTGGCCCATTGCCATAATCCCTATAGTCATAGCAGTAGGTTCGTTACCTTTAATTGTCGGTGCAAGTTATTTTTAGAACGGCGGAGCAGAGTCGTGAGCTGCTCAGAGCTACACTACGGAGGCTCATTATGGGATTTCTTGGTTTCCCTCATCAAACTCTTCTCAATTTTTCTGTTCTACTTCTTACTATTTTTTAAAAGAAATTTTACCCCTTTTTGTATTATTGTTTGCCCCCCCTTTTTTTTTATTTTTTATTTTTTTTTAGAAATTTTACCACTTTTCCTAGAATTTCTTTTGAGAAATTTTACCAGTTTCTTCTAAAATTAAAAAAAAACGTTACCACTTTTTCTGAGAAATGTTACCAGATTTTTCTAAAAAAAAAAAATTGCAAAATGTGACCACTTTTTTTCTAAAAAAATGTAAACTTTTTTTCTTTACTTTTTGTGAGAATTTTTACCACTTTTTTCTAGAAATCTTTCAACTTTATTGGAGAAATTGTACCACTTTTTTCATGAAATTTCTCTATAATCTTTCAAAAATGTACGCCTAATTTAAACGTACATTGATTGTATTTCTGGTGTTTGCTTCAAAATGTTGTCCAATGGGGGTCCGTGGTCTAATTTTAGTATGTACAGTTTACCACCTAAAAAGCAGTTTACCCACTACAAAACTACACCACTGCATCCTTTAAAATAATCCACAGAATTTACCCTTCTAAAGTCTTCTTTTCACAACGTTTTAAAAATGTCACAGATACAAGTTGCTCTTTTTGTTTGGGATCCCCTGAAGATGTCTTTCATTTGTTTTGGTCTTGCCCTTTTTCTACCAGTTTCTGGGTAGATGTCTGTAATTTGATTTCTCTTTCTATTGAGCCAGATTTTTCCCTTTGTTTTGAAAATGCACTGTTTGGCTTCACTGTCTTTCCATTTACCAAAGTTAGACAGTACTACATCATTAATCTTATTATCCTTTTATCAAAATGGCACATTCATAAATGTAGATACTAGGGCTGGGACGATATGCTTTTCTCCCGATTCGATTCTTCTACGATTTTTTGGATGGCGATTCGATTTAAATTGCGATTCTACGATATTGCCAATTCTCTCGATTTTTAGTCTTTAGCATTTTTAACATTTATCTGCACACAAATACTATAGGAGCCTATAAATTAACATACTCCATTATAAAGTGAACTTAAACCCTTTTCAAAACCTGGACTCTCTGTATGTAAAAAAGGCGAACAAATGCACATAACACAATATTTTAAAAAATTCAATTTTTTTTCCAAAAAAAATAAATTTTGGAAAAAAAGATATTGCGATATTTATGTGAATCGATTTTTTCTCCCACCCTACACAAATCAAAATCCTTTTTTTCTTACATTTAAGAATGAAGTCAAGCAGTATATTAAAACCATTGAAAAATCTAATAACACAAAAGCTATCAAGACCTTGAACCTATGTGCTCTCTACAACATATTTTTATAATGCAATCTGTAAAAAATGCCTTTAGGCATGTAACCCCCTGGCGATAATGTTTGTTGTCGTGTTGAATTGTATTGTTTTGCACAATTTTTAAAAAAGTTCTGAAAAAAAAGACTACACCACTGCCTCCTCCTCCTCCTGCTGCAGGTACGACGCGGCCTCGCTGCTGCTGGTCTACGTCGTCTACATTGTGGTGCTGTGCTTCGACCTGCGGATCAGCGAGTTCGTGCTGAGGCGGCTGAGCCCCTGCTGCTCCTGTCTGGGCCGCGGCGCCGCCGAGAAGACGGAGACGCGGCCTCTGGTTGGCTGGAGCGACGACACCGGCCTGAGGGTCCACAGCCGCTCCAGAGGGGACAGCGGCATCTTCCAGGACGACTCGGGCTACTCCCACCTGTCGCTGAGCCTGCACGGCCTCAACGAGATCCCCGAGGGTAAGACGGCCGGTCGGCGACCTCGTTGTCACGTGACCTCACCTGTCCGTGGTTGCCCGAGTATACCCAGTACAACAAAACTATCTAAAGTATATGTAATTGTTCTTGAAAATTTACCACTTTTACCTAGAATTTTTTCCCTTTTTTAATTATTGTTTTAATTTTGTTTCTTTCTGTTCTACCTTTTTACTATTTTTTAAAAGAAATGTTAAAGCAGAAGTAAGTGGTCCGGTCGTTTTCGCTAATGCTGCGTTCCAGGCAGGCTTTTGAAACCGTAAATTACAGCTTCAAATCACGACTTACGACTTTGTAGCGTTCCAGGCAACCCACTCGTGTTTTTCCGACCTGTTTTACCTGTGAAAGTCACTATAACGGCCACTCGTAACTTCTGACCCGTGAACTCGTACCAGATCGAACTGGTACGAGTTCACAGGTCGGAAAAACACGAGTTACGAGTTTCCTTGAACACACCATAACAGTCCTCGTCCCTACGTCGCCACATTCACGCGCATCCCTTGGCTGCACACACAGAGAGGACTGCCCCTTTATGCCGTTCTCTCTCCTCATTGGATAAAGGTTGTAGGATACAAGGAAAGTTTTCTCCTGGGCTCAGAGCAGAGCAGAGTGACTGACAGACCCGTGTTTCAGACCAAACACTCTATGTAAGTGATTGCTGTCGGAAGATACAACTATTTAAGACTTAGATTAACACAAAAATATCGCTTACTTCTGCTTTAACCCTTTTTTTCTTATTGTTGCCCCCCCCGCCCCCTTTTTTTTTTGAGAAGTTTTACCACATTTTTCCATAATATTTTGAAAAATGTTACCACTTTTTCTAGAATTCGTGAGTAATTTTACCAGTTTCTTCTCAATTAAAAAAACCCGAACTTTTTACTACCGTATTTACTATATAGCCTACTATTTTTACTTTTACCACTTTTTTTAAATTATTGTTAGACTTTTTTTTTTTAACACTTTTTCTGGAAGTTCTTTTTTTTACCAGATTTTTCTCTTTTTTTAAAAAATCTAAACATTTTACCACTTTTTTCAAAAAATTGTAAACTTTTTTGTTTATTTTTTTGTGAGAATTTTTACCACGTTTTTCTAGAAATGTTTCAACTTTTTTGGAGAAATTGTACCACTTTTTTTTCCAGAAATTCCTCTATAATCTTTCAAAAATGTACTACGCCTAATTTAAACGTACATTGATTGTTTGTGTATTTCTGGTGTTTGCTTCAAAATGTTGTCCAGTGGGGGTCCGTGGTCTAATTTGTGTCAATTTTTTTTGGGTCCTTGATATAAAAAGTTAGAGAACCAGCGGTCTATGTGATACAAGTATGAACAGTTTACCACCTAAAAAGCAGTTTACCCACTACAAAACATTAGACTACTACACCACTCTAATTGTCACATGTGCTCGTGTCCTGACAGAGAGTAAGAGTGTGTTTGCGGTGCCGGAGAGCGACCTGAAGCGGGTCCTGTGGGTTCTGTCTCTGCCCATCATCACCCTCCTCTTCCTCACCGTGCCCGACTGCAGGAGGAGGTTCTGGAGGAAGTGGTTCATGGTCACCTTCTTCATGTCGGCCGTGTGGATCTCAGGCTTCACCTATGTGCTGGTGTGGATGGTCACTGTCGTCGGTGAGTGAGACACAAAGAACAACTCAACCTGGTTTCTAATATTTCAGCTCTAACAGAATGAATGTGTAGATTTTCTTGTTTTAGAGGGAAATGTTGAACTTTCCCTTTAAAAATTCAAAAAACTTCCAGCACACACTAGAGCATAGGATAGACTATGATTTATTATCAAAATTTAAAAACAGAAGGGCGAACAACGTGTTTCACATGTTGCTCCATCAGATTCGTGAATCTTTTGATAGGCTATAAATCTTGTCTGGCTCTAGTAGTGCACTGGAAGTTTTTTGAATTTTTGACTGTGATTTATCCTGCACCAGCTGGCAACTAGTAAAAATGTTAGTTGAGTCATTTTTACTGAATATAATGACGCTTTGTCAAGACAATGAATTCACCCAACTACAAGATAAGTCCTGAGAGAAGGGACCAGCTGCTAGAATATGTTCAAACGAGCGAGACATAGCCTAAGAGACAAATGTAAAAAATGATGCAGAAAATATTAAGTTATACGTTTTTATGAGGTTATAATAACATTACAGCTCTGACTCCTTGAAACTGAATTAGGCTTTAGTTTTGTATATCGAACGTGTGTTTCTTAGACTTCTCCTCTTCTCTGCTGGAGCTGGCTCAGGTTTTCTTGGATAGAAATCATCAGTGCAGAAGTTGACACTGCAAACTTTGTGGCGAGTAGCATTAACTTCAGCAACTCCTTATCCCAAGTAGGAACTCTGTGAAAGCTCAACGAACGTAAAGTGGCCGGTGTTAATCTGTTGGGTGACCTGGCATTATGTCTGAATAAACAAATTGACTCTTATTGCTATGAAAACGTGGAGCCTCTGAGTTGAAGATTCAGACCTGAGCAAGACTTTGTATCTCAGCACCGTTTACTAACACGTCGTCTTTCTTGAAGTGAACAAACTACTCGGTGTATGTTTTAAGACATTGGATGTTGTCTGTGGAAAAAAAAAAAAAGATTTTATGGGATGTAATAGGGGTGGGCGATATGGCAAAAATATCATATCACGATTTTTTTAAAATAAAGTCACGATTTTGGATTTATCACGATCTTAAATCGAAAAAAGAAAAGCAGACAGTTTAGGCCAAATAACCTTTCTGAACAGATTTTAATCGAAATAGTTGCAGTTTTGCCAACATTTGAAAACAACGTAAACATACTAAAAGGTAAACAACAACACTGATAAAGTGCAATCTTGCAACATAAAAGGTAGCTTTCAATAAACATGAAAGTAAAATATCAATTACTCATTACAGACATTACTGTTTGTTTTATTCAACACAGTAGTAGTAACAGGATTTAATAAAAAATAAAAATGCAAACTAACTGTGTTTATCTCTTTTAGCAAACTTTGCAAAGGACCTTTGTTTGCACTTTCATTTGGGGAAAAGCCTAACCAAATGCATATACAGTGTTTCCCACAGGATTTTAAGGTGGGGATGGGGGGGGGGTATATCGGTATCGTATATCGCGCTAATTGTACTATCTGTACAATTAGCGCGATATACTACTGTAGCGCATTTACTGTTTATTAGCGGCCAAGCGCGACCTATCCATGCTCCAGCAGTGTGTGTCTGTGTGTGTACGTGCGGTGCGCGGGCAAGCACGCGAGAGAAGCGGCAGGTGGAGAGTCTGACTGACAGAGATGATAGTGAAACGCTATTTTTAAAAGAAAAAAGAGCGACTAACCCCTCCGTTTGGCTTTCAGCCATGGTTCTCCATGCTGCTACCGCTACACACACAAACAAGGAGGCAGGTAAGAAAGCGCATCACTGCCTGTAATTCGCTATGATTGGTCGTTCAGGTTGACGACGTAATACGGTCTGGTGCGTCGGTGCATCATCATAGAATGTACCCCAGATGATCCTACGATCTCTGCACTTTGGCAGATCGTCTACACACTCTGATCACTTCACGATCTAATATCGTCATATCGCCCACCCCTAGGATGTAAACAGCCTAAACAGCCTAAGATCTGTCCGCTCCCATTCACATTCATTCTGTTAGAGCTAAAATACTAGGAAACTACAGCCGCAGGTTGAATTTGCCTGGAATTGTCCTTTAACGTGGTGTCGTGTGATGAGTTCAAGTGCAGTCTGTACGTTTGGGTTTCGTCAGCAGCCTCCTCGTAGCTGCAGGTGGAACTCCGCTCCCCGTGGATCACACGCGTCTGAAACTTGTGAGAAAAATGTTGAGATGTGATCAGAGGCGCGGGATCACATGTTGGTCTGCTGGCTAATTCCTGAGATGCCATTGTCCCGGAGAGTTTATAGAGGGGGGGTCGGGGGGTGTTTGGAGCTGCACTGGGCTGTGTGCTGCTCAGCCACAGCAGGATTACAGTCGGCTTCACCCTCAGGAGACACGGTCATGTGAGCGCAGGGTGAACGGGCTCCAACAACAGCTCAGACTGAAAATATATGAGGCAAGAAGACGTCTGTGAACCGTTGGAATTTCTTAGTTTTCTGCATTTAACTGTGATCTGATCTACATCGAAGCCACAAGTCTAAACAAACTCAATGTGCTTAACCTGATACCACACAAACACTGTGTGGTATCATCTTATTTCTAGTCAAAACAAATCTCATTCTACTTAAAAATAAGACTCATCACATAAAAAGCAGCTTGTTTTTAGACACTTTTTTTAAAAACTTCTTTTAAGCAGATTTTCACTTGAAATAAGTAGAAAAATCTGACAGTGGAGCAAGTTTTTCTTTCTTATTACAAACACAAAAACCTGCTTTCACTGGCAGATTTTTCTACTTATTTCAAGTGAAAATTTGTTTGAAACAAATGAAAAGGTGACGAGTCTTATTTTAAATGAAAAGAGTTTAGTTTTGACAAGAAATAAGACAAATATTCTTGGAAAGATTTTGAGTTTTTGCAGTGAACAATTACCTATAATACTACTTCATGTCTTTATTGAGCATTAAACATTAAACATCCACAGAGCAGCTGGAAGAAGTGAGTGAACCTTTGGGTTTAATAACTGGTTGAAGCTCAACCCAACGTTTCCTGGAGCTGCAGATCACAACTGATCAACACTCAGGATCAATCAATCAATCAATCAATCAATCAATCAATCAATCAATCAATCAATCAATCAATCAATCAATCAATCAATCAATCAATCAATCAATCAATCAAATTTTATGTATATAGCACCTTTCAAAGCAAATAGATGGCATTCAAAGTGCTTTACATTTTGATTGAACAATATATATAGGAGGTAAAACAAGAAAAGGCAAGGAGACTATAAAACAACAAGAAAAAATAAGATATAGCAATAGAAAATAGCTAAATAAAATAACAACTTTTAACAACAATACAATTTTATAAAATAGAATAGAATAGAATCAAATGCAGGATATAAATAGGAGAAAGATAACAATAAGAAAGAGTATAAAACTGTAAAATAGAATAAAATCACTATGAGACTATAGCATAAAAGCCAGATTAAAAAGATGGGTTTTTAGCCGACGTTTAAAAGTGTTTGTAACTCCTCTCAGGATGAATTCTACAGAGCTGCTTCAGCTCAGCCATGTTATTATGGGATGTCTAGTGTGAATCCCATCATGGCGACGTTACTTCCTGCTTCCGCTTCGGCTCTCTATTGGGTTCAGGTCTGGGCTCTGCCTGGGCCGCTCCCAAAGGAGGAGTTTCTTCTTATGAAGCTTCTCTAGATGATCTAGGTAGTAGATTTACTTCAGTGTTTAGGGTCGTTCCATCCTGTCGGAGCTGGAGAAACTCTGGGAGTCATCAAACTGTCTAGGCCCTCACTGCAAAAACTCAAAATATTTCCAAGAATATTTGTCTTATTTCTTGTCAAAATGTCTCATTCCTAGTCAAAACTAATCTCTTTCCACTAAAAATGAACGTGTTTTTAGATCATTTTCACTTGTTTCAAACAAATTTTCACTTGAAATAAGTAGAAAAATCTGCCAGTGAAAGCAAGTTTTTTGTGCTTGTAATAAGGAAGAAAAACTTGCTCCACTGTCAGATTTTTCTACTTATTTCAAGTGAAAATCTGCTTAAAAGAAGTAAAAAGTGTCTAAAAACAAGCTACTTTTAATGTGATGAGTCTTATTTTAAGTATAATTAGATTTGTTTTGACTAGAAATAAGACAAATATTCTATAATATTACACCAAAGCCCTAAACCATGAAGCTCCTCCACCGGACTTCACCTCTGACAGGATGTTTGATGTTGATCAGTCCACAAAACATTTGTGGAGCGGCAAACTTCAGGCCTGCGATGGAAAGCAAAGCTATTAAAGCTATTAAAAACTAGTAAATTCCAGAGGGTTCACATAGTTTTTCTTCTCACTGTAACTGACCTGGGATCAGGCGCAGAGCTCAACCTCATCATGTGACGCTGCTGCTTCTACTCAAGCATAATGAGAGTATTATCCCGTAGCCTATCTTATGAGAGAGAGGCCATGAGACCCGACAGGTACAACTCACTCAGACGTACAGAGAGGGACTCGTGTTTCTACTACACACACACACACACACACACGCACACACACACACACACACACACACACACACACACACACACACACACACACACACACACACTCAGATTCAGATCAATGGGTTCAGATTTACACTGCAGGCAAAAGTTTGGACACACCCTCTCATTCAGTGGTGTTTCTTAAGGGGAGACACAATTTTAACTAACAGATATATCACCATGAAACTTCCCAAGTTTATCACTTACATTAAGACAAATATTTTTTGTATTACAAGTTTTGTCAAATTTTATGTTTAGATATGTAAATAAGGCAATATCTAATTAAATATGTGCTAATTTAAAAAATACTGTCACCAGCCCTAAAAAAAATCAAATGTCTCCATGTTTTTAGTAATAAAATGTTGTATAAATGAGGCTGTGAATGATATATCAACAATCCCCTCTGTAAAAACCTTCAGAATATAGAAAGGGATCAAAGTGGAAGGTTTGGTGTCTGGAAGTGCTGCTGAAGTGGAGATTTCTAGCTCAGAGTCTGAGTCTGAAAAACTCTTTCTGAGAAAACGGCCTTTAAAGACTTGGACTGTAAAATTACACAGATTGTTAATGTAAATCCTACTTTTACGATTGGTTGCGGAAACGGAGGAAATGACATCATTGTTCAGGAGAGAAAAAGCTTTACAACGACACCTGACATGACATGGGTCAGACTAACTTCTGGTGAATTTAGGAGAAATCTACCGACAAAAGAGACAAAATGAAGTAAAATAAAAACCTTAATGTGGATTTTCTACCATTTATTTAGACTTTTCTGAAACAAGACATGTTAAGGAAGAAAAATAGCCCCAAATCTCAAAATTTATCAGTGCATGAAAAAACTGTGTATTTGCCTGTAGCCTAGTTAACTTTCTGCATCATAGATTCAAACTGGAGACATCAGAGCTATGAAGGAACTCATGTGGAGTTATGTAGTAAACAGCAAAGTGTTAATAAAACCCAAAGTGTGTCTGTCCTCTGAGCTGGTTCAGGATGAGTTGGAGCAGAGTGAAGGTCAAACAGCAACAAGGTCTCAGCTCCTCTGGGAAGAACTCCTTCAACACTGTTGGAAAACACAAACCGTTCCAGGTGACGACCTCATGAAGCTGCCGACTGGATCTAAAGTCTGAGAGAGACAACATCAAATCTAATTCATATTAACATACTCAGCTTTGTCTAACACTTCGGTGTTTACTACATAACTCCACATGAGTTCCTTTATAGTTTCTGCAGCTTGAATCAATAATGTAGAAAGTTATGAAATTAAAGAAAAACCACTGAATGAGAAGGTGAGACCAGACTTTTGTCAATGAAAAAACATGTGAAATGAAATTTTCAGATGTCTTACATGTTTTTGAAGCCAACATTAAAACGGATAAATCACTGTTTTTCTTGAGAGACTCTCTTTCACAAAAATGCATTTTTCTCAGCAAAGTGATCTTTTTGGTGCAACCAGGCTCTATTCAACTTTAGATAAATCAAGAATGGAACAAGGTACAAACAAATGGTTTTTCCCTAGTTAAATAGAGAGTCTCCTCTTTCCTTTGAGCTGTTTGGTGTTTTCAGAGTCATAGTACAAAATATTCTCTGGGTCTTGACATATTACTCAAAATGCCCGAAAACGCTGGCACATGGCACTGACCATTTTATAAAAGGAGTTAATTAATATTAATATTAATAATGATCCCTGGAGCCGCCGCGACTGAACGAGCTGCTCTTCTCTGTCCTGATGTTTCCAGAGGAGTGTGTGTGTCTGATGTTGTGTGTTGTCTCTCTTCACACAGGAGAGACTCTGGGGATCCCGGACACGGTGATGGGCCTGACGCTGCTGGCTGCTGGGACCAGCATCCCCGACACCGTGGCCAGCGTCATGGTGGCCAGAGAAGGTAAATGATCTGTGTGTGAGTCATAATTGGTAGGTACACACTATTAAGCATTAATAAATACTGAGTTCCTCATTTATAACACATGAATACTCATTAGTGTGTAGCTTATAAACACAGTTAGTGCTGATCAATGATGAGTAAAACATTTTTAACTGTTTATAAACTACATATTAATGAGTATTAATGTGTTACAAATTAATTATGAATTCAGTATTTATTAATGCTTAATAGTGTGTACTTATTATAAAGTGTTAGCAAAATATCTTGACCACGCTATGAGATAATAACACAACGTTAACACACAGAGTTGTTTTAGAGGGAAATACAGAGACTGTTGATGAAAAACTGTCCCTGAAGGCAACGTGCATCAGTGGTTTTGTATGAATTTCCCTCTAAAACAACTCTGTGTGGTAACGTTGTGTTATTATCTCATAGCGTGGTGAATGTGCAGCTCACAACTTGTCCACCAGAGCGTTGTGGAGTTGTTGGATTGTGTATTTGATGAGTTTGATGAGGGAAACCAAGAAATCCCATAATGAGCCTCCGTAGCGTAGCTCTGAGCAGCTCACGGCTCTGCTCCGCCGTTCTAAAAATAGCTTGCACCGACAATCAAAGGTAACGAACCTACTGCTATGACTATAGGGATTATGGCAATGGGCCAATTTGACAAAATGTTGAACTATCCCTTTAATGATCTTCCTTCATTTGACAAATTAACGACGAAGAAATGCAGGAAACAGAAGGTGGCGATAATGCGCCTGAAAAGCTGGTGCCACCTACAACATAACAGAAAAAGAAGAACAGTTTGCAAAGTATCAGAGCTGCAACAAATAATCAAACAATAATCGATTATTAAATTAATCATCGACTATTTTGATAATCTAATAATCAGTTTGAGTCGTTTTAATTTTAAAAAAGTCCAAATTCTCTGATTTCAGCTTCTTCAATGTGAATATTTCTGGTTTCTTTGTTCCTTTATGACAATAAACTGAGTCTCTCTTTGGTTTGTGGACAAAACAAGACATTTGAGGACGTCGTCGTCTGGTGGTTTGAGAAACACTGATTGATGTTTTTAACATTTATTAACCTTTTATTGACCAAACAACTTATTGATTAATCGTTTAAATAATCGCCAGATTAACCGAGAATGAGAATAATCGTTGGTTGCAGCTCTACGAAGTATCGAGGGTAATTTCATCTTGCAGTGTAAAGTGCTTTGAGTGGTCCCAGTGACTAGAATAGTGATTATAAAGTACTATATTAAAGGGATAGTATCATTTTTTTAAAGTGGGGATGTATGATCTACAAATAGCCCCTAAGTACTTTAATTGCAGTAGAAGACTCTCTGCACACCTCCCGTTAGCAACGCCAGCCCATAATAGCCCTGCCCAGACCAACTGCTGATCGGCGGGCGCTAACCCTGGGCGGAGGGATACGTGAGTTGGTTAGGTCCAAATAAAAACTGTGTTTTTCCTGCACTTTGAAGGGCTGGAAAAAATTATATTATAGTGAACAATGGAACTGTGTATTTTTTTTCAGGTAAAACCTCTTTAGGCCGTGAAAATAGGCCGTTTCTTTGGGTCTGTTCACAACACTGTATGTTGTAAATCTCTGGGCAGGGCTATTATGGGCTGGCGTTGCTAACGGGAGGAGTGCAGAGAGTCTTCTACTGCAATTAAAGTACTTAGGGGCTATTTGGAGATCATACAACCCCACTTTAAAAAAAATGCTACCATCCCTTTAAGTGTATAAGTTTGTATGAGTGGTTCCCATCATGTGCTCTGTGTGTGTGGCGTCTGCAGGTAAAGCCGACATGGCCATGTCCAACATCGTGGGCTCCAACGTGTTCGACATGCTGTGCCTGGGGCTGCCCTGGTTCATCCAGACGGCCTTCGTGGACACGGAGAACCCGGTGGAGGTGAACAGCACCGGCCTGGTCTTCATCGCCGCCACGCTGCTGCTCTCCATCGTCTTCCTCTTCGTCTCCGTCCACGTCAACGGCTGGAAGCTGGACTGGAAGCTGGGCACCGTGTCCCTCTTCTGCTACTTCCTGTTCGCCACGCTGTCCATCCTGTACGAGCTGGGCGTCATCGGCAACAATCCCATCAGGCTTTGCGGCGACTGACCGACACAAGACGGGTTTAAGCCCCATAATAAATAAACGTGTTACACGCTGGTTGTTGGTTGTCGGACGCTTCACAGACGCTTCACAGTGCCGGTCACATCTGTGCAGCAGCAGCAGGAAGACGAGCTCTGGCAGTTCCACGTCTCACCACAGGCGGCGCTACAGTTCAAAGGATCATGTTGTTGCGTTTGATCCACACAGACACACAAACCCCCTGACTCTGTTCTCTACAACAACTCGTCCTCCGTGAACGAGAGCGAGCTGCGACAGACCAGTTCAAACACATTCACAACTGTCAACAAATAAAACAAAGGTGTCACCTTGTCAGTGGTGTAGTCTAATGTGTTGTAGTGGGTAAACTGCTTTTTAGGTGAACTGGTAAACTGTTCATACTTGTATCACATAGACCGCTGGTTCTCAAACTTTTTTATATCAAGGACCCAAAACTGACATAAATTAGACCACGGACCCCCACTGGACAACATTTTGAAACAAACACCAGAAATACACAAACAATCAATGTACGTTTAAATTAGGCGTACATTTTTGAAAGATTATAGAGGAATTTCTGGAAAAAAAAAGTGGTACAATTTCTCCAAAAAAGTTTAAACATTTCTAGAAAAAAGTGGTAAAAATTCTCACAAAAAAATAAGTAAAAAGGTTTAAGATCTTTTAGAGAGAAGTGGTAAAATTTCAACAAAAAAAAGTTTGGTAAAAATTTTCAAAATATTATAGAAAAATATTGTGGTATTGTGGCCAAAAAGGGGGGGGGGCAAACAATAATACAAAAAGGGGTAACATTTCTAAAAATAAATAAATAAATAAAGTTTAAAAATGTTGCTGATTTGCGCCGGCGTCAGCATGCGTCAGTGCGGTTACTGCGAATCACGCGAGATTTGGACGGACCAGGAAGAGGAGCTTCGAGAAGCTTCCGCTACAAACAAGCTTAAAATATAGACTTATTTAATTTTTTTCGGGACAATTACGCAATTTGGGGCTTCAGCACAAGACGGACATTACATACGAGCATCATGGAGGTATTTGGATGTTTTTTTGTGTGTGTTTTTTTACGAAGAGCTCCGGTGTCCCTTTGCAACCGTTATATGGACATGCACTGCTATGCCGAGACTGTAACTCAGAGAAGCCACGGAGGAATCTGAAACTTCTTCCAGCCCTTAGTCAACATGAGGGGGAGTAGATAATGAGCGAAATATCATTCTAGGGTGAACTATCCCTTTAATGATTTTAAAACTGCCAAATATCAGAAACTGTTGAAGATATCAATAAGCTGAGTAATAGAGGAACACTTAAAAAGTTTGTCTACAGCTTAGAATTTGAATGAAGTCTCTAGCAGAAAGTATGGTGAAGCTTTAGTGGCTGAAAGAATTCCAATGCATTCTCTATGGGGAAAAAAAAAATCAGAAAAAGTTAACTATTTGAAAAAGTATAAAAAGTATGAAAAATTTGAATACATCCGATAAAGTCCAGAAAATATATATATGAATGATATATGAATTGTTGAAATAGCACAAAGTATGAAGGACTAGAAGAAGACCGTAAAAAGGCGGAAGAAAATGGCCGAACAGAAGAACAATAGTGTGAATGCTGTGGTAAAAGTAAAGATAGTATATAGTAAATAGTAAAAAAGGTTTTTTATAATTGAGAAGAGACTGGTAAAATTACTCAAGAATTCTAGAAAAAGTGGTAACATTTTTCAAAATATTATAGAAAAATGTAGTAATGTGGCCAAAAAAAGGGTGGGGGGGGGGCAAACAATAATACAAAAAGGGGTAAAATTGAGAAGAAGTAAGGAAAGTGGTAAAATGTCCAGAAAAAGTTGTGGACCCCCTTGAACCGTGTCAACCCTCCCAGTTTGAGAACCATTGACATTTACTTTAGTTAGATAGTTTTGTTGTACTGGGTATACTGAAGTATTTATGTATTTTCAGTGGCTATACTGAGTATACCTGAGTATCACATAGACTACACCACTGCACCTCGTCCTGTCTGTCTGTGTGTGTGTGTGGGAGGAGTGACCTTCCTTATTTCCCTTCGCCCATCCTTCTGCTTCCTTCCTTGACCCAATCTGTTCCTTCCCTCCATTTTTCTGTCCTTCCTTTGTTACTTCTTCCTTCCTCTTTTGATCTAATCGGCCCAATCTGTTGCCTCCCTCCATCCGTCTTCCCTTCCTTCGAGCTTCCTGCCTTCCTTCTTTCCCTTCATCCTTCCTTCCTTTTTCCCCTTCATCCTTTCTTCCTTCTCTTGGTCCTTCCTTCGTTCCCTTCGTTCTTCCTTCCTTCTTTCCCTTCATCCTTCCTTCTTTGACCCAGAAGGACAAAAGGAGGGTTAAACTGTGATGAAGGAGCCACTGGGCGGCAGCACTGAGCAACGCTTCACAACTTCACAACAACAACTGTGTCACTGTGTTCACACATTTACAACCAGACGGGTCAAAAATTAAAAAGTTTATTTGTTCAAATAAACTGCCTGACAAATTAAAAAGGGTTTACAAAACAAAGATAAAAGAGCTATGAAGTATTTATAAACAAAAACCTCTGGAGCGGTGGTGGACACATGAGAAGAAGAAGAGATATGAAGTCATTGTGTTTTTAAAACAAAACAAAACATCGTTGGCTGAATGTGAAGAGTGTTAAACACGGTTCTAGAAAAGCTTCAGGCTTCAGGCTTCAGGCGTTGCGGTCGATGCGGACGTCCACCTCGCGCCCGTTGATCTTGGTGCCGTTCATCATCCTGCAGGCTTTCTCCGCGCTCTCGGCCGAGTCGAAGCGCACCGTCCCACAGCCCTTCGACTTCCCGTTCTCCATCTTGATCTCCGCAAACATCACCTGACCTGCAGGAAGAAGAGGAAGAGGTAGAGGAAGAGGAAGAGGAAAACCACTTCACATGAGACCGGGTCCAAGTCCGTCCCTGTCTCCAGTCCCAGTCCTCATAATAACCACCTGTCTGGATATTTACATTATTCCTCCTCAGCCACAAAGAAGGGAAAGAAGGAAGGACCAAGGGAAGGAAGGGAGGGAGGAAGGAATGAAGGAAGGAAGGAAGGAACAAGGGAAAAAAGGAAGGAAGGAAGGACGGAAGGCAGGAAGGACGAAGGGAAAGAAGGAAGGAAGGCAGGAAGAAAGGACGAAGGGAAAAAAGGAAGGAAGGACGAAGGGAAAGAAGGAAGGAAGGCAGGAAGAAAGGACGAAGGGAAAAAAGGAAGGAAGGACGAAGGGAAAGAAGGAAGGGAGGGAGGAAGGTAGGAAGGAAGGAAGGCAGGAAGGACGAAGGGAAAGAAGGAAGGAAGGACGAAGGGAAAAAAGGAAGGAAGGCAGGCAGGAAGCACAAAGGAAGGAAGGAAGAAAGGAAGGGAAAAAGGATTTTGGAAAGAAGGAAGGAAACAAAGATAGAGGGAAGCAACAGATTGGGCCGATTAGATCAAAACAGGAAGGAAGAAGAAGTAAGGACGAAGGGAACGAAGGAAGGACGGAAGGAAGGCAGGGAAAAAGGAAGGAAAGAAAAATGGAGGGAAGGAACAGATTAGGTCAAGGAAGGAAGCAGAAGGACGGACGAAGGGAAGGAAGGATGGAAGGAATGGAAAAATGATTGTGGAAAGAAGGAAGGAAACAGGAAGGATGGAGGAAGAAAGGTGAAGGATCCATCCTTCTTTCCACAATCCTTTTTCCCTTCCTTCTTTCCTCCCTTCTTCCTTCCTTCTTTCCTCCCATCTTTCCCATTGTCCTTCCTGCCTTCATTTTTTCCCTTTGTCCTTCCCTCCTTCCTTCTTTCCCTTCGTCGTTACAGAGAACCTGAACCATATGCAAAAAAAATAAAATAAAGAGATGTGACTGCAGCTGTGGTCTGGACTGGTCTGGAGGAAACATCTAGAGTCCAGCTGGACCGAGACCGAGACCTTGAGGATGTGGACTCAGGACTCAGGACCAGGTCTGAGGACTACAACAACAACACCACGACTCATCAGTAAAACCATGATGAAGAGGAGACAACGTACCACAGTGGCTGAACTTCTCCTTCAGCTTCTGCCAGGTCAGATCGTAGGAGAGCTGCAACACACACATCCACATCTTACTGCATCAACCCTCCTCACTGGTGGTTACTATGGTTATTACACTGGTTACTATGGTTACACAAGGGGAGAATCAACAACACTCACATTCCTGACGAAGATCTGACATCCTGCTTTGGACCCGGAGCCTCGGTCTCCTCCTCCTCCTCCTCCTCCTCCGTAGCCTCCGAAGCCTCGGCTCATGTCCATCCCCGACATCCCCATGCGGTCGAAGCCGGAGCCATGGATACGCTCCATGGACATGTTGCCCATCCCCCCTCCACCTGCAACACACACACACACACACATACAGTGAGGTACGCCTATAGGACGAATCTCCTTGTTGTTTACAACTACTTCTGGGTAGAAAACCAGCAGGAGAACAATAGTGACGGACGAGAGTTTCACTGTATCTAATTTTTCATGTCACTATATCACCGTTTAGACTAATCTGATGTTTGTAAAGTCTATAAAACCAATGATTGGACAAACATTACTATTTCTGTGTGCACATTTTTGTAATTAGTCATGGTTATCATAGATTAGCCGGGCTAACGGTTAGCTACCTGTTTAACTTTAATAACTCAGTGACTCAATAAACGCTCCATGAACAAATATTTTCTCCAGTGGATATCTGAGTTACAACATGACTGAGCTAACTGGAGTAGTTTCATGTCGTGTCCCACAACGGGAGGGTTTTAACAGCTGACGTCCTGCTGTTGCTACTGCCGTTAGCTTAGCTACCGTTAGCTGTCCCTGTCAGCTGAGCCACTGATGCTTTCTAGACACTGTGATTCCCCTAAACTGAATAAATACCACACATAGCAACACAAAACACACACAGAGAAATAGTAATGTTTCTTCAATCATTTCAGATTTGTCTAAACGGTGATAGGGCGTGAAAAATATGATATATAGCTAAACTCTCGTTCGTTACTATTGATCTCATTCAAATTACAGCTGGTTTTCTACCCGAAGTATAAGACAATAGAGTTCTACCAGGTCTGAAGTTCATCACGGTGCTGGTTCCAGTAAAGAAAGTGAATGTGGTTTCTGCTCTGTGACTAAAACAAATAAAACACCAGTTTCTGATCCTTCCAAGTTTAGTTCAGTGAGAAAATCTTCACATATGAACTCCTTTCTCCTACCGTATCTGAAGCTTAAAGGGACATTGTGTAACTTCTCCTGTTATCTATTCATGAAAATGGATTATTTGGTTCTTCAGTCTGTTTTTCATTAACCAGTAATCCCCCCATCAACAAAGTGAAGTGTTCCTTTCAGCTCTGAATGAGCCGTTCATATCATTCATATCTCCATGGAGACGGTAAGCTCGGTGCTGGCTGCCATGTGGTGTTGCCATGGTGACGGTAGGAAACCACGGAAACTCAGCGGAGACACCGGAGCTGTCGGCTCAGGTGGAGGTGGCGTCTGTGAAAAGTCACCGTGGTAACGCAGTGAGGAGGAACGGAGCGTTACACTGATGCTGCATTCACCTGCAGTCGGGCAGACGGCCGTCGCTGACAAACCAGATGTCATTTTAGTCACAGAAGTCCAGAGAAAGACGGCAAAACAATACCACATCGCCATGACAACATATTGTCACGTGTATTGTTTTGTCTCGTGCTGACGGACCACTTGTTTACATAGAGGCTTGTTTATGCCGTTACGAGCAGCGGCTGTCGTCCGTCTGCCCGATTTCACGTGAATGCAGCATGAAAAATACCATTGAGTTGCTTGTGATATACAACCACAATCCTAGATGGAGGAATTCCTACACAATGTACCTTTAATGCAACGTCCAGAAGTTAAAAGCTAACGTTAGGCTTTAACGGACTACTACACGGTCACCACCACTAAGTTTTCCACTGGTTTCAGCTGCTTCATGTTAAAAACATGGTCTAATGAGGAAATGGGACTGTTTCTACTTGTCGAAGAGCCATAAATAACATCAGATAACCTCCATAAATGAGGTGATGAAAGAGAGTTCAGGGTTTACTGGAGGACTCCTTATCAATACACTGAAGTGTCACAATATATGTGAGCATGTAGAGTTTGTTTGAGCTGAGAACTCCAAAAGACGACGGGATCCTGTGGCATGTAAACGCCTCGTCCCTGTTTCTAACAGCTGCGACTCTCTGCACCGTTCATGGCTCTGTACTTTCATCGTCCTCTCCCTCGTCCTACGCCGTGGCAGTGACAGGAGGTGAAGAGGACATGTAGATTTGTTGTTGCTGACCTTCTCTTCCGTTGCTATAAATAAGAAGCCACAGTGGTCTCATTTGGACAGATGTCAATATTGCTGCGGTTTGTGTTGGAAAAAGTAAAAACCACAAGGGCAAATAAGATGCAACTGTCAGAATGGTTGGATGCTGGTATTTATCATGTCACAGATAACCAGGTTGTTCTGTGTTCATGGTCAAGTTGTGACAGTAAGAAGAGAGGAAGTGGTATATGCTGCGTTCAAGACAACTTGGAAGTCGGAAAAAAAACGAGCTCCGAGTTGTAAAAAATTAATTGAACGGTGTCGAACTCGGAAATTACAGGTCAGAAACTCGGGTATCATATCAGAGCTCCGACTTTCCGACTTGACGTCACGACAACATCAAAACATGGCGGCCCTCGTCTTAAACGGTTAGAATTTAGACATTTTAAGTTGTTTGTTGAGGTTTGAATGCATATTTTTGTGTATTATTGCAGTAGCCTATATGAAATACGTTTATATTAAGCTGTGATTGTTGTATGGTGAGAAATTGTGTTCCTCGTATGTGACGGAAATAATGTTTAACTGTTATCAAGGCTGTAACATTATATGTGCACTCATCTGCAGCGTCTCCTCTCCTCCAAAATAAACATCATTTACTGCTGCATTGATTTGTCGTATTCAGCGATGAGCCACAATACGACAAACTTCCTTAAGGTATCCATGTTTTTTTTTTTCTTCCGAGTTCCTGCAGAGTGAACACAATGATGTCGGAAGTCGGAAATGTTCGAGTTGGGATTTCCGACCTCCGAGTTGTTATGAACGCAGCAATAAACCAAGTCTGGTACCTAGTCCGGCCCCCATGTGGCCCATTCCTCCTCCGTAGCCTCCACCTGCAGGACAGAGGAGCAGAGCTGGGATCAGAGAGCAGCTCAACCACAGGACCAATCAGAGAGCAGCTCAACCACAGGACCAATCAGAGAGCAGCTCAACCACAGGACCAATCAGTCACTCACCCATTCCTCCAAACGAGTCTCCGAACCCTCGGCTCATGTCACTGTGGCCGAAGTCCCGATCCATTCCCCCCATTCCGGACCGGTACATGTCTCCACCCGGAGAGACGACAAGGACACGTCACAGGACGAACTCACAGGGTCGACACAGAGAGGACAGTCCAGTCTGGTCCGGTCTAGTCCGGTTTAGTCTAGTCTAGTCTAGTCCAGTCTAGTCTAGTCCGGTCCAGTCCGGTTTAGTCCGGTCTAGTCTAGTCTGGTCCAATCTAGTCCGGTCCGGTCTAGTCCGGTTTAGTCCAGTCTAGTCCAGTCTGGTCCAGTCTAGTCCGGTTTAGTCCAGTCCGGTCCAGTCTAGTCCAGTTTAGTCCGGTCCTGTCTGGTCCAGTCTAGTCCAGTTTAGTCCAGTCTGGTCCAGGCAAGCCTGATCCAGTCCAGTCCACTCTAGTCCAGTCCAGTCCGGTCCAGTCTAGTCCGATCCAGTCGATCACAGTCCAGTTAGTCCAGTCCAGTCTAGTCCGGTTTAGTCCAGTCCACTCTAGTCCAGTCCAGTGAAGTCCAGTCGGTCCAGTCCGGTCCGGTCTCAACTCACCTCCCATCCTGCCGACTGGAGCCATGTCTCTTCCTCCAAATCCTCCCATGTTTCCCATGTTGTCCATGAAGCCTCCTGCTCCTCCTCCACTCATCCCTGTGAACCAGCAACACACACACACACACACACACACACACACACACACACACACAGGGTCAGAACCAGGTGATGGAGGTCACCCCCACCCCCCCACCCCCCACAGTGAAGCCCCTTACCTCCTCCCAGTCTGTTCATGCCTCCATACCCGGCCACCTCCATCCCTGTGGAGCAGGAGTCAGCGTTATGTTTCACATCATCATCCTCTTCTCTCTCTGAGCCACATCCACTCATCAGCCTCCACAGTAACTCTGTCTGTTGGGACGTCTGCACCTTTACAGGAGCAGAGCTGCTGACCAACATGAGACTGGACCTCAGTCTGTTCTGACCCAGAAACACTCAAGACTCATTCACAGTTACTGTAAAACTAAAAGTCTCAAACAGACTCTGGTCTCCTGTACTGGACTGGGTCTGGCTCCAGGTTTGATCCAGGTTTGGTTGTAAATAAATCAATTTTAAACTTTGAAAGCTTTAAACTTTAAAAGGGACAACGAGGAGTTTTGGAAAAGCGAAGTGTTTTCACACTACATTTATGAGCCTCCGCGCACACCGTAGAATTCCTTGACCGGCGCAAGACAGACTCATGTTTTCATCCATCAAGAAGTCAGACGAAAAAGTCAGAGGTTCAAAGAGGTTCAGTTACCGTCGTAGTCCTTATTATCATGAGCGTCTGCGAAACCGAAAGTAAGGAAACGCTGGTCGGCTCGCCCAGCATTTCCACCATTAATTAAAATAACAAAATAACCATAGAGACAAAACCATATATTTATCGAAAATGGGCCCATTAACAAGTGTGGGTAGCGTAGATTCATCCACATTAACGTGAGACTTTTTTATAACCAAATAGAAACTCCTCGTTGTCCCTTTAAATAATTTAAGCCTCAATTAGAAGTCGCGTCTGTTTCTATTTTCTGTTCAAGTTCTTGTGAATGTACAAAACCTCTCAAAACCCATGATCGCCTGTTTGAGCCCTTTCTCAGCTGCTTCATTCCTGCTACAGTTCTGAACACTAAAGGGGAACTATGCAGGTATGGTGTCTCCTCCTCTGTGTCTCTAACCCTCCTCTCCTCCATGTGCATTTCTTTACAACGAAGCCGGTGAGAAATCAACCCATGGAGGGTGGATAACGTTATATAACATATACGATGTTACGACGTGTGTATTTGTGTAGTTTTAACCGTCATAAACAAAAGATTGCCGGTTATAGAGCGAGTGTGTGTCCCGGTGCTGCAGAGGCAGCGGCCGAGTAACTACACTGATGTTGCAAGGTTGGTATTCAGCCGTGAGACGCCAGGTGAAGGCTGGAGTTATTAAAGGACAATTCCAGGCGAATTCAACTCGGGGCTGTATTTTCCTAACATTTTAGGTCTAAGGAATCTGAAGATTTTCAGTTTAATGTCTCCTGTTTTGCGGTAGTTGCGTCTGTCCCCGCATCACCACGGCAGCAATGAATGGGAGTGGATGTAAGTTTCGCTTTTTAGGCTGGCATCCCTCAAAGCCGCAATTTTTTTCCACAGACAGCGTCAGATGGAGACTCAAACATGCACCGAGAAGTTTATTTACTTCAAGCAAGCCGACATGTTTGTAAAACTAGATCTAATTCAAAATCTGGCGGAGTCGAGACCCAGTTGCCGTGCTCGGTGTGTTCAGGTGCAGTCGGTAGCTCCCGTTTGTGTCATAAACACAGGAATATCAACTCTTGACTTGCTTCAAGTAAAAAAAACTTCTCGGCGCATGTTTGAGTCGCCACCTTACGCTGTCTGTGGAAAAAAATGTACACTTCAAGCAAGTAAAGAGTTGATATTCCTGTGTTTATGACACAAACGGGAGCTTTTCCCACTGCGCCTGAACACACCGAGCATCAACTTGGGTCTCGACTCCGCCAGACTTTGAATTAGATCTAGTTTTACAAACATGTCGGCTTGCTTGAAGTAAATAAACTTCTGGGTGCATGTTTGAGTCTCCATCTGACGCTGTCTGTGGCTTTGAGGGATGGAAACAGCCTAAGCAGCAGAACTTCAATCCGCTCCCATTCATCGTTGCCGTGGCGACGCGGGGACAGACGTAACTACCGCAAAACAGGAGACATTAAACTGAAAATCTTCAGATTCCTTCTTTTAGACCTAAAATGATAGGAACATACAGCCCCGAGTTGAATTCGCCTGGAATTGTCCTTTAAATGTTTTTAACCTGAACTTTATTTATTGTATTTATTTATTATTAGTTGAACTGGTGCTGGTTAAACTAGTAAATGAAGCTGCTCTGGATCCGACTCTTTCCTTCTGCTCTGACTCTGTTCAACAGGAACAACAGAACCAGAGGAGAGGAGTTTACTCTCTGTTCTACGTTACATTAAATAATATTTATGTATGTATGTATGTATGTATAAGTAATAATAGGTAACATCCTGCCGGTGCCGACTCACCTCCAGGTCCCATGGAGCCCATCCCCCCTCCTCCTCCTCCTCCTCCTCCTCCTCCTCCTCCACCACTCAGCCGGTTGGCGTTGATGGGCTGTCCACCCGGGCCCAGGCCCATCCCGATGCCGCCCAGTCCTCCTGCACACACACACACACACAGTAAGAAAACACAACGACCCGTCGCTGCAGCTGCAATGCACCAAGTCTGAAGAACGGAGCAAATTATTAATAACATCATGCTCCTGTTGGTTCACTCTGATGTCACGTTGGGAAATTATGGGATGTTTCCGTTCAGGTTGTCTTTACTTCCAGAGCAGACGTCAAACCAGCTACGACTCAAACTCACTCATGTCTTACATCTCATCTCATGTTACTGGATGAATGTGAATGTGTTCAACCCCATGTGGTATTGTATTGTATTTTTTTTTTTTTTTTTTTGTTAGAGACCAACAATGAAAACTAACTTTTTAAGACAACTTGGTGCATTTACATGTGTTTTTGCATTGTCCCTTTTCACATAAACTTCTATACATCTCCAGGTTGAACAGAAAATGTCTGAACTCATATCTTTTAATGTCTTCCATCATTTCCTAAAGGACCGACAACAAAAATCTATTGAACGGTGCCTCTGCTTTTGACCATTTTTGCCACCACGACCCCCTTAGCTCCTTGCACTTTGTTTTAACTTATACTGTATTGTGGCCCTATTTATTGTAATGTATTTGTATCTTATGGATGTTTGTTGATAGATAATGAGATCTCAATCTCAACGGGTCTTAAAACCTGAAAACTGAAACACAGTTTTATACAGTTAAAGAAACCACTGATTTATTCTAATGAAGTTTTTATATGTAGCGTTAAAGTGACAGACGATCGTAGGAGGAAACATTTGATTTCATTATTACCTAGCCCTCTTTCAATGACTGTTGTTATTGTTGTAGTCAAACAACTGAGCCCGTTTCTATGGAGAGAAATGTATTATGGGTTATTTACTGTAACAATAATAACAGCACTCACTTGGTAACTGAGGTGTTTTCTCCACCTGACGGAAATCATCCAAGGGCAGAGATTTCTCATCCTGTAGAAACACAGAAACACAAATAAACATTCATCTTCACCAGAATGTGTGTGTGTCTGTGTGTGTGCGTGTGTGTGTCTGTGTATGTGTGTCTGTGTGTGTCTGTGTCTGTGTGTGTGTGCGCGCTATGGGTATTAACTCACCATTTTAACGTGCATCTGTCTGTCAAAAAGCATCTGTCCATTGAACATGGCTGAGTCCAGAGTCAAGGAGAAGATCACAGACCGACCTGTGTTTTATGTGTGGTTCGTTACCTTTAGTTGTCGGTGCAAGCTATTTTTAGAACGGCGGAGCAGAGCCGTCAGCTGCTCAGAGCTACGCTACGGAGGCTCATTATGGGATTTCTGGGTTTCCCTCATCAAACTCATGTGCATCCCTAACATATATAGTATATATATGAGGTGTTAGAGCCTGAAGGATACAGATGGCCTGCACGGCCTCCAGCGACTGCTCAAACGTCACCGTTCCCATCCCACGACTCTTCCCGTCCTTGTCCTCCTTCACGTCGGCTCGCTTCACCACGCCCGCCATGCTGAACACCTCCTTCAGCTTCTTCCAGCCCACCTTGAAGTCCAGCTGGAGACGACACAGACACACGTAACTCAGCCTTTAATCAACCTTTAATCATCTTGTATGTATATTTATCTGCAGGTTGTCCACTCACGTTGGCCACGAACACCGTGTTGCCGAGCCGGCCGGCCTGCAGCGCGTGCATGACGTCCGGCGGGATGTTGGGGTTGTTGGCGATGGAGGGGGGGATGTTCATCCCTCCAGGCCCCATGTCCTGCCCCCGCCCCCCCTGCTGACCTCCGCCCATACGCTGCAGGACACGGCGAGCGTGTTCCCCGTCGGGATCCTGAGGAGAGAAAATACACATGATAAGCAGCCGAGTAGAGCTGTAAGTGTCGTGGGAAACAACAACTACATGTGTTAAAGCTATGGTCTACGATTTGGAGCATTGGTAATTATTATTAACATTGTTTATACAGCGATTATGGTCCTGTGGTCCGATCTACACAATATAAATAGCAAAAAGAACCAAAAAAATCCATTCAGTCTATCAGCCGTGGGCCTGCATAGAAATTGACCAATAGGCACCGAGTGTCTGTGCTAATGGCTGCTAATGGCGGCGCTGCCCGTACCAGCGGTCGCCACGGTCCCGTTGCCGGGGACGGCGACGACGGCGTGTCGCGAGGAGGCTCCGAGGGGCGGGCCATACGAGCTCGGAGGGAGTGCTTTTTTCAGATTTTTCTCATCCTCTTTCAAATCGTAGACCATAGCTTTAAGAAGATAAATGACAACAGTTCCTGTGGCGTTACGGCGATCTGCTCCCACCTCCTTGATGTTGAGTGGTCGTCCAATCAGGTCGTGTTTATTCATGGTCAGTATGGCCTTCTTCACAAACTCCTCATCTTTGAACTCCACCACACTGTGAAACCAGAGGAGTCAGAGTCAGTAGCTGCGTTCACATGGGTCCAAAACTCCTGTTTACAATCAGATTCAAAATGTAAACACCTTAACGGATCCGATTCACCCAGATCCGATTACAACTTACAACTTTTACCAACTTTTCCCGGAGTTGTTAAAGACGTTTCTGGTTTGGTCCCACAGCAGTATATAATCGGCTGGTCCATGTACGTATACACGGACTGAATGTGGATCGCTTAATTTAGCGTTCATGTATACATGTCAAATAGGATTCATTTAAAGCTCCAGTTGGTAAGTTGACGAAAGTGAAAGTAAACTCCGCGACTTGGTCGGAAATTTCAAGACAATACTCCGTCAGGTCCCTTTATGAACCTCTGCCAAAGAGTTTATAAACTGTCTTTGCCTCTGCCAAGCGCCCCACACACAAAGTAGCCATAAACGCACCCACAGAAGATGTACCGTATCCATAGCACGACGTGTAGGAGCGGCGATTGGCTGCTCCTCCTGCTCCCTCTACCTGACTGGTGGAGAATCGTCGGGCGCGGTGGATTTTGGCAAATACGATTCCAGGCTGTAGGTGGAGCCAGAGGAGTTGGATTTTGTCCTAAATTACTCATTTAATGTCTGACCATCAGAATATAGTGACAGTTCCAGCAAATATGACTGAATAATTGTTACCAACTGAAGCTTTAATCCGATCAATCAATTAAATTAAATTCAATCAGGTTGAGGAAAACACTGCATCTTACGAAGGAGTATTAGGGCCAGGCAAAAAAAAAAAAAAAAGCCAGGCGAAGAAAAGAAAAAAAAAAAAGAAAGAAAGAAATCTAGGGGGGAAAAAAGACAAATTTTTTTTTAACAAATATGGCAAAAAAAAAAAACATTGTGCAAAAAAATAATTCTGGCAAAAAAAAAAAAAACATCATGCAAAAAAAAAAAATTCTGGCAAAGAAAAAAAAATTCAGCAGGAAAAAAGAAAATCTGGCAAAAAAAAAAAATCCAGCGGGAAAAAAAATTCTGGCAAAAAAACCCCCTAAAAAACAAAGTGCAAAAGTGTTTTTTTTTTCTCCTGGCTTTTTCTTTTTGGCTGGCCCTAATACTCCTTTGTAGCATGTTAAACGCAGCTAATGATGAAGTCAGAGCCTCCATGAAGATGTAAAGATGACTGAACAACAGGCAGCAGAAGGAGTGAAGGAGTGAAGGAGAGAAGGAGTGAAGGAGTGTCTCACCCACAGCCCTGAGCGTAGACGTCACAGGAGCCCAGGAGGGACACATGTCCAGAGTGGAGGGAGGGAACAAAACACTGTTAAAACCAGGACAGAGCTCTGCAACACTGTAAAAAAAACACATGCGTCTAACGGGTTCAACGGTGCATGTTGCCTTCACTGACCTGAGTCAGTGTGTTTAAGTCTGGACTGAACGCCATCACCATGTTACATCGTCACAATACATCATTAACAATGACAGTCTATGTTTTGTATTAAGATTTTGAACTGGACATGAATACAAGAAGGAATAAAACATTAAATATTTCTTTAGCACATTGTTTAAAGGGATACGCTAACATTTTTTTCCGTGTCTTGCCTCACTCCCGAGTCCATGACCAGCAGATAGACACCATCCTTTCGACTGTGCGTGCAGTAACAAGGGAGATACGGGCAGAGCTGGCGCACCGCTAATTAGCTTAGCTCAAACACTGGAAGTGTATGGGTAGTGTTAGCCTGCCTCCTACCCGAGTTGAAATCAGCAGTCAGAAGCTGATTTCATTTTAGCTCTATATATATATATGACTTTATCCACATTTCAAACATGTTTAGGTGAGAAAGTAGCCGTTTAGATCAGCAGTGTGTCGTTAATTTGTCTAAATACCAGCTGTTTACAATTTTGTTCAGACAAATTTGGCGCTACTCAAGCTAGCCGTTGTGACCAACGCACTTCCGGTTACTTTCACAAAATAAAACACCCGTTGCCCTTTACATACAGAAAACCATGACGATAGAATTTGTGCTTTTACTTTGAAACAGGAAGCTAACCTACCCTCGATGTAGCTAGCTTGAACCAAAATAAAGCGTCTTTGCTTGAACCCTCCGCTTTGACCGATCTGGTCCTGTTAGCGGCATTTGACCGCTCAAGATGCCTTACCGGAGAGTTTTGTCAGCTCTGAGACGAAGATCGGCCCGCCGGTTTCCGTTTAGAGTTGCTGAAGAGTTTCTCTGATGACTTTAGGTGGAGGCAGGCTAACACTACCCATACACTTCCAGTGTTTGAGCTAAGCTAATTAGCGACTTTAGGTGGAGGCAGGCTAACACTACCTATACACTTCCAGTGTTTGAGCTAAGCTAATTAGCAACTTTAGGTGGAGGCAGGCTAACACTACCTATACACTTCCAGTGTTTGAGCTAAGCTAATTACGGGCGATACGGCTCTATCTCCCTTGTTACTGCACGCACAGTCGAAAGGATGGTGTCTATCTGCCGGTCATGGACTCGGGAGTGAGGCAAGACACGAAAAAAAGAAAAATGTTGGCGTATTCCTTTAAGATTAAATAAATAAAAAATAGTGAGGTTCAACTTTACATTAATAATATGCATTAATAAAAAAAAAATGGAAACAATACAAACAAAAACCCTAGAGGATGTTTGAAGCCTGAGCCTGTTTAGGTCCTTTGAGGAGAGAGATTTGGAGACATGAGGGTCAATCAATGAGACAAATCACACAACCCACGTTTCCCTTTGGAAAATGGCCAAACAGACAAAACTTTTAAACCAATTGAAATGACAACAACAAAAGCAAAAGGTGTACTCTTAATGAGTTCATTAGGCTACTAAGTCAACAGGACATCTCCCTTTCAAATGAGTATCAATCATTAGCCGTCTATCAGGCTCTAAACACAACCTACAGTACAGTAAACTCCAGTTCAGTGACATAATAAGAAGACCCAAAGGATCAGAACCTAAAAGAGCACTTGGTTAATGAGAAGCCTGCTGAGGGCATTTAAAACCTCGTGCAGCAAGTTGGCCACTTGGTCACTTACCCTTGACTTTCCTTCTGCATCCTTAAAGAGCTCCACGTATGTAACCTCACCAACTACATGAGACATACAAAAAGGAAAAAATACCAAAAGAACAAAACAAAGGGGATTTAAGTCACCAAGTCTTCAAAGTCGCCGCCGCCACCACCTTCGTTGGCCTTGGCAATGCCGCTACAGATGGAGATGTCCCATTAATGATCAACAGTCAGCCCAGACCCAACATCCACCAGACAACACCAGCCTCTCTGGGCAGTGACTGAGACCAGGCCACAGAAACACAGCAGCTACTTTACAACCTGGGAAATTCAAAACACTTCAACATGATCAGTGTGTCAACAACAACAACAGATTCCATTCATCATGGCAGTAGAGAAGAGAAGAGTGTAAAAAAGTCCTGAAGACCTGCCTGTTGTGACCTTTTCCTTTTCTAACACCCCCAATAATTCAGAAAAAGTAAAAAACATTACAGTGTTTTCATTGAGATTCTCCTCATTCAACAATCAATCAGTTCTACTACGGCTGGTTACATGGAGTTACAGTTAGGAGCTGACCACAATGGGACTACGTTCTTCTTCCTTTTCTCACAGACATACCAGCCCAAACTAAATTACTAGTGTCCATCCAAAAGAATGTATTAAAATAAACTCCAATAACCTACTTGTCTGTCGTGTCGTCACCCAGAGAAAAAACTATTGTGTTAAAGACTACGGCTGGAGGCAGGACGCTCCGTCTGCTAACAGACCACAAACACAAGGTCTGGACAGAGAGAGACACATCCCATCCCTGAGTGGGGGACATTACCTTTCTCACGCATTAGGTCTTTGATCGCCTGCCACTTCATGTCGTAGGGGATGTTGCTGATGAACACCCGGTTCCTGTGAGCGCCCTTCTTCTCTGCACCGTGCTTGTCTTTGTAGGGGTGGTAGCGGTTTCCCCTCCGGCTCGCCGACGATGACGACGACGACGACGACTTCTCTTTGCCGTCCTGCTTCTCTTTGGGCGGCGACTTCGTCTCTTCAGCGTCCCTGGAAAGAGAGAAGAAAGCTGCGAGTCAGAGAACGGACAAAATGAAAGTAAAGAAGAGCTTGATAAAGGTTATTCATGATCCTGAGGAAAACAGTCAAACACATCTGGATTTCTAGCGATGTCACAGATTTTTACTAAGTCAGACAACTGTGGGACAACGGCAAGGAGCATGAGCAAGCAAAACTGTAAAATTCGAAGATGCAGGACAACATTCGGTCAATCATCCCTTTCAGTGCTGGGTACAAACACACCTATGGAGTTCTTTACCACCAGAAATCAAATCCCAAACAGAATTAAAGATGTTTAGTGCTAGAGCTAAACATTGGCTTAAGCAGCAGCAGAAATGTGAACAATAACTTCTCTCAAGTCACTGTCAATACAGCACTTTACTAATGTTTAATGTATTTAATCTGTGCAACTTCTTAATCTAAATTTTGTAGCTGTGTTTATTTATTCATGATATCTATTCACTGTATTTGTATTATTGCACTTATTGTAACGGTATTCAGTATATTTTATCCTATTCTAAAGCCTGACCAAGGACAAAGACTGCAAATTAGCTGAAGCTAGACGTCTTGTATGCATCGCATTTTTCATTCTTTGTGGCAATGTTGTATGTATCGTCCCTGTTAAATAAATAAGAAATAAATACACATAGCTGGATCTGTGTGGTTAAAATGCTGGGACACCTGAAGGATGATGGAGCGTAAATTGAATGAACTGTTAAAATAAATTAGTTGTTTTCCAACAGGTCAGAACAGCAGCTGAGTTAAAGTGTCTTTTTCTTGGTTCAGGGTGACTGTCTTCGTTAAATATTTGAGCATGTATGCAAGTATGTGTAAATGTGTATTTTCAGATTGAGTATATGAACTTTTAAAATTGTTAATATTCTAATTGTGGACCCCAGGAAGAATAGTCGCTGCTGATGCAGTGAGTACTGGGGATCTATAATAAAGCTCAGGTTTTCAGCCTCCCCCTTGTTCCTGTGTAGCAGGTGAAGCTTCACGTCTCTTTTCAATGGGTTCAGCTCTGGTTTGTTTAGTTTTTTATCATGATCTAGTATTTATTATAGTTTTTTCCTCTGTATAATCTACAGCTCCACTACAGAGCATGATACAGTCTAATCTGTCTGTACTTTGTTCACATTCATCTATCGGTTCTAACTGTTACTTTTATGTTTGTTCTATGATTTATTATCTCTGTATTGTTTAACATGTATTTCTGTTGTGAATCACACTGTGTGGTTTGAACGGCATGTTCCCTCTATATAAATAATAGCTAATAATCTTCTAAGTGAAACTAAACATATGGAGCACCAGTGACCAAAACACGTCTGTGATTAAATGTCTGTCATTATCAAATATTATAATGTCACGTGTGGTCAGAGGAATTTATATTAAATAAATATAATTACTATAATTAACAAACAAACAAACAAACAAACAAACAAACAAACAAACGGGTAGAGAGCTAACAGCCGTTAGCCGAGCTGCTAGCTGACTTAGCATGGTGGATCTGCAGTCGCAGTGAACGGACGGGGAGGGGGGTTAGCAGGGATGCTAACGGTAGCTTAGCTTGTGTCCTAAAACAGCTACACGTCATTAGATCTGCAGGTGAGTCGCCTGGTCCCAGGTGAGTCGCTTCTGGTTCGGTTCTGGTTCTGGTTCTGGATGTCTGAGCTGTGTTAGCATTAGCATTAGCTCTCTCGCACACACACACAAACAAATAAACGGACAGATGAAGTTAACGTTAGCTCTGGGTCAGTCAGGTTGATGAGGACACACAGGACCAGGCACCAGGCACCAGGACCAGGACCTGGACCAGTTTACAGGTGTGTGCTATAACGGTTCAGGCCCCTCACCTGCTCACAGGTGTGCTAGCCTAGCTACACAGCTAATAATGCTAACAATAGCATCCCAGGACTCCATCTTAGCTAAAGGAGCTAACACACATTCACACAAACACACACTCACGTTTTCACTCCGTTCGGTGTTTCCTCCGGGGCCTCGTCCGGTTCGGACTTGACGGACGCGGAGGTTTCATCCTGTTTGGGCTCCTGGTCCTGGTCCTGGTCCTGGTCCTGGTCCGGGTCCGGGTCCTGGTCCAGAGCGGGGACATCTGCCATGTCGAGCTGCTCAGTCACAGTCACACACAGAGAAACACAGAAACACTGATGCTGATGCTGCTGCTGCTGCTGCTCGGTACCACAGAGAGAAACTGGCTCTGAGGCTCCGACGCTGCGCAGTTCAAAATGTGTCCGAGAGATCTGAGGCTGCACCGCGAGACTCACACAGACCTCAGAGCTGCTGTCAAGCAGCCAGAATAGAACAGGATAGAATAGAACAGGATAGGACAGGGTATAACAGAATAGAATAGAATAGAATAGAATAGAAGAGAATAGAATAGGACAGGATAGAATAGAATAGAATAGAACAGGATAGAATAGAATAGAATAGAATAGGACAGGATAGAATAGAATAGGACAGGATAGAATAGAATAGAATAGGACAGGATATAATAGAACAGGATAGGACAGGATAGGACAGGGTATAACAGAATAGAACAGGATAGAATAGGATAGAACAGAACAGGATAGGACAGGATAGGACAGGGTATAACAGAATAGAACAGGATAGAATAGAACAGGATAGAACAGGATAGGACAGGATATAATAGAATATTCTATTATATCATGTCCTATCCTGTTCTATTAGGATAGGACATGATATAATAGAATAGAATAGAATGGGACAAGATAATATAGGATAGAATAGAACAGGATAGAATAGAAAAGGAAAAAATAGAATAGAAAAGAAAATTGGAATACAATAGAATAAAGGAATAGAAGATGCAACAGACCGTCTGTGCAAATGAGAATAACTGAGGCAGCGCCCGGCATTTTAAAATTGCACTCAGTGGCTCTTTGTGTTTAGATGGAGCGCAGACTAACTAACAATCAATTTGAATGTTTTATTTCTTGTTTCTTTTCTATCATTGAATATCTTTGCTGCAGATATTCCGTCTTTCTTTGGCTGCAGCCTTTGGAGGCTGCATTCCCCAAACAGTCATTGTCCAATCAGACATCCTAGCAACCGTTACTATGTAAACAAGGTCCGTCAAGCTTCGGAGTTCGGACCTCCGCTCCGACAAGCAAAGTGGACAGTAGTTACCCGAAGAGTTTGGCTGGGGGGAGTCTTTCCCAAAGCTGAAAACACAACAGGAGAGGTGCCTACAATCATGGGTCAAACCGTGTGGAAGCCCCCTCCCCACCCCGCAGCCGGACCCTTCTCCCACTCCCAGCTAAATGCCATGAAAATAAACAAGCATACATAGCCTCCATCTGCTCCAAGGTAAGCTAGCAGGACTAGGGCTGTATCCCACATAGATGTATATATGTCTATGGTATCCCCAATCACTCACTACTACAGTAAAAAAAGACCGGTAGAGGCTAGACAGGCTAGATAAGTAGAGAGAGTCCAGATAGATCTGTATCCCCCCCCCCCCCCCCTGATTTCCCCAGATCCTGGGAGTAGGGTGAAGCTGCAGTACCGGAGTAACCGCAGCTCTAGGACCGACCGCAGGTCTAGGACCCGTTCGATTTACGTCACAGCGCTTCCTACCAAGTGGAAACTGCTTTTGCCCATGAAAAAAATGACATCACCTTTATTACAAACCTATTCATTTTGTATGGCAAATTTCACATACATAAATGCAAATACTCCAAAACTTCACCCAACTTTAGAGGTTTCTTGCATGAGTTCAAAGAATACATGAAATCCCTTACACTAATTGACACTATCAAAGCATCACATCCATAGATATTTACGAGAGATTTTTCAAAGAAGAATAAAGCTTTACATTCTGTCCCCTTTTCTTTCCTTTTTCTATTTTTTTAATTTATTTTTCGTCCGTCATATTATTTGTTCATTTATTTATTATCCTTCCTTTGATTGAATGTTTACTAACATTGCTAATAATTACCTTATTTTATTGTGATTTACTTATTATTTATGATTATTGATAGATATTGGAGCACCTGTCTGATGTTCTACTGTATAATTGTACGTACAACCCATAGACTGTAAAAAGAATGGACGTAGCATCCGTGACGTCACCCATTGGTTTTGGGGAGTCGTTTTTGTGACTCAAATATGGCGGCCTGAACAGCGCCATGTTGGATTGGCCGGCCGAGAACCCGCCCACTGGCCTCGAGGCAGCTGTCCACGGAGCTGCTCGGACCTGTCACTCAACGTTTCCGCGCCCTGATTGGCCAGAATTTTAACCTAATAACAGTAAAACTATAGAGTTAAAAAAAAATTCACCCCCCTCAGAGTGTGTGCGGGGGTAGAAACTATCGATTGAGACGAAAAAACGTTCTGACACCAGGCTTTTAACATGTTTACTGAGGATGTAAAGTCGGCGATTTTAACATGGGGGTCTATGGGGAATGCTCCCTTCTGACACCAGCCCCCAGAGGAATCCGAGGGGATTACAGATTTTTGAACGCGGAAGTGAGCTTCACTTCTCAGACCGACAACTGCCCCCTTGGTACAACCCTGTTCTTTGTACATCTGTTTATATGTACAGTTGTTTTCAATAAAGCTCATTGAAAAAAAAACAAAACTGCTTGCCGTTAGATATACCTGCTGATCATTTTTAATCTCGTCTGAAGCATCCATGGTCTGAAGTTACTGCCGTCAGATTTGTCGACTACAAATCACCTCAAATGTGCTCCTAACTACTTTCTGGACATTGGACTCTCTCTCTATTCTACACTCTACTGGTCTTTTTACTTTACTTTACTTTTTTATTTTAAAAAAATATTGCGACCCGGAGCAGGTTAGCCGTTCAGAGTAAGTTACCATGGTAACTCACCTTGGTAAGATTTCTTTTTTTTTTTTGTCGGTAATTTTTTAGCTTTATTTTGAAAACTAAAACCGGAAGTGAACGTACGGCCACCTCTGGTAAGAATCATAGACTGTAAAGGTAAGAATGAATCCGCTTTGTGATACCAGACAGTCAGAGTTAACCCTGAAGTTACCTCGCTAAGCCGCTGAGCTGATCCCAGATCTCGTTGATCCTGCTTCTACAGGTCTCTGGTCTCTGGTGAGTCCAAAACTGAATCATTTCTAAACAATCACAGGCGCCATGTTTGTAAAGCAGCTCTGTTTATTTACATGTTTCCTGTTTAAAGTCCCTGTAAAGTGAAATTGGAGTTTTGTTTCAAAATATATTAAAAGTGTTCGAAATGTATTGATAAAAACATGCAAAAGACTCATTTCTGTGCAGTGCTTAATTTTAGAGTTTAAGGTTTAGCCGTTTCACTCTGCTTCAGTGGTTAAGGCGTTAGCCGCCGAGCTAGCGTTAGCCGCCGAGCTAACGCTATCAGGGCAAGCGGAGGTTCGTGTGCTGACGACAGCAGCCCCAGCATATTCACTTTCCCTCACTGCTCGATGTGTATCCGAGACATTCAGACAAGAGCTGGACTTAGACTGAGGCTCAAGTGTATAGCTCAAACTCGTAGCTGCTCGGATACGATGTGACAGTTAGCATTAGCGTTAGCATAGTTGGCCGGTAGGACAGTTGAAACTTGATGAAGCTCAGCAAGTGGGCGGGGCTTCTGCACCTGCAGCAGACTTCCAGAGCTGCGAGAACTGCCTCAATTTTTTCATCATGATTTTAAAACCTAATTTCACCCACTAAACAAATTTTTCTAGCATCCAAAATTGGCAGGATGGTTAATGAGACAAATGTCTGGGATGTGATTAACTCAGAAGACGAATCTAGTGTCACTTTTCAGGGACTTTAAAGATCGAGTCTGCAGGATTTTACTAAAAAAAGAAAAACTAAATAGCCTATAGACTTCTACAACAGAAATCCTATTTCATCATCACCTCTTGGCTTCTGCTCATGTGGTGGTGACTGAGTCTGCAGCAGAGCGCTGTGTTTACAAACCTACTGACTGCACTCCCATATATCCCATACATTTTGATGTGTGTTATATGTGTGTGTGTGTGTGTGTGTGTGTGTGTGTGTGCGTGCATGCAGCCTGTGTGTGTGTGTGTGTGTGTGTGTGTGTGTGTGTGTGTGTGTGTGTGTGTGAGAGTGTGTGTGTGTGAGTGTGACGTGTGGACTTGTTTGGACATGTCCCAGGTTTCCCTCAGACCCACAGAGCAGAGACCTGAGTCCAGACTGACCACAGACACAGAGACAAAGACCGAGACAACGCTGCTGCAGGACGAACTGGTGAGTCACAAACTTTCCTTGACTTTTCTCTGGTCCCTGAACTAACCTTTTTTTTTTTTTTTTAATGCTCAGAGACACTTTACACTTTAAAAAATTATAAAACAGATTGAATACGACATGATTCTCTCATGTTTTGTTCCTATGTGCACATATGCATATGCACAATTTATGTTTACGATTATTTGGACATGTGGGTGTGTGTGAACATGTGCACGCGTGTGTTCATGCACGGGTAGGCTGTATACGTGTGTGTGTGTGTGTGTGTGTGTGCATATCTACCTTGTGTTTTTCTTCTCTTGTTGTTTCTTTAGTATCAATAAGGACATGCATATACATGGCTAGCGTTTGAATTATTTTGTCACATCTTTATTGTAACCAGCAATTTTTATTCATTACATTGATGCAGCCCATGTTTTTTACAGAAAGCTTGAAAAACAAAGTATAAAAAACAACATAGGCTATTGAATACAATAAATAAAACTGTAAAACAGCTTTAAAACGAAACCAGACACACACACACTTATACGTTTAAAGCTAATTTAAACAGTGTGTTTTGATGTTAGGAGGTGACTCCACTAGTTTCTGTTGCTGTGAGATAAAAACACTGAAACCAGATGATGAACAGTGAGTGAACAGCGCCACCCTGTGGTGTCACACAGGACATGACCAGTCTTTACACAGCACAGAGTCTGGAAACTGGTATTACAGTTTCTCTCCATTAGTTTGACTCATTTCTCTAAACAGAAATTACATTCTCAAAACTCTAAGATCATTTGGTAAAACAGTCGTACACTACCTTAAAGCTCATCTCTCTCTCTCAAAACAGTTCACTCATGAGTCAA
>NC_140909.1:977251-1042088 GCF_045865225.1 Trachurus japonicus
AAACTAAATTTCCTTCTCATACAAATAGTCAGTTTCCTCCAAAAAGCATCGTCCCTTTGGCATCGTGTCACTGCAAGTCAACATGTTTAGATGTTTTATCACTACGGCAGAGGAGCAGTGAAATATTACGATTACGAAAACTTTATTTTCCTTGGTTTCACCAGAAACACAACAGAACACATAGTGACACAATAAAAAAAAAACATTTCAAGGATAGAAAAATATAAAATAGCCTACAACAATAACTGTACTTCACACATCACCCATTCATTCAAGTACATCATTTCATAAAAGCCCACCACCACAGTACGAATCAAATTTACAATTGTAGGTCAAACGTCCCTCATGTTTCCTCTCAGTCTGAGCCCAGTGCTTCTTTCACTATAGCTACTGGACTGGTTTTTATTGTCTAGATAACAGAACGCAACTGTGTATAAAACTGACAATTAAAAGGATTTTACAGGAAGAGAAGTCTCCAAGGTTTGACGTCACACACTGGACTCATGTAACTATTTTTATTCACACGTGAAGTAACTTCCATTCATCAGAGTTAGACAAGGCAAGGTGTCTTTATTTATATATAGCACATTTCATACCAAGGCAACTCAATGTCTGTGCTTTACATAAAGACAAAACATTAAAAAAAGAACAGCACAAAACAGCATAAAAACAAACATTTTTTTTAACATAGAGTTAAAAGCAGGAGCAAAAAAGAATAAAAAAGTAGAATAAAAGAAAAGTTTAAAGCTCTAGAGCTCAGCTATAAGCACATGAGTAAAAAGAGTAAAAAGAAAATGTATACAGCTGCATCATATACTGTAATATAAACACATGAACAAAAACAAGGAAGCTGACAAGTAGCCTACAGTCTGTAAATAAATATATGGTAGTCATGGTTTTATGTTCTTGACTCATTTAGACAACTGAACAGACTATTGTGCATGTGATGACTCATAGAATAAAATGAGGCTGACACATTTTAAAATGAGACAAACCAGTGGAGAAAAACTTTAAACAAATAAATCAACTTTTATGGGAGAAATGATCACGTAGGATAAATTCACAGAAATAAATGAAACATAATGAAATAAAACTGATAATAATCATTAAAACTCAGATTAACAATAACAGTTGTTTTTTGTGATCAACTTTTTATTTTATTTTACTGAGAAATATAGAAAAGTACAAGTCAGTGTTACAACAATAAACCATAAGATATGTATTCACATATACCCATACCTATAAATGTATATGGATACATAAAAGTAAACAATAAAACTAAAATAATAAATGTATACATGGGAATAAGTGATAACAGAGTTTATTACAGGCCATTTTATTGAACTTCTGCAGTTTCCATCTTATTGTAGAAACATTTTCTCTTCATTTCATAAACTCAAAGAAATAAATCAACTTTTATGGGAGAAATGATCACGTGGGATAAATTCACAGAAATAAATGAAACATAATGAAATAAAACTGATAATAATCATTAAAGCTCAGATTCACAGAGTTTATTTATTACTTTATTTATTTATTGAACTTCTCTTTTTTTCATTAACCCACTTTTCATTTTGAAAAGAGGACGTGAAGTTTGAGTTTGAGTTTAACTCATAAATCACATTAGATATTTAATTTTACAATCTTTACCCGTAAGATTATTTATTGAATGCTCTCACGGTTGTCCAGGTATTAGCCACCTCCCTCCCCCTCTCTTTCTCTCTCTGCTGTTTTTATTGTTGCTGCTGTTTCCTCTTCGTCCTCCACCGATCGTAACTCACGGGTTTCTGTCAGCTGGTCGATCAGCTGACTGACGTCCAGTCAGTGTTCATGGTGCTGACTCACCTGTGGCTCAGGTGTCGACTTGTCTCCGACCAGCAGGTGGCGCTGCTGCTGGACTCACAGAGAGAAAAACAAAGTATATGTGTGTGTTTTTTTTTCTTTGTTAATAGTTAATTCCATTAAGTTTCATCATGTTTGAGCTGTGAAGTTATTTCAGACGTGATGTTTGTTCTGTTATCGCGAGCAAACAGCAGCGGCCTCTTATTTACACATCTTTGTCCCACTCTGATATATTATTCAATAGCACATTGTGTGACTCTGTGTGTGCGTCTGTGTGTGTGTGTGTGTGCTTTCACTTGTGTGTAAGGAGATACAATGGAAACTGGTGGACAGGTCTGTTCCAGCTCAGTTGTCACTGGTATGTTGTTGCTGCTGTGAACTGAAGCTCAGTAAATATCACAAACCGTCACTATAAGACTCTCTGTGTGTGTGTTTGTGTGTTAAATGGGAGTTGCAGACAAACACAGTGTGTGTGTGTGTGTACAGTACTGTGTTGTGTGTGTATTGTGTTGCAGTGGAACTGGTGTGTTTGCCTTTGGCCACAGAAATAGGGGAAGGAAACGAGTCGGACCAGAAAAGCAGGCGGAGCTGCTGCTGCTGCTGCGGTCGCCTCCCTGCCAGGCAGAGTCAAAGTGTTTATGAGCAGCGCCGTGTCTCTGACCTCTGTCACTGGAATTATCCTTATCGGCTGCTGCTTATCGTGTTTGTGCGTTCTCATACTTTGCTTCCTTGACGGTAGAGGTAGAGGTGTGTGTCTGTGTGTGTTTGTGTGTGTGTGTGTGTGTGTTGAACCTGTTGAGCAGCAGAACCCTGCCCTCTGTTCTGCAAGGAGGAGTGCTCAGTGTTCAAGGTTCAGGGAGATAACAGGAGGTGAGTGAGAGAGCAGAGCTGGTGGTGTTGTGTTACCAAAGGCTGCGATCAGGTTACTGTTGTCGACGGCAACGACGACGACTCGGGTTCAGACTCGACCAGGAAACTGGGACATAACCGACACTGAAAGAGGAGTTTTTAGTTTTAACAGCAGGTAGAGAGGCTGTAGAGCTCTAGGAGGCTCGGCTGCTGTTTCCAGAGGAGTCGTTGAGTCGTCGAGTCGTTGCCATGGCTGAGGCGACTCGACAACGCCATCGGCTGCTGCTGCCGCTGCTGCTGTGTCTGTCCGGCCTCGCTCGCTGCTCCGCCGGCTTCCTGTTCTGGACGGCGGTGGTGGAGATCGGCTACGTCCGCAACAGCAACAACGAGACCGAGACCGTGGACAAGATCTGCGAGTGCGGCGTGTTCGGTCGTAACTCCCCGGTGGAGAAGGCCGCGGGCCTGGTGACGCTCCCGCAGGGCGACCCCAAAGGCTGCGGCGGCGATCCCGTCTACAGCCGCAACGCCAGCTCGCCGCCGTGGATCGCTCTGGTGAAGAGAGGGAACTGCACCTTCAGCGAGAAGATCAACGCCGCCAAGCGCCAGGGAGCCGCCGCCGTGGTCGTGTACAACGTGGACGGCAGCGGGAACAGCACCACGCACATGTCCCACTCCGACGCGCTCGGCATCGTGGCCATCATGGTGGGGAACGCTCCCGGGATGGACATGGTGAAGCTGGTGAGGAACGGGACCGAGGTGCTGATGGTCATCGAGCCGGGGAGTCCTCACGGGCCCTGGATGGACACGTACTGGCTCTACTTCCTGTCCATCGCCTTCTTCATCGTCACGGCCGCCTCCATCGCCTACTTCGTGTTCGTCTCCGCCAACCGGCTCTACGGCCTGAGCCGGCACCGCCGCTCGGAGCGCCGGCTGAAGAACGAGGCCAAGAAGGCCATCAAGCGCCTGCAGGTTGTTGATTGTTTGTTCTTTATTGTATTCTTTGGATCCCCATTAGTCTGCATAAAGATGGAGACTATTCTTAATCAAACACTTATTCCAACAATACCGTGTTTATACAAATAATTACATAAAATCATTTATCCTGAATATATTAACAAGATTATAGAAATGCATACACTGTAAAAACTCAAAATCTTTCCAAGAATATTTGTCATTTCTTGTCAAAATGTCTCGTTTCTAGTCAAAACTAAACTCTTTTCATTTAAAATGAGACTCGTCACCTAAAAAATAACTTGTTTTTAGATCTTTTGACTTGTTTCAAACAAATATTCACTTGAAATAAGTAGAAAAATCTGCCAGTGAAAGCAAGTTTTTTTTGTGTGTGTTTGTAATAAGAAAGAAAAACTTGCTCCACTATCAGATTTTTCTACTTATTTCAAGTGAAAATCTGCTTGAAAGAAGTAAAAAGTGTCTTAAAACAAGCTACTTTTTATGTGATGAGTCTTATTTTAAGAATAATGAGATTTGTTTTGACTAGAAATAAGACAAATATTCTTGGTAAGATGTTGAGTTTTTGCAGTGTGTGTGTGTCCTGGACCTGGGGGGGTTTTGCAGTGTTGGAGATGAAGACTATTCTTCCTGGGGTCCACATTAAATCAAACACTTATTCCAACAATACAGTGTTTAGACAAAGAATTACATAAAATAATTTCCTCCTGAATATATTAACAAGACTATAGAAATGCATATTAAGTAGTACAATGTAAATGAGTTACCATGATCAAGAGGAATAATATAGCTTTTTACATGATTATCAAATAGTTATATGATTATAAACATCACATGATCTAGGAGTAATATAGTTTTTTACATGATTATAAAATAGTTACATGATTATAAACATCACATGATCTAGGAGTAATATAGTTTTTTACATGATTATAAAATAGTTACATGATTATAGAAGAGTATACATGAGATAACCTAAAGCATAAATGTTCAACTCAGGTGTATTACAGTAACATGCTTGAATTCAACTTAACATGATTGCCTAATTTAGTAGTAGTCTATAATTGCAGCATAATATTATGATGAAACACAGCTTCTCTCAGTTTCATTTTAAAACTGGACATTCCCGTGGTTGTGATCCAGTGTGTGTGTGTGTGTGGGGGGTTCCAGTGAGCTACAGCTCTATATTAGATTAGATTAGATTAGATTAGATTAGATTAGATTAGAAAACTTTATTGATGATCCCCAAGGGGAAACTGCTTTGCCACCCAATAAAAACACATACATCCACTTAACAAACAATACAAACATTTCCATACCATTGCACAAAACTTATCAACATGATTGGATACTTCATATGACAGAGTAGGCTGCTCAAAGCAAGTGATTTAAATTTATATTGATTAGGGCTGGGCCGACATGCTTTTGTGCCGATTCGATTCTCTTAACGATTTTTTTGGGTCCCGATTCGATTTAAATTGCGATTCTGATTAAACAAGTATTGCGATTTTATATTTCATTTATTGTGATTTTCTTTCCTTAAACAAGAGCAGGTTGAACCAAACACTTGATAATACATCATAAGTCATATTTACAAAAAACAATACACACATCACATCAGTTTGTCTGTTGTGTTCGTTTGTTCACATACGTAGATATCTGTGAACAAACAAACACAACAGGCCGGTTTGACTTTGTCGAGTGTAATGGCACAGAATACATGATCGTACAATAAAGATTGGTCGTCGCCAAAAAAAAAAAAAAAAATATATATATTTTTTTTTTTAATTGAAAAAAAATCGATTCTCATATGAGAACGCGAGAGAGCGATTAATATAAAAATCGATTTTTTGGCCCAGCCCTAATATTAATATAGGCAAGGATAAATAAATGTATATATATATTAGGGGTGGGAGAAAAAATCGATTCACATAAATATCGCGATATCTTTTTGGACGATTTTTTAATAGATTTTTTTTCCAAAAATCGATTTTTTTTTTTGAATTATTTTTTTTTTTTTGAATTTTCAAAAGTTCACTTCATAATGGAGTATGTTTATTTTTATATAATTTATAGGCTCCTACAGTATTTGTGTGCAGATAAATGTTAAAAATGCAGACTAAAAATCGAGAGAATCGTCAATATCGTAGAATCGCAATTTAAATCGAATCGCCATCCAAAAAATCGTTAGAGAATCGAATCGGCACAAAAGCATATCGGCCCAGCCCTAATATATATACATAACTGACCTGAGTGCATTGGTTCTAGGTAAAGGCAAGGTGAAGTTGTTTCCTGTCTAGTGCTGTAACCATGTTTCACATTTGTCGGTTGAAGTTGTAAAAACTTGCTAACTGCTGCTGCCTCGTGCAGGTGCGCACGCTGAAGCGGGACGACGAGGAGACGGCGTCCGACTGCCACATGTGCGCCGTGTGCATCGAGTCGTACCGCGCCGGCGAGGTGGTGACGGTGCTGACCTGCGACCACATCTTCCACAAGGCGTGCATCGAGCCCTGGCTGCTGGAGCGCCGCACCTGCCCCATGTGCAAGTGCGACATCCTGAAGGCGCTCGGCGTGGAGGAGGAGACCAAGGACGGCATCGAGTCCGAGGCGACGCCGGACGTCACCGTCATCACCGTGGCCGGAGGAGGAGGAGGAGGAGAAGAGGCCATGTACGAGGTGCCGCTGACCGACCCGGAGAGACAGCAGCAGCAGCAGCAGCAGCAGCAGCAGCAGCAGCAGCATCTCTATGACAACCGGGCCTTCGAGGGCGAGTCGCAGCCCACGAGAGGATGAACGGATGCAAAACAACAGCAACCGAGTCAGAAGAGACACTGCTGCAGCCGCGGGAATCAGACTCTGGTCCCAAAACATGTTGAGTAATAATGACGATGACGATAATAATAATGATAATGGACTGTGTGTGTGTGTGTCTGTGTGTCGGTGTGTGTGTGTGTGTGTTCATGGAGCCGTCAGTCGGTCGGTCGGTGTGTTCATTTCTGTTTTGCATGAAGAGCGAAGGAGGAAGTGAAGCACAGAATTTGAATGTTTGAATGAGTTCAAGGCCAAAACAAAAAGCTACTTTATTATTATTATTGATCTTCTGGTGATTGATTCTCCTCAGTTGGTTAGTTCTTCTGTTTGTTCTGTTTAGTTTAGTTTAGTTTAGTTGTTGTTAGGGACTGCACTGCAAAAACTCAAAATCTTACCAAGAACATTTGTCTTATTTCTAGCCAAAATGTCATTTCTAGTCAAAACTAATCTCATTATATGTAACTTTTTACTTTTTTCAAGCAGATTTTCACTTGAAATAAGTTGAAAAATCTGATAGTGGAGCAAGTTTTTCTTTCTTATTACAAACACACACAAAAAAAACTTGCTTTCACTGGCAGATTTTTCTACTTATTTCAAGTGAAAATTTGTTTGAAACAAGTGAAAATGATCTAAAAACAAGTTAATTTTTAGGTGAGGAGTCTTATTTTAAGTGGAAAGAGTTTAGTTTTGACTAGAAATGAGACATTTTGACGAGAAATAAGACAAATATTTTGAGTTTTTACAGTGTGTGTGTGTGCGTGTGTGTTATGGTTATGAACACACCCTGACCGGAAAAGCAGCATGACACACACACATTTTACTGTGATGATTGATTGATGAGGCGTTCATTGACTCGTCGGCTGCTGTAGAAACATGTGAGTCGACTGTTGGTTGGTTGAATTATGGGTCCTGTTGGTATCTAATGATATAATATATAATATATAATATATATATATACAGCTCTGGAAAAAAATAAGATCATCTCTACATGTATGACAGTCGTTCTGTTCTTTGCTTTTTTAAACACCAACACAAACACAACTCATTCTACTTAATGAGACACTGATGAGGTCATCACCTGAACCACATCTGGTTTTATAGGAAGATTATAAAAACCACTGCTGGGATTAAACATTGACATTATCCCACAAAAACTGATTTATAAACTCTTCCTGAGTTAAAATATTATTGCTGTGTTGTTTAGGAATAAATATGAACATGTTTTCTTTGCATTATTATTATTCAAGGTCTGAAAAGACTTGATATGTTTTGTTTTTTAGACTAGTTTAGTCATTTTCAGCCAATAAAAGCTCTAAATGACAATAATTTTATTTCAATTTTGGGAGAAATGTTGTCGGTAGTTGATAGAATAACACAACATTTTTTTTATTTAATTTTACTCAAACACATAGGACCTATAAATAGTAAAACCAGAGAAACTGGTCAGTTTGGGAGTGGTCTCTTAGTTTTTTCCAGAGCTGTATATATATTGAGATTGATGTATCAATCATGAATTTATCAAAATAGATAGTTAATATATAAAATACATGATATGTGTATAGTCCAGGTCTTCCAGATTTTTCCTTTTGAATTATTATTTTTTAATGTTTATTCGATTTATTTTGAACCTTTCTGAACATTTGTATCATTCCATCAATAAGTGATCAATACCCCTCTGTCTGTGAAACATGAACTCTCTTTACACAGCTCATGCTTCTTTATTTTTCTATATTCAATCATTTTCACGACTGTTTTACAGATTCAAAGAGTCTTAAATTGTTCTGTAAAAATGAAGATTACTCTCTGTATTAAATCACATTGATGCTTATTAGAAACGCAATAAATCCCTCAAAGTGAGGCCAACTTTACCAGCACGAGCCTGTGTGTGTGTGTGTGTGTGAGTTGAACACACCCTGATAATCATCACGTCAGCTGTAGCACGACGTGACAGAGCACGCCGCCGGGCCACAGGCGGCTGTTCATACTAGAGCTGCAACAATAATCGATTATTAAATGAATCGTCAACTATTCTGATAAACCTAATAATCAGATTGAGTAGTTTTTTAAAGAAAAAAAGTCCAAATTCTCTGATTCCAGCTTCTTAAATGTGAATATTTCTGGTTTCTTTGTTCCTTTATGACAATACACTGCAAAAACTCAAAATCTTTCCAATTATATTTGTCTTATTTCTTGTCAAAATGTCTCATTTCTAGTCTAAACTAATCTCTTTCCACTTAAAATAAGACTCGTCACCTAAAAATGTACTTGTTTTTAGATCATTTTCACTTGTTTCTAACTAATTTTCACTCGAAATAAGTAGAAAAATCTGCCAGTGAAAGCAAGTTTTTTTGTGCTTGTAATAAGAAAGAAAAACTTGCCCCACTATCAGATTATTTCAAGTGAAAATACACTTGAAAGAAGTAAAAAGTGTCTAAAAACAAGCTACTTTTTATGTGATGAGTCTTATTTTTAGTAGAATGAGATTTGTTTTTACTAGAAATAAGACAAATATTCTTGGTAAGATTTTGAGTTTTTGCAGTGTAAACTGAGTCTCTCTTTGGTTTGTGGACAAAACAAGACATTTGAGGATATCTGGTGGTTTGAGAAACACTGGTTGATGTTTTTAGACATTTTTTTAACATTTTATTTATTTTTTATTTTAATGTTTATTTAACAGGGACGATACATACAACATTGCCACAAAAAAAAAAAGGAAAATGCGATGCATACAAGACGTCTAGCTTTGTCCCTGGTCAGGCTTTAGAATAGGATAAAATATACTGAATACAATAAATGCAATAATACAAATATAGTGAATAGGTAACTTGAATGAATCAACACAGCTGCAAAATTCATTTAAATAATTGGCATATTAATTGATAATGTATACACTGCAAAAACTCAAACCTTATTTCTTGTCAAAATGTCTCATTTCTAGTCAAAACGAATCTCTTTCCACTTAAAATAAGACTCATCACCTAAAAATGAACTTGTTTTTAGATCATTTTCACTTGTTTCAAACTAATTTTCACTTGAAATAAGTAGAAAAATCTGCCAGTGAAAGCAAAGTTTTTTGAGCTTGTAATAGGAAAGAAAAACTTGATGAGATTTTTCTACTTAATTCAAATGAAAATATGCTTGAAAGAAGTAAAAAGTGTCTAAAAACAAGCTACTTTTTATGTGATGAGACTTATTTGAAGTATTATGAGATTTATTTTTGACTAGAAATAAGACAAATATTCTTGGTAAGAGTTTTAGTTTTTGCAGTGTATAATCGTTAGTTGCAGCCCTATAGTTGATGCGTCTGTGGAGTGGAAATATAATATTATTGTAATGTTCCTGTAACTTTCCCTCAGGCCGTGACAGTGGAGTCAGGAATGAGAGAGGAGTGAGATGTTTTCAGCTTCAGTCAGAGTTCAGACGTGTGTGATCATGAGCTGCTGTCGTTGAATAGACGCCTGAATGCAGAGGGTGTGTGTGTGTGTGTGTGTGTGTGCACTGCAAAAACTCAAAATCTTTCCAAAAATATTTGTCTTATTTCTTGTCAAAATGTCTCATTTCTAGTCAAAACTAATCTCTTTTCACTTCAAATAAGACTCATCATCTAAAAATTAACTTGTTTTTAGATCATTTTCATTTGTTTCAAACAAATTTTCACTTGAAATAAGTAGAAAAATCTGCCAGTGAAAGGAAGTTTTTTGTGCTTGTAATAAGGAAGAAAAACTTGCTCCACTGTCAGATTTTTCTACTTATTTCAAGTGAAAATATGATTGAAACAAGTAACAAGTGTCTAAAAACAAGCTACTTTTTAATGTGATGAGTCTTATTTTAAGTAGAATGGGATTTGTTTTGACTAGAAATGAGACAAATATTCTTGGTAAGATGTTGAGTTTTTGCAGTGTGTGTGTGTCCTGGACCTGGGGGGTGTTGGTTCTGGTGGTTTCACACCTGCAGCGCTCTGTGACGGTCACGTTACAAAACAGACAAAAAAAAAAAACAGGTTGAGAACCTGAAGAGTCGGTTCTCAGGGGAACCAAGAAGTAGTTGTTTCTCCCCTGTGGACCGTGACATCATCAGTGGGCGTGTCTTATTCTAGTTCTGCAGGAAGAAGGAGGAGCAGGAGGCAGCGGCCGACAACATGGAGGAAAGAAATACTCTGCAATGGTCTGATGAAGAAACTAAATGTTTGGCAAATACAGAATTTCAAGAAAAAAAAAAGCTAGAAAACAGAACAAGAAGTTGTATGAGTTCCCCGGTGACCCTTTAATTTACAGGCTGTTAATGAAGTGATAAGTAATTGTGTCAAATAGCCTAGAAATAATGGTCAATCTCATAATAACGTATAAGAAAAATTGCCAAGAAATAGGTAAGTCATAAGTAAAAGAATGTTATATCAAAATGTAAAAAGCAAAAGAAAAGAAAAGATTATGATAAAGATTTTATTCTGTGGGACTAGATAAGGTTTTGCTTCTCCCGCTTTCCCTTTCGGCCATGTGTATTGTTTAATGGACATGCCCGAAATAAACAAATTGATTGATTGATTGATTGATTGATTGATTGAAATAACAGTTGATTGTGTAGAAATATTCCAGAAATAACGGTCAATTGCAAGAAAACTTGGTGGAGAAAATGAACAGCATGTGTAATCTTTATGAAAAACATGACATTACTATGAAATTAGGCCTACCTTTTCTTTTATTTCTAGGCTATTTCTTGACATTATGACGTAATTAACGGCCTGTAAATTAAAGAGTTAGTGAATTTTTCCTTTTGGGGCTTACAGTAATAAAGTAAAGTAACTCTGGTCTTTGAGCTTGTGGAAGAGACGGTTGAGGCGGTGGAGTTCACTCCACTCCAACACCACCAGACCAAATAATTAATAGACTTAAAAGCTGAAGAGGGAACTGAGACGGTGAGAAAGCAGAAAATGTGAATAATGCAGAGTAACGTCCTCCCACTGTGGTTCCACTTAGCTTAAAATAAGATTCATCACATTACAAAGCAGCTTGTTTTTAGACACTTTTCAATTCTTTCAAGCAGATTTTCACTTGAAATAAGTAGAAAAATCTGATAGTGGAGCAAGTTTTTCTTCCTTATTACAAGCACAAAAAAACTCTCTCTCTGTCTGGTTTATTGCAGCTGTTACGGTGAAATGGAGTCCAGAGGTTTTTCAGAGTCGGAGTGAACTCGACCTTCAGCTCCAGATAGAAATCAAACAGTGGAAATATGAAGTGGAGCAGAGAGAGAGAGAGAGATTATCAGTATCAGTCCTCCTCCTGAAGGAACAAAGAGAAGCTCTTCTACAGACCTGCAGCACCACCTGCTGGACAAACCTGCTCATTACACTCTATCTATCTATCTATCTATCTATCTATCTATCTATCTATCTATCTATCTATCTATCTATCTATCTATCATTCTATCGTTCTATCGTTCTATCGTTCTATCGTTCTATCCAGGCCTGGGATTTCATCATTTTAGGGGCAGGCCGCAGGGCCACTTGGCCTTACGTGTTGTCAATTTTTTGAGGGCACAAAGGCCAAAAGCCAGGGCAGCAAGGCCATAAAATAAAACAATGATTTTAAATCCATGTTTCTAATGAATTTTGAATTGAACCGGTATCTGTTAAATTAATACATAAAACGGGCTCAAGCAAACCAGAAATTTTCTACTTTAAATTAATTTATGCATTTAATTTTTTGCACAAGGGTCCAGTCCTATGCAGCTATGTTTTGAAGTTCCTATCTTACTTGTTCACTATTGCACTGGGCGATATGAGAAAAAATCCTATCACGATATATTTTTTTTCATATCAGTCGACATCAATTTATATCACGATATAACTCAAATCACTATTTTGGTCAGGCTTAAATATTCCCTTATTGTCACAAGTGAGATTTTAAGTTATCAGAAGGTTATTTTGTGATTTTTTTTTTTTCCTGTCAAAAATTGAACACGACAGATGTAATGATGAACATTATACAACAGTATCATATAGGCTAAATAAAACTGATGTTAGTAGCTTGCCTGGGTCTGGGCAGTGTTCAGGTCGGCACAGTTGATCTTTACGCCTGAGTGCGGTGCGTTTGTGTCGGTGTGAACACAACAGTGGCTGTGGGCTGAGCAGCAGCAGCAGCAGCAGCAGCAGCAGAGCGGCCGCACCGTGACTGTAGTCCGTTTGTTGTGTGAACGCGGCCGGACGTCGGTCTGCTCCAGCTGTCTGTCTGGTGTCTCCATTGTGAAAGTTTAGCTACTTCAGAGTAAATGACGCACCACGCATCTTTTCACGGCCATCCGAGTTCTCCTTGACTCCTTCACAGTTTCTTCCGTGGCAAAAAACGTGCACGGCTGTAACAGCCCAAACACTTAGCACGTGTTGACATGTTGTGGCTTGGCTCTTTTCCAGCCACATGATTGGTTCGGCGGGTGGGGGGTGTTTGATGAAGTCACCTGGTTGGCCGGTGATCTATTGGTCGTCAAACTGTTGTTATAGCCGCCCGAGCGGTTTATGCCAGGCTCGAATCAAACCCACCCCTGGTGATGCTGCTGCCAGAACGGCATCAACATACGCATTGTTCTTTCTTCAAAGACGCAGGTGTCAAAGTCGTGTTGATAGAAAGGAGGTAAAGGAGAAAACCGCAAAATCACCCGGGGCAGAGCGGGTGGGGCATCAAGGCCACCGTGGCCTTAGGGCAGGCACAAGGCCAAATCGGACGGGCACGAGGACCAAGGCCCCCCTGGCCCTCGTGAAATTTCTGCGCTGGTTCTATCTATCTATCTATCTATCTATCTATCTATCTATCTATCTATCTATCTATCTATCTATCTATCTATCGTTCTATCGTTCTATCTATCTATCTATCGTTCTATCTATCTATCTATCTATCTATCTATCTATCTATCTATCTATCTATCTATCTATCTATCTATCTATCTATCTATCTATCGTTCTATCGTTCTATCTATCGTTCTATCTATCTATCGTTCTATCTATCTATCTATCTATCTATCTATCTATCTATCTATCTATCTATCTATCTATCTATCTATCTATCTATCGTTCTATCGTTCTATCTATCTATCGTTCTATCTATCTATCGTTCTATCTATCTATCTATCTATCTATCTATCTATCTATCTATCTATCTATCTATCTATCTATCTATCTATCTATCTATCGTTCTATCGTTCTATCTATCTATCGTTCTATCTATCTATCGTTCTATCTATCTATCTATCTATCTATCTATCTATCTATCTATCTATCTATCTATCTATCGTTCTATCGTTCTATCTATCTATCGTTCTATCTATCTATCGTTCTATCTATCTATCTATCTATCTATCTATCTATCTATCTATCTATCTATCTATCTATCTATCTATCTATCTATCTATCTATCTATCTATCTATCCATCCATCCACCCCTCCCTCCATCCCTCCTGCAGCCTCAGCACTGTAAAGTCCTATAGAGTCCTATAATTAGATAACAGCGGCTGCTCTTCTCTTCCTCGTCTCTGGTCTCAGACTCTTTGAGTAATTATCCTAATGAAGGAGGGAGATGTGATTAGAGGAGAGGAGAGGAGTGCAGTCAGACACAGATGAATCCATTAGTCAAACACGATGTTTCCTCTCCTCCGTCTCTTTGTGCTGACATCACATCGGGAGCTCTGGAGGTCTCCGGTGGCGCTGCGCATGGAAAAATAAAATAAATAGGAAAAATCCTCCTCAGGACAAATATGTGAGCCGTCAGCCGTCACAGCTCCCTGCAGAGTTTATGTCCTTTAATCAGTTTCATCTAAAAAAAAACATGCTGCTGTTTCACTGATCGTATCAGTCTGAGTGGTTTTTAAACAGGAAGCAGAGTGTGACATCATCACACAGAGATGCTCGCTCAGGGGAACTGGGTTTCATCTGAACCAAATTGAAAAGTTTATTTAAAAATATGCAAACACAGAAAAGTAAAAAATAAAATAAATCAAAGGAAGCAGCACAAAGACACAGGACCAGATAATGCATTCAGATCAGACGATATGCAAACACATTATAATACAAAACAAATCAATAAGGTTGTGTACACAAAAAGAAAGAGGGAGACGGTGAGTCCAGGCGTCCTGTATCGTCCTCACACTGTAAAAACTCAAAGTCTTCCCAAGAATATTTCTCTTATTTCTTGTCAAAATGTCTCATTTCTAGTCAAAGCTAGTCTCTTTCCACTTAAAATAAGACTCATCACCTAAAAATTAACTTGTTTTTAGATAATTTTCATTTGTTTCAAACAAATGTTCACTTGAAATAAGTAAAAAGAATCTGCCAAGTTCATCAAGTTTTTTGTGTTTGTAATAAGAAAGAAAAATTTGCTCCACTATCAGATTGTTCTACTTATTTCAAGTGAAAATCTGCTTGAAAGAAGTAAAAAGTGTCTAAAAACAAGCTACTTTTAATGTGATGAGTCTTATTTTAAGTAGAATAAGATTGTTTTGACTAGAAATGACATTTTGACTAGAAATAAGACAAATATACTTGGTAAGATTTTTGAGTTTTTGCAGTGCAGCAGGTGGATAAAACCATTAAACCTCTTCATAGAACCAGTTGGACTGTGTTGAGTCTGAGCTGCCCCCTGCTGGACAAACTGTGAAGCTGCATCCTGATGGTCTGGCTGGCGCCGTATTTATCAAATGTCTTAGAGACTTTTTAGTCCTGCAAAACCTAATGTATACAATCAGATATATGCAATGATCAGATGATCCACCAGGGTGCAGTTAGTTATTTATGCCCCAGCAGGCCTTCACTATGGGACATCCAATATGGCCGCTGTCAGTCAGCGACCCAAATGTGTTTCCTTGTGGATATTTTTGCCAATTTTGAAAAAGATAACGTAAGAAAAACTTAAATTTTTTTACTGAAACTTCAATAGGAATAGTTACTGCATTGATGCAAAGTAAAACTACTTAATATTTCATAACTTATTTTATAGTAGAACCGTGTTGAAAATGTGTGTATCAAAATAGATACAGCCGGTATGTAAGGTCATTTTCTATGCAAATCTGATATTCAATTTTTTTTTAGGAATTATATTTTTTAAATTATTTGTCAGAAGGGTCCAATTTCAATTTTTATTTTATTTTCTGACAATTATTTCATGGTTCAGGCTTTACAGGAATAAGTGCTGAGAATTTGTGGAATTTAGTCCAACTTGATTTAATAAGAGACGTCATCTCACCAACAATGTAACGCTGAATTATTGAATTGTAAAGATTAGGAAACAATCAGTTTTTATCCATTCCCAATGTAAATATTTTGTATTATTTTGTAGATTATTGTCAAAATACAGTTGAATATACACTTAGTTTTATTTTTTTTTACTAATAAGTCGACTCTTAGCTTGATGAACACGGGCCCTGAGCTGTAGGATGAAGCTTAAAGAGCAGAAACCACCTGCTGCTTTATTGATTAGCTGATTAACCGATAAAACAATGTTGACCAGGAACCACTTTGATTATTGATTTCCTAATACAGGTCTTTTTTTTTTAATGTGTTGATTTGCTGTTTTTTTCTCTCAGCTCATTGATTCAGTGACAAAACAGACAAAGTAGATACATTAATAACATGGTCAATAGACTCAGAATCAGCTTTAGGAATCATACACTGCTAAAACTCTAAATCTTATTTCAAAAAACATATCTCATACTTAAAATAAGACTCATCACATTAAAAAGTAGCTTGTTTTTAGACACTTTTTACTTCTTTCAAGCAGATTTTCACTTGAAATAAGTAGAAAAATCTGATAGTGGAGCAAGTTTTTCTCTCTTATTACAAACACAAAAAAACTTGCTTTCATTGGCAGATTTTTCTACTTATTTCAAGTGAAAATTTGTTTCAAACAAGTGAAAATGATCTAAAAACAAGTTGATATTTAGGTGATGAGTCTTATTTTAAGTGGAAAGAGATTAGTTTTGACTAGAAATGAGACATTTAGACAAGAAGTAAGACAAATATTCTTGGAAAGATTTAGAGTTTTTACAGTGTATTTATAACAGCTCATTGATGACTGATCAGGACCAGCTCTGTGTTTTTCCTCTCTACAGTTTTATTTGTAGATTCTTCAGCTCCTCTGGTCTCAGTCGGAGCGTCGACGCCCCCGAGGCTTCGCTTCGCTTCGCTTCAACCAACGTTTCCTCTCTGAAGAAAAAAAACAAAACAAAAAACCTCTCTGAGCTCAGTTTGACAACAGGAATCAATGCTGCAGCCGCTTTTCATCCACTCGGACATTTTCTCTCATTTTATTCAGGCTGGAGGCTCCTGGTGCACGAATGTCAATATTGGTGAAAGTGTGTGTGTGTGTGTGTGTGTCTCAGCAGTCCATCCATCCTCTCTGATTAACTCCTCCTCCTGTGTCCTGTTGCCCGCGGCGATTAATTAATGACCCATTTGCTTAATTGCAGAGAGCAAGCAGGCGAGGACTCACCTGGGGGACGGAGGGGGGGCTGCTGTGTCACTGTGTGTGTGTGTGTGTGTGTGTCAGTGTGGGTTTGTTGTGTATCTGTCCACAGTGACACAACAGAGGCTTCGTTCTCTCTGTCTCTCCGTCTCTTTCACTGCAAAAACTCAAGTATCTTACCAAGAATATTTGTCTTATTTCTAGTCAAAATGTCATTTCTAGTCAAAACAAATCTCATTATGCTTAAAACAAGACTCATCACATTAAAAGCAGCTTGTTTTTAGACACTTTTCAATTCTTTCAAGCAGATTTTCACTTGAAATAAGTAGAAAAATCTGATAGTGGAGCAGGTTTTTTCTTTCTTATTACAAGCACAAAAAACCTGCTTTCACTGGCAGATTTTTCTACTTATTTCAAGTGAAAATTTGTTTGAAACAAATGAAAATTATCTAAAAACAAGTAGATTTTTAGGTGATGAGTCTTATTTTAAGTGGAAAGAGATGAGTTTTGACTAGAAATGAGACATTTTGACAAGAAATAAGACAAATATTCTTGGAAAGATTTTGAGTTTTTGCAGTGTATTCTGTGTCACTGTGTTGAACGTGGTGTTCTTGAACGCAGCACCATCTGTCGCCGGTCCGGTCCGGTCTGGTCCGGGCTTCCCCACTCAGCGTGTCCACAAGCTGCCGTTTGTTTTTACCAGCAGGAACCACGGCGACACTCGTCCCAGTTCCTCTCCACCGGGTCACAGCTCAGTCACGCTGATCGGCTCTGAGAAGCACTGACGGTAGAATAAACGGTTCAACGAGCGAGTTTCTCTCAGCTTCTGGTCTGTGCAGCTGCAGACACAAATCTACAACTATCTATTTTCCTTTGTGTGTGTGTGTGTGTGTGTGTGTGTGTGTGTGTGTGTGTTGGTGCTCACCTGAGTTTTCCATGTGTGTTTGACTTTGTTTCAAAACACATTATGGTGTTTCAATGTTTTGGTATTTGGTATTATTATTTAATGAGGAACATTTGGTTTGATTTGCTTTATGCATGATCAATGTCTTAAAGGGATAGTTCAACATTTTGGCAAATTGGCCCATTGCCATAATCCCTATAGTCATAGCAGTAGGTTCGTTACCTTTAATTGTCGGTGCAAGCTGTTTTTAGAACGGCGGAGCAGAGCCGTGAGCTGCTCAGAGCTACGCTACGGAGGCTCATTATGGGATTACTTGGTTTCCCTCATCAAACTCATCAAATACACAATCCAACAACTCCACAACGCTCTGGTGGACAAGTTGTGAGCTGCACATTCACCACGCTATGAGATAATAACACAACGTTACCACACAGAGTTGTTTTAGAGGGAAATTCATGCAAAACCGCTGATGTGCGTTGCCTTCAGGGACAGTTTTTCATCAAGCAGTCTCTGTATTTCCCTCTAAAACAACTCTGTAATGGTAAAGTAATGTAACCTACTGCTAAGACTATAGGGATTATGGCAATGGGCCAATTTGCCAAAATGTTGAACTATCCCTTTAAGTTTAGTTGATTTAAAATACTAATTATACTTTATTTGCACGTATCAGGCATATTTTGTTTTGTCCTTTCTGTTAGAACCAGACACTCGGTGGCATCACCTCATAAAGAACAGAATAAACAGTCACTGGTCTGTGGCTCCAGTTTGAACCGTGACATCCAGAACTCTGTTTACTTTAACTGAAGTGGAATCTGGAGACACACTGCAAAAACTCAAAATCTTTCCAAGAATATTTGTCTCATTTCTTGTCAAAATATCTCATTTAATCAAAAATAATCTCTTTCCACTCACCACCTAAAAAGTAACTTTAATTTTAGATCATTTTCACTTGTGTCAAACTAATTTTCACTTGAAATAAGTAGAAAAATCTGCCAGTGAAAGCAAGTTTTTTGTGCTTGTAATAAGAAAGAAAAACTTGCTCCACTGTCAGATTTTTCTACTTATTTCAAGTGAAAATATGCTTGAAAAAAGTAAAAAGTGTCTAAAAACAAGCTGCTTTTCATATTATGAGTCTTATTTTAGGTAGAATTAGATTTGTTTTGACTAGAAATAGGCCAAATATTCTTGGTAAGATGTTTGAGTTTTTGCAGTGCAGAGACTTGGAGGTGACGGCTTCACTGACACGTTTTTGTGGTTGTTGTTGTGGATGAGGAGTTTTTTTTTCCCCACAAACAGTTGTTTCATTACTGTTGTGTAACTGATCAATAAAACATTAGTAAGTTGAGCGTGAACAGATCCAGGGCCGGGTTAGAGAACCGGACTTCCTCCATCCTCTTGCTGGTCCAGCCTGTGATTTAAAGCCACGGAGCTCAGACACCATGAGTTCCACTAAACCACCGGGGAGGAACAGGATCGATGCGGAGACACACCTTCACTTACATGCATGAACACACACACACAGAATACACTAGTGGTTCTCAACTGGTGGGTCGGGACCCGAAAGTGGGTCGCGGACCCGTTCTGGATGGTCAAAAAAGTAAATAATATTTAATGCACATCTGATGTTGGACATGTCTTTTATTTTGAAAAATAACTTATATTGAAAGGCACGCATCACATGAACACATGCAGTTGTAATGCTCCTCCTCAGTTTCTTATTAATGTGGCCTGAATGCAGTGAATCTTGTTTTGTTTTGTGGGTCTTTATTTTGTGCAATTTGATATTTATTCACTTTTGTGAACATGCTCTGAATGCAGAGATACATTAGAAGTCAAATATATAATTTTGTTGGTCTCCATTTTGTGCAGTTTGATATTTTTTTATTCACTTCCGTACATGCAGTTGTCATGGTAACTCCTCAGTTTCATCCATGTGCTCTGAAATGCACTTTGCTCAGTAAAGAGCAAAATGAGTTTTTAAAGGCTTTAAAAAAAATTCTTGGTTTGAATTCTATAAAAGTGGGTCGTGACTTAATGACCATGGGAGAATGTGGAGCCCAGAGTGAGACTAGTTGAGAACCCCTGGTCTATACTATATATCTGAGATCTCTGAGCTTCATCATGAGCTGTTAGTCAGACGACCTCGTCTCCTCCGGCCTTGTGGATGTTGTTGACTTTGGCTGAGGATCTAGTTCTCCAGCTCCTTCTGCTGTCTGAGCAGAAACCACCTGAGCTCTGCTTCTGTAACATTTCTACTCTTTCATGATCATGATTGGACACTGGACTTTAAACTTTATACTTCGCTGGGTTTCACGAGCTTCAAACCTCCAAGTCCTTTAAAACCAGGAGGTATTACGTCAAGACATCCGACCCTTATTTCCCAGAACCTCGGTGTATTTACTTTGGGAGTTGGACTTTAAAATGACTGTTTCCATTGGACTTGAACATTCAACACACATCACAGGGATTAAAACCCCTCGGAGAACTTCTGAGTGTGCAGAACTTCCAAGTTCAACAACTTTATCCTGAGGATAAAAACCCATAATGATCTGAACGGTCCAGTTACTCCAACGTGAAACTGGTCCCAACTTTTCCTGAAGGAGACAAACAAAACTCCTTAAAGGGGAACTCCGTAGTATTTACACCTTACCTCAGCTCCATGTGTCCTAGCTATTTGTTCTGAGACTGAAGAAAATTACTTTTTTAGTTGATGTATATGTTCAAATTAGGGCCAGCGTGAATTTGTGGAAATATTGAGAAATTTCTGGAAAAAATACTTTTTTAGAAAGAAGTGATAAAAAAGTTTTTTTTTAAATTCTAGAAAAAAGCGGTAAGAATTCTTTAAAAAAAAAAAGAAAAAGAAAAATATTTCCTCAAAAATTTCTCCAAAAAGTGGTAACATTTTAAAGAAAGGTTTAAAAAAAATTCTGGAAGAAACTGGTAAAATTTATCAAAAAAAGTTTAAAGACAAATCAAGAAAAAGTGGTTAAAGCTGTACAGAAAAGAAAATTGAATTTGAGCCCACTCTGGGTCATAAAATTAGTGTAATAACTCATCTATCAGACGATGGAGGCCAAACTTTGTGCAAAATTCTAAATTTGAGTAAATCCGGGATAAAAGTGTGGTATTTTTTTTTCACATTGGATAATGCAGGTACACGGATTATACGTCAGCCTGTACACGATTCACCAGCCACTGATAATGGATCCGTCATCCGTCAATCAAACGTCTGAGACACACACACACAGAGCTCGGTCTCCCCCCAAGCTTTGAATATCCCGCCCGCTCGATAACGACCAATCAAATTTGTTTTCCTTACTCTGGTAAACTCGTGTTGCAGCTCGTGACAACTCGGCGTGACAAACAGGACAAACGGCCATTTCTGTACACCTTTAAATTTCTATAAAAAAAGGAAAATATTTTCTATTTCTTAAAAAAACCTTCACTACAGATGATCCAGTGTGAGGTGGTCGGTGGTGAACAGCGGCTCTCCCAGTAAACACAGTGTGGTTTCAGTCCTGCTGGGAAACAGTCATCAACCACTAATCACAGCGTTTGTTCTCTGTGTTGTAAACTAACCAGAGGAAAGAGTTTTATGTGATTTGGCTTTTGATTTTTGCAAACCTCATCATTTCATTCATTTCATATCCACTGAACTAAATGAACAAACAGCTGAACAGAGTTGCAGCTTTCGTCACTTTCACTTTGTCCTTTTCTTTGCTTCACTCTTCTCCTCTTACGGCTCAGTGTGGTGGCTGCAGGCAGCAGCGTGGAGTCAGACCAGGACACTGAACTGTACAGATTGATTTGATTGATCGAAATTCTTTATTCAGTCGCATCACACAATAGCAAACATTATCCAATCCAATCCAATTTTATTTATATAGCACGATTTAAACAAACACAAAGGTTTCCGAAGTGCTGCACAGCAAGATAAAATACAATAAGTAACACAACAGAAGCACAATAAAACAATGGACACAATAAGATAAAATAAAATACCGACACAAACAATATCGAAAAACACCACCACCCACTGCCGATGTCGGCCCCGTCCGGCTGAATTAACCATGCAGCAGCGTGCACGCACACACTCCTCGGGGCCTCGGATAGTCGGATTTGCTCCTCAGGTTCAGGAATGAGTTTTATATTCCAGCGCTAAGAGGCTGCAGGAAATAAGGACCAAGGAGCCGGTGGCTTTAGAGGACGAGCTCAGAAGGTTTGAGGCTGTGAGTTAAATTCTGATGAGGCTGTGAAGTCCAAGTGGCTCCTGAGGTGAAGACTGAAAGATGCCGGAGAGAAAGTTGCAGAGTGGAGGGGAGGAAGTGGTGACCATCAGTATGTAGAGCATCAGTCAGAGTGGAGGAGAGGAAGTGGTGACCATCAGTAGCCTACAGTATGTAGACAATCAGTCAGAGTGGAGGTGATGGAGGCGTCTGTGGAAATCGTGGGATATTCCAAACAGTTCTTTACTCGCATGAAAAAATATTAAAACTTAAAAGGATACACCAACATTTTTTTGTTTTCCGTGTCTTGCCTCACTCCTGAGTCCATGACCAGCAGATAGACACCATCCTTTCGACTGTGCGTGCAGTAACAAGGGAGATAGAGCTGTATCGCCTGTAATTAGCTTAGCTCAAACACTGGAAGTGTATGGGTAGTGTTAGCCTGCCTCCACCTAAAGTCGCTAATTAGCTTAGCTCAAACACTGGAAGTGTATGGGTAGTGTTAGCCTGCCTCCACCTAAAGTCATCAGAGAAACTCTTCAGCAACTCTAAACGGAAACCGGCGGGCCGATCTTGGTCTCAGAGCTGACAAAACTCTCCGGTAAGGCATCTTGAGCGGTCAAATGCCGCTAACGGGACCAGATCGGTCAAAACGGAGGGTTCAAGCAAAGACGCTTTATTTTGGTTCAAGCTAGCTACATCGAGGGTAGGTTAGCTTCCTATTTCAAAGTAAAAGCACAAATTCTATCATCTTTAATGAAGTGACGAATAACAGCGCTACAGCGGGTACGTCGGTTTGCCTGGTTTAGCCCTAACCCTGCACATGTGACCAAAGGCTACCTTAAAACTGTTGTGGACATACCACAGGGTTGCCAACTCTCACGCATCTGGCGTGTGTCACACGCTTTTAGGTCCTGTCTCACGCTCTCACGCCACTCAAACAATTCTCATGCCAAAATCAAGCGATTTGGAAAAAAAAAAAAAATTGAAAAAGCAAGCTTTGGCACTCATCAATAGGCTCTCTGATTGGTGTGCGTGATGCTTATCCGCGTGTCGATTGGACGGCTGCTCAAGCCTGTGATCACAGCACAGTAGGACGGGGAGTTGTCGATCCGCGACCCCCCACCCCCCACCAACAGCGGCGGTGCGCAGGCAACTGGCATCTCTACACTCTACAATCACGGACTTAAAAGTTAAAATCTAACCCGGCCCGACACGCGGGTGTTGAAGCCTGGACCCGACTTGGTCCGAATCCGATGGTCATAAAAAAGAGGGAGAGAGCGAAGCCCGAGACACAACCTGACCTGACCGAGTTATGTTTTCAGACTGAACGCGGCTCGAACTGACGCCTGCGGTCGGGCTGGTTGGGCCAGTCCGTTGAAAACTATAAAATCAAGATGCAGACTGGGTAGCACAAAAGTACAGCCAGGCAGCTCAGTCCAGAGAGGAGAGGAGAGAGAGACAGCGCAGCAACAGGTGTGTGTGTGTGTGTGTGTGTGTGCGCGCATGCATGCACGTGGGCCATACCTGCAAACTCTGAATGGGTATGTAGAATGTTTATTACAGAAGAGAAACACACATTTCAGGACCTGACTTGTATCATCAGGCTGTAATAGAAGACTGAAAATCACAGGACATGTCTGTTCTGTCCTTTCATATATTAATATACTAGCAGTATAGTATGCAGTTTTGAATAGACCGAATCTCCTTGTTGTTTACATTCTACTTCCTGGTAGAAAACCAGCACGTAATTTGAATGAGAACAGTAGTAACAAACGAGAGTTTAGCTATATATCATATTTTTCACGCCCTATCACCGTTTAGACAAATCTGAAATGATTGAAGAAACATTACTATTTCTCTGTGTGTGTGTTTTGTGTTGCTATGTGTTTGGGGGAATCACGGTGTCTAGAAAGCATCAGTGGCTCAGCTGACAGGGACAGCTAACGGTAGCTAAGCTAACGGCAGCAGCTAAGCTAACGGCCGTAGCTAAACTAACGGCGGTAGCTAAGCTAACACCAGGACGTCAGCTGTTAAAACCCTCCCGTTGTGGGACACGACATGAAACTACTCCAGTTAGCTCAGTCATGTTGGAACTCACATATCCGCTGGAGAAAATATTTTTTCATGGACCGTTTATTGAGTCAATGAGTTATTAAAGTTAAACAACCGTTAGCCCAGCTAATCTATGATAACCATGACTAATTACAAAAATGTGCACACGTAAATAGTAATGTTTGTCCAATCATTGGTTCTATAAACTTTACAAACATCAGATTAGTCTAAACGATGATATAGTGACATGAAAAATTATATAGCGAAACTCTCGTCCGTCACTATTGTTCTCATGCTGGTTTTCTACCAGGAAGTGGTTGTAAACAACACGGAGATTCGTTCTATACAGACATGGAGAGAGAGAGAGAGTCAGACAGAGAGACATTGACAGACAGTAACAGTTTTCTCTCTCACCTTCAGAAGCAGTCGGTCCAGACAGCAGCAACACACACACACACCTGTAACAGGAGGTCAGAGGTCAGAGGTTTACTAATGTGACACTAGTCGATTTTTCATACCAGTGCTGTGTCTCAATTCAAATACTTACATGAGTATACTGTAATGCAGTATACTATGCATACTGATGTAGTAGTGCACAAACTTCAACGGTTGGTGTTGTCTCAAATCCAATACTCTTGTTGCTCAGTTAACGGAACTAAGGCCCAATTCAAATCCGACCCCTCACGGACTCACTGACTTATGGTGCGTTCCAGGCATGCTTTTTAACCCGTAAGTCACGACTTCAAGTCACCAGTTACGAGTTTGTAGCGTTCCAGGCAAGTTACGAACTGGGAACTGGGAGCAGATCGATCTAGTACGAGTTCACAGGTGGGAAGTTACGAGTTTGACTGTACGTTCTAACGGGTAACCATAGGAACAGGTCGGAAAAATACGAGTTACGGGTTGCCTGGAACGCACCATTAGAGGCGCGTTCACGGGAAGTCCCTGAGTGTGTGAGGGCTGTTCCGTTGTCAGATCATCAAGTCTGTGAGTCAGTGAATGAGCCCTTACTGCCCCCTTACCGTAAGTCAGCACCGATGCTGACTTTGGGTAGGGGAATTACCCACAGTTCATAGCGTTGTGAAGTCAAACACATGGGATGCCGTCGGAACGCGAGTGTTAAAAAAAAAAAAAAAAAGTAAATTAACACACGTAGTCAGAGAGAGCTCCGCCAGTCTTGTTAATAGACAGGAGCAAAAAAAAAGAAAGAAATAAAAAGAAAAGAAGAAGTTTACTGTCAGTATTAACGTGCAGTTTGTGATTATTGATGATGATTTGATCAGATCTGATCCAGGAACATTTTGTTTTGAGTCCGTCCCCCTCACACACCTTGTGAGTGTTGAAAGTACGGTAAATTATCAGTCCCAGACTGGAGTCAACAACATGTTGTTGTCAAGGTAACGTGTCGTGAGAGTGTGTAAGTGCTGTTCCATTCATGTTTACAGCATCTGGACCCTCACAGACTCTCACACTCTGTCACTTACAGCTGACGTCACTTTAGTCAGGGAGGGTTCAGGGCCTGAGTCTTTAGGGGGCGGATTGGAATTGGGCCTAACTAACTCTCAGTGCCCAGAGGCATGATGGGAGGAGCCCAGAGCATCATGGGAGGTGACCAATGTTCCCTTGGCACAGAAGCATTCTTGATATGAACAGTAATAATAATTCTCAAGCAAAAACTTACATCGTAGTTGCACTACAGACCACGGTTAAGGTCATAAATTTCAAAAAAATTCAAAATTCAAAGTGCACATTAGGGAGAAATGAACAGTAAACTAGTCGGGGATATTTGAGTGTGCAATTGCACAGTAAAACACCTTAGAGGGAACAGTGGAGGTGACACTACTGTGCATATTCAGTGGACTGCATAACGCGGAAGTAACCAGGACCCCCCCCCCTAGATGGCATCACCCCTCCCCCTCCCCCTCAAAGAGCCTTTGCTCTTTGGTTCAGGCTGCATTTGTAAATAAGAAATTGTTCTTAATCTTTATTGCTTGGCTGGGTAAATAAAGGTTAAATAAAATAAAAGCGTCAATGCAAATTATAAAGTCCATCACTCTGTTTTTTAAAAAACGTATTAAACCTTTCTTCTCCCACAATTCTTGCTCAATTGACACCAAATTCTGCAACTGCATCTTCAGACGCCGTCCTACACAAAGTGACCATGCAGATTTTTGATATTTGAAAAATTGAGCCGACGGTGCATGAAAACGTTTGACTGTAAACACATACCAGATACCAGAAACCAAAAACAGGTTCTTGAACGTAACTCGGTCAAAGTAATAAGACGTATCCTCAAGATTTGTTTGCAGTTCTGTTAGGTCAAGCTGCTGTAGGCTACATGCTGACATCATGCAGCATGATGATGGTGAAATTTTACAGGTAAAAACACGTTTTTTCATCAGCATCAGTACAGAACTGAAATGACGGCTAGAGGGGAATTCAATCAACCTTTATTTAATAGGAGCATTGGAAAAATTGTGTCTATATTGTGTGAACCAGTGCCACCGTGCTTCTCCTTTTTAAATTTGTATGTTTTTATTGCCCTGTCTGGGCTGAGCACTCCCTTAATTTCATTTTTTGTTTTTTTCACCAGTGTTTCTAGAAATGTTTAAATGTTTGTTCTAGTTTTTTCAAGAACTTTCTCTACAATATTTCCAAAAATTCACACCATGGCCCTAATTTGAACGTACATTGACTACAAAAGTAGCGTCTTCAGTCTCATGTTTATTTTAAAGATCCGATCTGCGCCACTTGAGAGGAAAACTATCGGAATCAGGCCACTTGAACCTTGGAGTGTAAAGACAGTTTAGTTTCTCAGAATGTCGGTGTCTGTGGTCACTTTATTTCTGAACTCTAGTTCTGACAATAAACAACAACTTCTGTTTATACGCCCTTCCTCTTTCTGAGAAACACTGACACCCTGATACATACTGATACACACTCGCAGTGACGGCTGGTACCAATGGGCTAGCGGGGCTAACACCGTTATTATATCCACTGAACTAAATGAGAACTCCTGAGGTGAAGACTGAAAGATGCAGAAAGTTGCAGAGTGGAGGAGAGGAAGTGGTGACCGTCAGTATGTAGACCATCAGTCAGAGTGGAGGTGATGGAGGCGTCTGTGGTGGAGGAAACTGTAACCGTGGGCAACTGATGAGGAGAAACTGAGTGTGTGCTCCTGTATAATGGATGATACCGTCCAAACACTAGTGTCGTGGTCCTCAGACCTCAAGGTCTCAGGCCTGGACTACACAAATACGATTTAACCCATTTTTCTGTCCATTGGGTCTCCCAACCACACCAACACGGCGGTTTCACCCACATAAACAGAGATTTTTTTTATCTAAAGGGACAACGAGGAGTTTTGGAAAGCGAAGTGTTTCCTACTACATTTCCCATGAGCCTCCGCGCGTACGGTGAAATTCTTGGACCGGCGCAAGACAGACGTCTTGCTAAGAATGTTTTCATTCATCAAGAATTAAAGTCAGAGGTTGGAAGACGATCAGATACCATCGTAGTTCCGACCATAAACGGTGATTCGGCGGCGTTATTTTCATGACTCGCCACGAAACCGAAAGTAAGGAAATGCTAGTCGGCTCGACCAGCATTTCCACCACTGATAATAATAAAATAACGATAGAGACAAAACGATATATTTATCGAAAATGGACCCATTAACAAGTGTGGGTAACGGAGATTCATCCACATTAATATGAGACTTTTTTATTGTCGCAGAATTTTTGGTTCTGCCGATGGAGAAACTCCTCGTTGTCCCTTTAACACTTTATTTATGAAGTTTTTACGTTTAAACCACATATAGAAGAACTGAGACAATATACAATGAAACAAAAAGAGCAGGACAAAACAAAACAAAACAAAACAAACTGCCAGCCCACAGAGATATAAACATGTCAAAGTTACAGTTATGCATGTCAGCTCACACACTGAATCAAAAGTATACAGGTGGATTATGAAGTCCAGGACAGAGTCCAGAGAGTCCAAAGAGCCAGGTCCAAATGAAGACAAGGAGACTGGAAGCTTGGCATGTAGACAGTACAATACAAAATGAGACAGAATAATAGTGTCCAGTGTAACTAGTCTGGAGGACAATGTCTGTCACTTTGAATAATCTCAATAAAGAGTCCCCAGACATCAAGGAACTTGTGATGAGTGTCTGACAGAGTATAGAGAATTTCTCCTAGGTTGATGCAAGAAACCATATCGTTCAACCATTTCTTAAAACAGGGAGGAGAAACTGATTTCCAATCTCTAAGAATAACTCGTTTTGCTCCGACCAAACCAAACATAAGAGCTTGTTGTAGTGATGAGGGAAGAGTGAGAGAGAAGTTGGAACAGCCCACTAATATCAGATGACTGTTAGGGACCAACTGTTAACTGTATATAATGCTGCACAAATGGAAAATGTCTTCCCAAAAGTTCCAAAGCTTAGGGCAGGACCAAAACGGAGATATTTTCTTTTTTCTTTTCTTCAACACACAGGAGTTTTGTCCATGTAAACAATGTGAGCTTTGTTTCAAACGATGAATAGAAACGACTTCTTATCTTCATTTTCTCGTTGTTTAAACATCTTAAACGTCTCAGTTTCTCTGCAGCGTGAAGCTTTTTAAAACTCTGTTAAACAAAGTTCATCTGCTGAAGTTTTTACTGAAGGTGACTGGTTAAACAGCCCCTGTGGTGTGAAGCTGCCTGCGGCTGCAAACGGCTCTCACTGAGCACACACACACAGACACACACACACACACACACACGGCTGAGTGAGTTGTTAACGTTCCTGCTTCGGCCTCTAGAGGCAGCGCTGAGCCACTGAAACACCTGCAGGTCTCACTAACCTCAGTCAAATTAGAATAAACTCATCAGAGGGTTCCTGCAGGACGCCCCCCCCCTCTGGCTACACACACACACACACACACACACACACACACACACACACACACACACTGCAGCCTGAGGGACTCATGGTTCTCTACGCCTCTTGATTCCTGCGTCAGATCTCAGCAGGTGAAGGACGACAGACCTCAGCTTGTCTCTGTCCCACACTCGTCCTTCACATTCACATTTCATTTCATTTTGATTTATTCCATTCATGGTTTATATACTACACATGGCTGCACATATTTACATAATGTAGCTACACATAGTCACCATGAATGAAAAGGAGCAGGATGAAGAAAAACTTATAGTACACTGCAAAAACTCAAAATCTTTCCAAGAATATTTGTCTTATTTCTTGTCAAAATGTCTCATTTCTAGTCAAAACTAATCTCTTTCCACTTACAATAAGACTAATCACCTAAAAACCAACTTGTTTTTAGACAGTTTTCAGTTGTTTCAAACTCATTTTCAATTGAAATAAGTAGAAAAATCTGCCAGTGAAAGCAAGTTTTTTGTGCTTGTAATAAGAAAGAAAAACTTGCTCCACTGTCAGATTTTTCTACTTATTTAAAGTGGAAAATTAGCTTGAAAGAAGTAAAAAAAAAAAGTGTCTAAAACAAGCTACTTTTTAATGTGATGAGTCTTATTTTATGTATAATTAGATTTATTTTGACTAGAAATGACATTTTGACTAGAAATAAGACAAATATTCTTGGTAAGACTTTGAATTTTTGCAGTGTACTGTACCTGCCCCTTTCTATTGTAATAATTGCATTGGCTTAGTACCAACACCAATATTATACTCTATTTCAAAAAATTAAAGATGATGAAACAAGGTAACAAGGTTGATTTTATTGTTTATTGTGTGTATATTTTCTGTCTGTTGCCATCAACTTGGCTCATGTAACAACTACATTTCCCCGTTGTGGTGAATAAAGTACATCTAATCAGTGGTGTAGTCTAATGTTCTGTAGTGGGTAAACTGCTTTCTCAAGACTATCTCTCCACTCAGTTACATATTCCATATGTACGGGATATGACCCCCGCTGCTTGTTCCTCCCCGGCGTATTGCCCGCGGCTCGCGGGCTGACGCGCTCGGCGGCGAACGTCTGTCTCCCTTCTCCAACAGTTCGAGCACTCTCACCCCATCATAAGCGTACGGTTCCCACAGGGCCGACACGCAGAGTACACTCACAAAAGCAAACAAAAAGTAAAGTTAGCTGCGGTGCTACAGGCTACCTGTAAACAGGAAGTGCGGTACTTCCTGTTTCCGGTCCTGGGCAGTATGGCAAGCCAGGAGGGCTATTGCTGTGTGGGCTGTGGGGTGGCCATGCCCCTAGAGGATGGGCATGATAGTTGCGTGCTTTGTTTGGGGCATGAGCATGCCTTGGCCTCAAATGAGAAACCGCAATCGTGCATGGACTGTTTTATTCTGCCCCCACATACTAGGGAGGCTCGGTGTCGGTTCTTTGCCCCAAAACGCTCAGGCCCTCAGGTTTCTGAGGGGCCGAGGCGGAAAACTGGCAGAACGGCTGCAGCTTCGGAGGGGAGGGGGGAGTCTTCAGGGGTCTGGCAGACTCCACTGCTCCCCCTTCGGCCCATGGTGATCCGGCCTCCGCTCAGTTCTTTCCTGCCCCCGTCTTCGGGGTTGGACAGGGAGGAAGAGGCGGAGGAGGAGGTGGATATAGAAACGGTTGCCTCCTCCGATGACAACGACCTCTCTTGCGCGCAGCAAACTGTGGACGACGCCACGAGGGGGGAGTTAGCTCACCGCTTTGAGGCGGTAATGAACAGGGCCTCCAGAGCTCTGGGGGTTTCCCTCCCCGCAAATCCTAGGGCCACGTCTTCTAGGTTTGAGGAGGATGCGGAGGTGCGCCCTGCATCAACCCAGGTGCCCCTCCTGCTTGATTTTAAGGAACTGCTGTGTCAGCAGTTCCATTCCCCAGCTTCTACCCACAAGTGGTCCGCAGCATGTCGCCGGTTTTCTGACATGCATGACAGTGACCAGGTTGCTTGTGGGACCCTTCCCCCAGTGGACCGAACCCTCACCCCACTGGTTTCCCCCTCCAGCTCCATCCTTGGCAACGCCACCTGCTCCAGCAAGAACTGCAGGCTGCAGTCTGCTTGCTAAGCTACATAAAGCTATGGTGGTGCAGACCCGGTTGGCCAACACTGGGGCTATTCTGTCTCTTTACCTCCGTGACCTGTCTCGGCAGGTTCAAGATGACACCGGTGTGGGGGCGGAGCTAAAGATGGCCTCAGGCTGTGCTTTGGCTTCCTTCTGGGTGGCTAGGCGCCACTTGTGGCTGTCTCAGTCCCTGCTGCAGCAAGAGGATAGGGACTGCCTGCTTAAGGTGCCGGTGGAACCTCCCGCTATGTTTGGGCCCCATGCTACTGCTTTGTTGCAGCAGGCACAGGAGAGCCGCCGCTGTGCAAAGGAGGTTTCAGTGGGCCTTGCCAGGCGTGCCACAGACATGGTCTCGTGGTCTCAGCCGGCACCAGAGGCACCAACTCCAGAGGCCTCAACATGGGGTCAAGGGGATCTCAGACCTGCGTTGGAGGCTTCCCGTCGGCGTGGGTACCCCCGACGGGGCAGGAGGCGAGGACCACCTGCCAGGGCTGAGGGGTCCTCTGAGCGTCCCCCGAGGTCCTGACAGCCACCAGGCCCTGGCCAACCAACCTCCTCCGTCTGCCTTTCGAGGGGGTATGGTTCGACTTGGGACTCTGCCTTCGTCTCGTGGTGGAGGGACCGCCCGCACCATGGGTTCCATGGTGTGGGCGGCCTCTCTCACATGCAGCCCGTGCAGAGATGTCTGCTGGGCTTGCATTTGTGCCCGCAGGGGTCCCACGGGACCATAGTGGCGGTCTCTTGGAGGCTTCACAGGGCCCCCAGTGTCGGCGGGTCCTGGCAAACATCAACATGGGCCAGGCTCTGGCGTGTGCTGGGTGTGGCCCGACCTCACATTTACTTGTCTCCCCTCGGCCTTGCGTCTTGCAGGCTGAGTGAGCGGCCGCTCTGTGGCCAGGCTGGCCCCTGCGTTTTGCGGGGCCATTGTCGGTCTCCTTGGGTTAGTCCTGCGTCTTGCGGGCTTCCATGGCAGCCCTTTCCCTCTCAGGGTTGGCACTAGCGCCTTGCGGGGCCTTCTCCTGTGAATTGTATATATTGTATATTTGTACATAGTTCGTGTGTTGCACGTTGTGGTGTGGGATTGTGGCTGCACCGTCTCCTCACGGGGTGTCTTAAAGATCTATCCCGTACATATGGAATATGTAACTGAGTGGAGAGATAGTCTCGAGACGATAGAGAACGTATGGTTACATTGTAACCTTGGTTCTCTGAGTGAAGAGACTGTCTCTCCAGACCTTAGGCCGCTCGGAGACACGTTTCGATCAAACTATCAGTGATTACACGCCAGCGCAAGCGCTTTATAGCTACGCAATAGGGCGTGGCCGGGCAAGCCGGTGTGTCTTAAAGAAATATCCACGTGCCCTGACAAGCAGCGGGGGTCATATCCCGTACATATGGAATATGTAACTGAGTGGAGAGATAGTCTCTCACTCAGAGAACCAAGGTTACAATGTAACCATACGTTCTCAAACTGTTTTATACCATTACCCAAAATTGACACAAATTAGACCACGGACCCCCATTGGACAAAATTTTGAAGCAAACACCAGAAATACACAACAATCAATGTACGTTTAAATTAGGCGTACATTTTTGAAAGATTATAGAGAAATTTCTGGGAAAAAAAAGTGGTACAATTCCTCAAAAAATTGAAACATTTCTAAAAAAAAGTTGAATTTTTTTTTTTTAGAAAAAGCTGGTAAAATTTCTGAGAAAAAGTGGTAACATTTCTAAAAAAAAAAAAAAAAGTTTGAAAAATTTTAGCAGAAACTGGTAAAATTTCTCAAAGAAATTCTAGGAAAAGTGGTAAAAATTTCAACAACAAAAAAAAGTCAAACAATAATTAAAAAAGTAAAAAAAATAAAAAAAATAAAAAAGTGAAAAGATTTTAGGAAAAAGTGGTAAAATTTCCAGAAAAAGTTGTGGCCCCCTTGAACCCTGTCAACCCTCCCACTTTGAGAACCATTGACATTTACTTTAGTTAGATAGTTTTGTTGTACTGGGTATACTGAAGTATTGATGCATTTTCAGTGTGTATACTGAGTATACCTGAGTATCACATAGACTACACCACTGATCCTAATCTAATCTAAGGCAAGAAAACAAAAAACAAGCAAAACAGCAGTGGACACCACTCGTCTGTCTATCTATCTTTTTTCCCCTTCTTTTTCTCTTTCTCCTTCTTCTTTTTTGTAAGCGTTTATCTTTTCTTTTTTTAAAACTTTCACATTCACATTTTATCATTGTACGTCTCTGGGCTGCTGAGGTCGAACCTCCTCGGCTCTCTGTGCTGAACCCCCGGGAGAAAACACACACACGGCTTCATTTAGCATATTTTAGGAAAAGCCATTTCCTGGGAGATTCATATACGTTTATCAGCTTTAATTGTGTGTGTGTGTGTGTGTGTGTGTGTGCGCGCCTCACATTAAACGACTCAGTGTTTGTGAGCGGCCATGTGAAGTGATGTGTGACACTGATAACTGCAGGCTATGATGGGATGTTTTCCTTCTGAGTGACTCGGCCAGCGCTCCGTCCTCTCCAGGCTTTTATTCTCCTGCCCTTTGAGATCGTTGTCAGATTGTCTCTCTGTGTGTGTGTGTGTGTGTGTGTGTGTGTGTGTGAGACATGTCATGTGTGTTTGCATGAGTATGAGTCGCTTCCTTTGTGTATTTGTGTGCGTGTGCGCTGATAAATGCTAAAGAAATGGGTCTGTCAGAAGTGAATGATCAGACTAATCACACGGAACCTCACACACACACTGAGTCCAAATATAGGCACGGTCAACACACACACCTCACAGTAGGAGTGTGTGTGTGTGTGTGTGTGTGTGTGGACTTTAGACCCAGTATTTTTTTGTGTGGGTTTCTATGTCTGTGTTGTTTTTTCAGTATAATGTGTCTTTACAGTGTTCAGAAACCAGAGTCTCCAAATATTCATCATCACTGAAGCATTTTTTACATTGCTATCAGTTTTGTCAGGTGTTTAAAGGACAATTCCGGGCAAATTCAACTCGGGGCTGTATTTTCCAAACATTTTAGGTGTAAAAGAAGGAATGCGATGCGGGGACAGACACAACTACCGCAAAACAGGAGCAATTACACTGAACATCTTCAGATTCCTTTTTTTTTTTAAATTATTGTATTTATTTAATTAATTTACACAATTTTACAAGCAAGCAAAACAGCATAAATACAGCAAACCAGATGTGTAGGTGAGATTAAAGAAACCCGGAGCGGTTTATAAGAGAAATCTCACCTCATGAAAACAAGAAATAAAAGACCACAACAATAGACAAAACAAACAAAACATAAAAGTATAAAATCAGGAAACAAAAGTAATTCAAAAATCACAATATAGAACATAGCTAAATTTGTGTGTGTGTGTGTGTGTGTGCGTGCATGCGTGTGCATAGGGGTGTCTAGTAGCGACCATGGAAATATGCTACTGTAGGCTACACATATTCCAAAGCATACTTGTGTTCAGCCAAATCCCTGTAGTGGAAGAAGAACGGACAATTGCAGTCAGGTATGAGTTTGGTTCATCAAATATGACCGGAGCCTTTGTTTGAAATTCTGCAGGGAGGTGAAAGGGAGGTGACTGAAATGCAATTTGAATCAGGGCCGGCTCTACGCAGGGGCAAGAGGGGGCAGTACCCCCTCAAATCCAAATTTTAGAAGTTGAGAAAGCACATTTTAATATACTCAAAAAATGTGTATATTACAAGTTGACAAAATTATCTGCAGTAGCACAAAAATCCACCGAAAAAGGGAAAATGTTCTGTTCTTTTTTCTTTTTTTTTAGTGTTCATAAGACTACCTTTCAGTTTTGTAAATCTTGACCATAGTAGACCCCTCCCCCTCTTCTCTGAGTACACCAGAATGCTTCACTCACATTTTAAAATCACAAAGATTTTCTGGGGGGGATGCCCCCAGACCCCCCTACAGGGATTTAGCTACTCACCTTTTTCACCCCCTCTGGATTTGCAATGCATCTTCAGGTATATGCACCCCTAACCCCCCATATAATGTGGCTCTTTGCATTACGACAGTAACAAATTTGGGCTCTAAGACCCTGGTTGGCCCCCCCGGCCCCGAGTTGGACAGGTCTGAAGGTAGAGGCCTAAGACCCTGGTTGCCCCCCCCCCCCCGGCCCCTAGTTGGACAGGTCTGAAGGTAGAGGCTCTAAGACCCTGGTTGGCCCCCCGGCCCCTAGTTGGACAGGTCTGAAGGTAGAGGCTCTAAGACCCTGGTTGCCCCCCCCCGGCCCCTAGTTGGACAGGTCTGAAGGTAGAGGCTCTAAGACCCTGGTTGGCCCCCCCGGCCCCTAGTTGGACAGGTCTGAAGGTAGAGGCCTGAGACCCTGGTTGGCCCCCCCGGCCCCGAGTTGGACAGGTCTGAAGGTAGAGGCTCTAAGACCCTGGTTGGCCCCCGCCCCTAGTTGGACAGGTCTGAAGGTAGAGGCTCTAAGACCCTGGTTGCCCCCCCCCCCCCCCCCCCGGCCCCTAGTTGGACAGGTCTGAAGGTAGAGGCTCTAAGACCCTGGTTGCCCCCCCCCCCCGGCCCCTAGTTGTACAGGTCTGAAGGTAGAGGCTCTAAGACCCTGGTTGGCCCCCCCCGGCCCCGAGTTGGACAGGTCTGAAGGTAGAGGCTCTAAGACCCTGGTTGGCCCCCCGGCCCCTAGTTGGACAGGTCTGAAGGTAGAGGCTCTAAGACCCTGGTTGGCCCCCCCGGCCCCGAGTTGGACAGGTCTGAAGGTAGAGGCTCTAAGACCCTGGTTGGCCCCCCGGCCCCTAGTTGGACAGGTCTGAAGGTAGAGGCTCTAAGACCCTGGTTGGCCCCCCGGCCCCTAGTTGGACAGGTCTGAAGGTAGAGGCTCTAAGACCCTGGTTGGCCCCCCGGCCCCGAGTTGGACAGGTCTGAAGGTAGAGGCTCTAAGACCCTGGTTGGCCCCCCGGCCCCGAGTTGGACAGGTCTGAAGGTAGAGGCTCTAAGACCCTGGTTGGCCCCCCGGCCCCGAGTTGGACAGGTCTGAAGGTAGAGGCCTGACAAAGTGCAATCCACTTCTCCAGGTTGGAGTTGGACACATAGTCAACAACCCAGTTCAATGAAGTTACTGTAAGCACAGAGAAAAAAAAGTGCTGGAGCTTGATGTGTTCACATGATGCCCCCTTCACATTTCTGACTGCCCCCTCATATATGCCGCCTAGAACCGGCCCTGATTTGACTATGGCTGTTCCAAAGCTTGGCCCTTTTATATCTAACAGAAAATTGACAAAGCGTGGTGCGAAACATTGGAAGGTGTAAATCTTTGGCATGTCTAGTATTATATTTATGAACAACACTATTAGTCTGGAAAAAGTCTTTACAAGGCTTTAGACCTAAAATGTTAGGAAAATACAGCCCGAGTTGAATTTGCCTGGAATTGTCCTTTAAATGCACACACACACACACACACACACACACACACACACACACACACACGCACACACACACACACTTGAAAGCAGCAGCATTGTGTGTGAACTAACAGCTCCTCCTCCTCCTTCAGCTCTAATGGCTCTAAGTGTTGTGCAGAATGAGCTGTAGTAGAATTAGTCCTGACACGTTGTTTACCTCCATAACAATCAGCCCATTTACCATAACTGAACCTTACGGGGCTGAACGGATGGATCAGTAGCAGCAGCAGCCTGCCCCCCCCCTCCGACCCATCCCTCCCCACCTCCATTTATCCACTTACTTATCCAATCACTGATAAATGTACATTCTCGCACTCATTTGCTCTGACAAATATAAATGCAGCTCGGGCTTGTAATGCGTCGTCGTCGGGATAAAAACAATCATCAATATTAATGGCCACTCTGCTCAGAGATTACGCTCACATTCATTATCATCCATTAATGTTTGTTTACCTAATTGGATTGGACTGTAACCTCCACAAAGGCACAACAAAGGCAGCTCCACGCACCTCGCTGTTGATGGGAGAAATCCTGAAAGGCTGCCGGACGGACGGACGCTGATTGAACTGAAAGTCGACTGTAGAGCCGCCGCCGATGAACGACGGGAATATGAGCTGCTGCTGTTGGATATCAGAGAATGCATCACCTTCATCTGACAGACAAACTGCTGGAAGGACTGAGCCGCAGGTGCTCCAATAATCTTAAATCCTAAATCTGCTCAAAGTTTATTGGAGCACCTGTGGCTCAGTCTTTTTTTGTTTTTAGAAAGCCCATAATAAGAGTATATGAACAGGTAAATTGGCCCATTGCCATAATCCCTATAGTCTTAGCAGTAGGTTTGTTACCTTTAATAATAAGCGTTTAAATTTAAAAACTTAAAAATTTCTGCCAAACCAACGTTTGCAATTTTCACCAAAATGGCGCCCCATTACTTTAGAAACTTTTGTCCAATTAAACTCATTACAAATTATTAAATCCATCACTCTATTATTTTCAAAATCTGTAAAATTTATAAAACCTATCTCCTCCCACAATTTTTGCTCAATTGGCACCAAACTTTCTAGAGAGAAAAAGAAATTGAGCCTACAGTGCATGAAAACGTTTGACTGTAAACATATACCATCCAATTCTTGCTAAATACATTTTCTGCTCTCATGGGAACAACTGCAGTCAATGTAAGAGTGGCATTTTTAAATATCAGATTTTCTCGTGTAAACACTTATCGTTAAAACCAAATCACCAACATTTCTATACTGTCTAGATGTATTATCAGATTTTTGTTTAGATAAGAGTATTTCTGACATTTTGGTCGGTGACTCCCTGAGTCTATTTGAGAAGCCACAACCAGGCTTCACTTCCAGACAATTAGCTCAGTGAGTTAGCAGCCGGTTCTACGATGATGACGTGTTAAAATGCCAGATTTCATCAACTAGTAACACAAGACAATAGTCCTGATGGTGGCGTTAAAGCATGTATCTAAATTTCAAAACTTTGAAAATAAATTCATAACAGATCAACCATGTGTTACGGCTTTGCAACTTTCACTTTAAAATTGCCTAAAAGTATATTGCCCAGCCCCGAACATTGCTGCACAGCACCTTATTATTTCATAACGTGGTGAATGTGCAAGAATTCCAGTCCAATTGACAATGATATTGTTATCTTATCTTTTCCCCAGCTATTACCCCACTGGCCAAAAAACCTGTTTAAACCCGCTAACAATCGGCTTTTGGTGACAGTGGGAAAGGCGTTTACGCGGGTCAGTGCGCCAGTGGGAAAAGGGGTAAAAGTTGGGGAAAAGATGAGATAACAATATCATTGTCAATTGGACTGGAATTCTTGCAAACGACTCGGCAAGCGACGCGGGTTAAAATCGCCTTTAATCGGCTCGGCTCTGCTCGGCTTGCAGTGCCTTGCAGTCATCGCGCCGGTCGCGTCTCATATCACGTACCAAAACAAAGCCCTGCTCCGCTCTGCTCTCATCCGAGACTGGGATCAAAGGATCAAACAACACTGACCAAAAACGATAGAAAAAAAGAAAAGAAAAGAAGCGACAGTCTGTTTAACTGACGTGTTGTGCCGCGGACGTCCGTCATCCGGCCGCAGCACACTCTCTGTCCTCCGCGGTCCTGGTGCTCCAGGTCAGCCAGACACCTCGTCTGCCTCGGCCGACAGACCTCCGCGGCGGGCGGCTGTGGCATGACTCGCACCGCGGATGAGAGCGGGGCAACATGGTGGCTCTGTCTGATCCCCCAGCGGGGGGTCAGACTTGGCTTATTTTGGTCAATGGGAAAGGGGCCAAATGCCGATTGTTAGCGGGTTGACCCGCGTTTAAAAAACCCGCGTCGACCCGCTAATTTTAGTGGGAAAACGGCTTATGATATACACGGTAAAAACTCAAAATCTTTCCAAGAATATTTGTCTAATTTCTTGTCAAAATGTCTCAATTTTAATCAAAACTAATCTCTTTCCACTTAGAATAAGACTTGTCACCTAAAAATTTATTTGTTGACATTTTTTACTTGTTACAATTGAAATAAGTAGAAAAATCTGCCAGAGAAAGCAAGTTTTTTGTGCTTGTAATAAGAAAGAAAAACTTTATCCACTGTCAGATTTTGCTACTTATTTCAAGTGAAAATCTGCTATATATATAAGTGAAAAAACAAGCTACTTTTTAATGTGATGAGTCTTATTTTTATCAGAATTAGATTTGTTTTGACTAGAAATGACATTTTAACTAGAAATAAGACAAATATTCTTGGTAAGATTTTGAGCTTTTGCAGTGTATACCTACTATATAGAGCTGTATACAGAGCTGCTCTAATTAAACACGGGGTCGGTGGTGGTACAGCAGCGTCTTCCAGCAGAGCAGAGGAGAAAGGCTCTAATTCCAGCTCTCAGGACGGAGCTGTGACACACAATGGCCCTCCCTCCTCCCTCCACCCTCCCCCCACACACAGACTCCCCACTGAAAGCCCTCTCCTCAGGCAGCTTTTTAATAGGCCTCAACCTCACCCACCCACACACACACACACACACACACACACACACACACACACACACTCCAGCGGCTGTGGGCTTTGTGAAGTGTCCCGAGGCTCCTGAGGCTCCTGAGTTCAGACGACAGCCTCTCCACTCTGCACTCGGTCGGAGCAGCGCTGCTAAGCTAAGCTAAACCACTCCGACCAGCCACTATTGTAAAGGGCACAGCACTTAAGAGCAGACTGTCGGGAACTAAAGGGTTCTCGGCCATTTACCCCACATGATGTAGATTTTAAAAGCACTTGATGCACAAAGATTTAGCATGAAAAAAGTCCAGTGAAAGCAGGAAGAAGCTCTAAATGGCCCCGTCGCTCGCTCGCTCGGTCGGTCGGTCTGCGCTCAAATTAGGTTCAAGCCTCAGACTCCCGACAGAGAAGTGAAATCTACTGCAGCAGTCAGGAGTTCACTGTGACCGCTTCATCAGCTCACACTCACTCCTCATACGGAAAATGTGGTTTTTTACTGTAAAAAGAAAAATAAAGAGTGTTGTGTTTCTTATTTTGATAACACTTTATTTGACGCATTATAACCACACTTATAATGAGTTATAATGCAGTTATAGCACTATATTACTATAAACACTCATAAATGATCATAATGCTTTATAACAATAATCATAACACACTATAAAGCAGAAACAGAAAATGGATGGATGGATGGATGGATGGATGGATGGATGGATGGATGGATGGATGGATGGATGGATGGATGGATGGATGGATGGATGGATGGATGGATGGATAGATAGATAGATAGATAGATAGATAGATAGATAGATAGATAGATAGATAGATAGATAGATAGATAGATAGATAGATAGAGTGTAATGAGTAGGTGGGACACAGACACAGAGAGAGGGGTAGAAAGGAAGTAAAAAGACAGAAGAATGGGGGTAGAAAGAAAGAAAGAAAGAAAGAAAGAACAAGAGAGGGGGATAGATAGATAGATAGATAGATAGATAGATAGATAGATAGATAGATAGATAGATAGATAGATAGATAGATAGATAGATAGATAGATAGATAGAACGATAGATGGATGGATGGATGGATGGATGGATGGATGGATGGATGGATAGATAGATACATGTAGATAGAACGATAGATAGATAGAACGATAGATAGAACGATAGATAGATAGATAGATAGATAGATAGATAGATAGATAGATAAATAGATAGATACAGTAGATAGATAGAACGATAGAATGATCGAACGATAGATAGATAGATAGATAGATAGATAGAGATAGACAGATAGACAGATAGATAGATAGATAGATAGATAGATAGATAGATAGATAGATAGATAGATAGATAGATAGATAGATAGATAGATAGATAGATAGATAGATAGATAGATAGATAGATAGATAGATGCTCTGTTATTGTCCCAGATGTCAACAGTGTAGTTTTAACTGTTGACAAACGGCGTCAGAATGAATTGTTCCACTGACTAACACTGTGTGTGTGTGTGTGTGTGTGTGTGTGTGTGTGTGCAGTCACAGCCTGTTTTCATATTTCATCGTTATGCAGCAACAATTAAATGAATCTGATAATGACGTGATCCTTCATCACAACCACAGCAGCTGCTGCCGCTCTGTTCACACTCAGCAACAACAAACTCTGGGAGGAAGTTCAGTCAGTATTTAGCCTCCACTGAGCCCGGCTGCTTTAGTTAAAGTTACATTTTATTTATTCATGACGCTGTTTAAACTTTTATACCCAGAGATGAACTTGTCATGACATTTGTTCCGTATGTGAGTTTCTCTTTACACTCTTTCCTGCACATTTTCAGAAAAAGGTCTCGATTGATGTCGCAGGAAAGCTTTTAACACTCGACTGAAGAGAAGTTGATGAATGGACGGAAAGAAAGTGGAAGATAAACATGAATGAGTTCGACTGAGGAGGTGAAAACAAACTGAAAAGACACAGTTTGAATGAAATCATCTGATTTCAACCTCTTCTTCCTCTGTTTGATGGTTTAATGACATCTGAGGGGGGGGGGGGGGGGCAGCGCCACCCACTGTTCCACCCACCCCCGTTTACACGACAACGCTCGCAGATGAAAGTGGCAAAACATTTCATGGGATGTGCCTTTCGTTTAGACGGCGACAACGTTTTGGGGGCTTGAAAACGCAAAAAAGGGAAACCACCCTCCAGAGTAGAAATCTTAACCCTAGAACACTAACGTTAAAAATAGTAACATCATCACTAACGCCGGGTATTTTTTACCCGATATAATATACCCATGAAAAAATATTTCTCATCAAATATATTAAAATACAACAATACATGGCAAATTGAAGTACACTTCCTTAATTTTCCACTATACAATGTTTCACAAAATGAAAAAAAGGTATCATGGTGACCCTATAAAAATTTTTCCAAAATTTGTGATTTTTTTTTGTTTTTTTAACAAAAACTTCCTTAAAAAAAACCTAATGGAGCTGGGACTTTGTCCTTCAGACCCATTTGTGGGACATTTGAGCCTTATTTGGTGAAGTTAAAAGAAAAAAGAAACATTTTCAGCATCACCAGAAACGGTCGCCAGATTTAGATACATAAACACTAACGTCGGGTGAAATCCACCTGAACATGTGTCTGCTGAAAAAACTAGGGATGGGAGCAGGGTTACGACATACAACATTGTAGCTATGCACGCGGATTTCCACCCCAAAAACTATCGTCTTAAACGCGAATTAAAAAGTGAGAACGCAACGCCACTTTAGCGTTTTCTGTTCGGGTCGTTTCCGTGTAAACGTAGCCTTATTGCACTGCAAAAACTCAAAATCTTTCCAAGAATATTTGCCTTATTTCTAGTCTAAATGTCTAATTTCTAGTCAAAACTGATCTCTTTTCTCTTAAAATAAGACATCACCTAAAAATTAACTTGTTTTGAGATCATTTTCATTTGTTTCAAACTAATTTTTACCTGAATACCTGAAATAAGTAGAAAAATCTGCCAGTGAAAGCAGGTTTTATGTGCTTGTAATAAGAAAGAAAAACTTGCTCCACTATCAGATTTTTCTACTTATTTCAAGTGAAAATATGTTTGAAAGTAGTAAAAAGTGTCTAAAAACAAGCTGCTTTTTAATGTGATGAATCTTATTTTAAGTATAATGAGATTTGTTTTGACTAGAAATGACATGACAAATGACGAGAAATAAGACAAATATTCTTGGTAAGATTTTGAGTTTTTGCAGTGTGAACTGTGTGAAACACTGATACATGATAGAAATGTACAGCTCTGGGAAATGACCAGTTTCTCTGGTTTTTACTATTGATAAGTAAAACGAACACTGTTGTTTTATTTTATAAACTACTGACAACATTTCTCCAAAATGAATAGCGGAATAGCGGTAGCCTATGTCAGAATGACAGCATGTAACGCTGCCAAACATGTAGAGAAGATGATTTATTGAGAACAACCTTTGGAGTGATCTCTTAATATTTCTCTGTACATGATGTGAAGTACAGTTTGTTATAGTCGGAGCTGCGTGTGTGTGTGTGTGTGTGTGTGTGTGTGTGTGTGTGTGTGTGTGTGTGTGTGTGTGTGTGTGTAAGCTGGATCCTGTGAGTCCTGGGTATTGGACGGTTGTTGATGTGTTTTTGCCCTGAATGATAATTCTGCCCGTTGGAGAGACTGGGGGGTTGTTGTGCAACATCTTGGCACTCGGCTCTTCCTCCTCTTCGTGCCATCTTCTTCCCTCTCTCTCTCTCTCTCTCTCTCTCTCTCTCTCTCTGTCCTCGCTCCTCTTTCTCCTTCCAGCCTCCCTCCTTGAATCCCCCGTTCTCTCTCTGTGAGACTGTAGCTGGGCCTTAACAACACAAAGAGATAGTGTTCAATCAGGATGGGAAGAGAGGGAGAGAGGGAGGGAGGGAGAGCTCATCTGCTCAGTCAGACTCCCATTACGTATTGATCTGGATCAGTGGCGGGCAGCGAGGGCGCCGCTCTGCTTCTGTCTATATGGAGGAGAGAGAGAAAGAGAGAAAGAAAGAAAGAAAGAAGAAACAACAGCAGAACGTTGTCGGCCTTGGTCGGACGATCTGATTCGTTCTCAGCAGTGTTGTGCTAGTTACTGAAAAATAGTAACTAGTTACAGTTAAGTAACTCCAAAAAGTAATGCGTCACGGAGAAAGTAACTTTTTCGTTACTTTAAAACGTTTTCCCAATGCTCCCGTTAAATAAAGGTTGATTGAACTCCCCTCTAGCCGTCATTTCAGTTCTGTACTGATGCTGATGAAAAAACACGTGTTTTTATCTGTAAAAATTTCACCATCGTCATCATCATCATCATGCTGCATGATGTCAGCTACACTGCAAAAATCTAAATATTTCCAAGAATATTTGTCTTACTTCTTGTCAAAATGTCTCATTTCTAGTCAAAACTAATCTCTTTCCACTTAAAATTAGATTCATTACCTACAAATTAACTTGTTTTTAGATCATTTTCACTTGAAATAAGTAGAAAAATCTGCCAGTGAAAGCAGGTTTTTTGTGCTCACAGTAAGAAAGAAAAACTTGCTCCACTATCAGATTTTTCTACTTATTTCAAGTAAAAACAAGCTACTCTTTATGTGACGAGTCTTATTTTAAGTACATTACAAATCTTGAAGATACGTCTTAGCTACTTCAATGACGGAAAGTAAATTCACTCGAGCGGTAATTTTTTTTTTCGATCGATCAGCTGTTGTTTACCGTTTCAGATGTCATAGTTCGAGTCCGTCTGTCACAGTGTGCTTTGTCTTTCTTTCAATTCAATGAAACTTTATTGATCGCTAAAATGTTATGGGAACTGTGTGCCGTTGTAAAACTTAGTCTGGGGCCGTTGACTCGCTGTTTTGGTAAGGAACCGCATCCAGGGCCTTTCCGTCAAAATAAAAGCACTAAGTTAATAAAATGCGGTGAAACTCTTTAATTTAAGGAATATAATTTACAAGAAAGTCCCAGAGCCATTAAGTTAACCTTTTGCTTCTATTGTATTACATGTTAATGTCTATTTTTATAAGTTTTATGTTGGTGAACAGTTTTACTTGGGTGAATTTTGTGATTTCTGGTTCCGCTAGAAAAATTCGGAGTGTAACAGACACCACACTGCAAAAACTCAAACTCTTACCAAGAACAGCTGGTTTTTAGACACTTTTTACTTCTTTCAAGCTGATTTTCACTTGAAATAAGTAGAAAAATCTGATAGTGGAGCAAGTTTTTCTTTATTACAAGCACTTGCTATTTACAAAACTTACTTTCACTGGCAGATTTTTCTACTTATTTCAAGTGAAAATTTGTTTGAAACAAGTGAAAATGATGTAACAACAAGATCATTTTTAGGTGATGAGTCTTATTTTAAATGGAAAGAGGTTAGTATTGAGTAGAATTGAGACATTTTGACAAGAAATAAGACAAATATTCTTGGAAAGATTTTGGGTTTTTGCAGTGCAGGCTCTTCGCCTCTCTGAAGAGCCTGGTTATGCGAGGCTACGTAAAACTTAACGCAGCGTTTGGTAACGGAAACGGAGTTACTGAGTTTAAAAAAAACAACGCGTTACGTTATTACTTACTGAATAAAGTAACGGCGTTACTACCCAACACTGGTTCTGGGTCATAAACCAGGTTGGTTGGTCGGTGGAGGAGTGAAGCTGATCCAGCAGCTCTGCCTCTGAAACCTCTCAGAGTGGATGGGTATAGACTACTGTATAAGCCCATTGATCTGCAGGGAGAGTTAATCTGCTGTGGCAGTAACGCAGGAGGGAGCTAACTTCATGTCGTTAGCCAACGTCTCATCCCTCTACGCTCAAACAAAAGGCAGAGAGCTGCACTTCTACAGTCTGACTCTGATCCATGGGACACACTCACTCTCCTCTGATGTGTGAGTGGTTTTTATTATTTTCCGTGGTGCAGGTGAGGAGCTCTGATCTGTGAACGATCTCTTCTATCAGACCGTAATTACAGAAAGAGCTCTTTTTAATTATGAGGAAATATCGCTGCACACGCTACTAGTGCTTTACCGTCGTTACAGCGTCCATCTCTGTGTGTGTCTGTGTGTGTGGTGGTTTCCCATTTCCCAGGGTTCAATCAACAGGTGACGAGGGGTCGGCCCCCGGGGGCAGGGTGTGTGTGTCTGTTGTGTGTGTGTGTGTGTGTGTGTGTGTGTCTGGGCTGCGTGACTAGGACGATGTGACGAAGCTCCATAATAGCAGAGTAGAGATAATCCTCTGGTTTACCAACTAAGATCTGAGAACACACACACTGAAGAGTAAGACTGAGGGGGGGATGGGAGAGGAGGAGAAGAGGAGGAGAAGAAGATGAGAAGAAAAAAAGGAGGAGAAGAAGAGGAGAAGAGGAGAGAAGGAGGAATAGAAGAAGAGTAGGAGAGGAGGAGGAGAAGAAGAGGAGGAGGAGAAGAGGAGAGGAGGAGGGGAGAAGAAAATGAGAAGAAAAAAAAGGAGGAGAAGAAGAGGAGGAGGAGGAGAAGGAGGAGAAGAAGAAAAAGAGGGAGGAGAAGAGGAGATGAGAAGAGGGAGGAGGAGAAGAAAAAAAGGAGAAGAGGAGAGGAGGAGGAGAGGATGAGGAGGAGGAGGAGGAGAAATGAAGACCTTTAGATGAGACAGGTTATCTAGAGTTCACACTGTGATGAAACTGGTTCAGGTCCTTCAGTCTCAGTCCTCCTTCTTCCTCTTCTCCTCTTCTTCGTTTCCTCCTCCTCCTTTTTTTCTTCTCCTCCTTCTTTTCTTCTCCTTCTCCTCCTCTCCTCCTTCTCAGACACTTCAACCCAGTGACTCATAACCAGACTCACCTCCTTATCACTCTGATTTCAACACTTATTAACGAGTCAGGACCTGAGGCCTCAGCTCCACACGCTGCTCTCTGATTTCCTGCTCCGCTCCTTCGTTATCGACCTGTGGGTGGTCCACTCCCTTCACAGGAATCAGTGATGTCATCATCATGGTGTAACAGTTCGTGAGAATCGGTGGTGTGAGCAGGAAAAAAGTAATGTCCACAAAAACACTTCACCTGGGACTTCACTGTTGCCTTTCATTGAGCCCAACACCACGTTTTATCATACATGACAAAGAAGCGGTCTCACTTTACTCACTGTTAGCTGAGGTGAGAATCAAGAAAAAGGAGAAAACGGCAGCTCGGTGAGCTAATGGCGTCCACTCATCATCGTGTAGCCTTCTTCTCAACTGACCAAAACAAAGGGGCGCGACCATAGACTGTAGTCAGAACGGCCGTAGCACCGTGACATCCCCCATTGGTTTGGGGGAGTCTGTTTTGTGCCGCTACTACGGGGATTTGAACCGCGCCATGTTGGATTCTACTTGCCATATTTGGAGCGGTGCGGCCGTTGGCCGGCCGAGAACCCGCCCACTGGCCTCGTAGCAGTGGTCTCCGGACCTATCACTCAACGTTTCCGCGCCCTAATTGGCCAGAACTTTTAACCTAATAACAGTAAAACGGTAGAGTTTTAAAAAAATTCACCCCCCTCAGAGTGTGTGCGGGGGTAGAAACTATCGGTTGAGACCAAAAAAATAAAATGTACCAGGCTGTAAATATGTTTTTTAAAGCTGTAAAATCGGCTATTTTAACATGGGGCTCAACTGGAGTTGCTCCCTTCTGGAGACAGCCCCCAGAGGAAGAAGAGGGGATTGCAGTTTGTTGAACGCGGAAGTGACTTCACTTCTCAGACCGACAACTGCCCCTACTTGGGCGCGGCGCTCAGTGACGTCCTGGCGCTGTTACGTTTACGTTCTTAAAGGAACATTTACAACTGTTACATATTCCCCCCAGTAAGACTCGGTTTGCAAACATGTCGTCTTTCTTAAAGTGAACAAACCCTGCGGTGTATGTCTGAAAACATCTGACGTTGTCTGTTTTATGGGATGTAAACAGCCTAAGATCCATCCGCTCCCATTCTACGCTGCTGTGGCGATGCAGGGACAGAAAGAAAAGAACTACAGAACAAGAGACAGTAAAAAGACAATCTGCAGATTCATTCTGTTAGAGCTAAAACATTAGGAAACTAGAGCCCCAGGTTGAATTGAATTTATTAGATCTATGATGAAGTGATTTATTAGATCTATTAGATCCATGATGTAGGCCTATTCCCTTCACTTTGAAAAATACAGCTGAGCTCTCCCCTGCATTGTTTTGCGCTACATGTAGAGCATATAAGGACTGATTTCAAAATAAAGGTGACCTTCCAAAAAAGATTCAATTGCATAATTTACAAGGTGATTTTCAAGGGAAAAGCCCATTAACTTTTCCTGTTATTTTACTCTGTTCCCTGTTAATTCAGATTGATATTGAAAGGAGACGACCTGTTATTACAGATCACCACCTCAGAGAGAGTCACTCAGGAAATATCAGAGCTGTCTGATGTAGTGAATGAATAAAATGTAAATTCTGATTAACATTAAAAGGATTAATGTTTGTTAATACAAAACGATCCTTGAGAAACTGGTTGTCTGGTCCATCATGTTCACTACCTGAGGTGGAACTGTTCAGTAATAACAGCGAGTTTGCTTTTAATATCAATCTGAATATACAGGGAATACAGTTTAAATATAAACACATTTACAGGTTTACAGGTGCTTTTATTCTGAAATACCAGATTGCTCTGAGAACAAAGTGGAGGCTCAGCTTGACGTTACTTGTGGGTGGTGGCGTATTTTATTTTATTAATTCAGAAAATAATGACTCCGGAGGACAAATTACCTTACTTCAATTTGTTTTTTGGAAAACAGGAAAAAAATTACTCGAAAAAAAAGAGAGAAGATTTTGTTCCCAAGTGAATGCAATAGGCTTCTGTGCTTTATGAAACAGACTCATAATTCATAATTATCCTTGATAACTGTCTGACTCATAACCTGGACATGTTGAATTCTGTCGACAGGTGCAGACCTGCAGACTGCAGCTGCTTTGACTTTCACCTCAGTGTGTGGTTTAAGGTTTAAACTTACAGTGATCCGTCTGAATACATTATATATATACGCATTATACATACGGGAGTCACTGTTTATTTATTCTAGTCGTCCATAATTTGTTGTTGTTTAGAGGAAACTGTGTCTGAACTTGTGGAACATAAAGGTAAGAGAAGCTGATGAGTCCTATAACTGGACCAGGTCCTGAGTGGATCTCTGTCTCTGTGGACTCAGTCTAACCATTTACCCTGTTCCATTCTCTGCCTTAATAGTAATAATAATAACTGCACCCCCTTTGCCCCCCCATCCCATGATAAAACACAGGTGGCAGTGCAGATGTTGGCAATAAAAAGAGGTTGTCATGTCATTGTGTAGAAGTTATCTGGTAGCGCAGCAGCTATTCTCTGCAGGGAAGTCTTTATATAATCTACCAGAGAATGAAATGAAATGACTCGTCTCCCTCTGTCTCCGTGGTGACGCTGCAGCCGCCGATGGAGCCGCGATCCTGGATGAAACTGTGTGAAGGAGACCTGGGAACAGTAAGTCCTCTTCTTCTTCTTCTGTCTCATTAAAGGGATAGTTCAACATTTTAGGCAAATTGGCCCGTTGCCATAATCCCTATAGTCATAGCAGTAGGTTCGTTACCTTTAATTGACCTATGGCTAAGCCACGCCACCAAACGCGATGAGCCAATCACAGTGCGCATAGCTAGCCCATACACTCGGACATTCTCTGCTTCCACGTCCATTGAAATGCATTGCAGGTAGTCAGTTTTCATTGGTTTTTATATGTTTTTTCTTGACATTTTAAGTTTAAAATGGTTAAACGGATGGAGTACATGCAACTCCAACACTAGGTATCCCGAGAGGCTGGGCGACGGGGTGGATTTTTTTTAACCTTTTCCCAAGCCACATCTCAACCAAGAGAAGTGTCTGCTCTGGATAAAGTTATGCAGTAGACCACAATTGTTTTAGAGGGAAATTCATGCAAAACCGCTGATGCGCGTTGCCTTCAGGGACAGTTTTTCATCAACAGTCTCTGTATTTCCCTCTAAAACAACTCTGTGTGGTAACGTTGTGTTATTATCTCATAGCGTGGTGAATGTGCAGCTCACAACTTGTCCACTAGAGCGTTGTGGAGTTGTTGGATTGTGTATTTGATGAGGGAAACCAACAAATCCCATTAGCCTCTGTAGCGTAGCTCTGAGCAGCTCACGGCTCTGCTCCGCCGTTCTAAAAACAGCTTGCACCGACAATTAAAGGTCACAAACCTACTGCTATGACTATAGGGATTATGGCAATGGGCCAATTTGCCTAAAATGTTGAACTATCCCTTTAAACTGCTTTGTTTATCCCCCCATGCAAATATCTGTATCTATGCACACACATGAACACAAACGCGAGTCCCTGCCTGACTGCACCACATTTCTCTCTCCTCCGTGTTGTTACTTGTTACTTTTCAAAGTAAGTGGCGTGTGCGTGTGCCATTAATCAGCTGTCAATGTGAGGCTGTTGGGCACATGGATTGGATTTTGATGACTGTTCCCTGACATTGTTGGCTGCACTGCAAAAAGCTTCTGCATAAAAAAAAATCTTCTTTTTCTTCTTTCGGGGGCCAACAACTCGGCTTCTTCCCTGTCATTTAGGATTTTAATGCATCAGAGAGCGAGAGAGCACATGTACTCAACCAAAGCCCACAAAGAAACCCTCTAAGCACCTTTCCATGACTGAGGCTTGTAAATGTAATTGCTGGTTTCACCTCTGGGCTTTTAAGAAAAGAGGAAAAGAGGACAGGAAGGAGGAGAGATGGATGATTTTCAGTCTAATCACGGTCCTTAAATTTCTAAAGAGATGCTCCAGAGGAAGCTGAAACGCAGAGAAATGGACCAAATCGCTCTCTCTCTCCGTTAGTGTGTGTGTGTGTGTGTGTGTGTGTGTGTGTGTGTGTGTGCATTTCTTTGTGTATTTTCTGTTGCGGTCTTTTAAAGCCTGTGTGTGTATGTGTGTGTGTGTGTGTGTGTGTGTTAATCTGTGCTTTCAACTTAAGCAATTTACTTTCATCTTCCTCCATCTAGTTGAGTGACCTTGCTGTGTTCTAGTTAAATTTAAACTAAGAGATGTGGGTTGTGTTGTGTAGCTTTTGGTTCCTCTGTCCCTGGAGAAGTGGAATAAACACACACAGACACACACACAGACGTCTGTATGACGACAAGCACATGCCTTTCTGTGGGTAATGAGACTAAGCGTGGCCGGGCGGACGGACAAATGAATGCCGCGGCTCCAGAGTCGCTGCCTGGCCGTGTTTGATTTGCTTCCACTAATTCAAAGAGAGCGTCTGATAGATTGAGAGGATGGGATGTTCATCAGAATAGCAAGAGGTGCTGCTGCTTTGTTGTTGTCTCCTCCCCCCTCCCCATTCCCAACCAAATCACACCCCCAGCCCCGTCGGAGCGCCCGGAGGGGAGAATGTGGCCCTTGTTGCTGGGAAGTGTGAGTTTTCAGGAGGTTCTGTTGAAAGCAAATGAAGCAGCAGCTCTTGTGTCAACAGCGTGACGGCGGCGATCAGCCACAGACGGAGGAGGAGGAGGATGAACGTCCTCAGAGCTGCAGCTCCTCCTGGTTCCTCCTGGTTCCTCCTGTTTCCTCCTGGTTCCTCCTGGTTCCTCCTGTTTCCTCCTGGTTCCTCCTGGTTCCTCCTGGTTCCTCCTGTTTCCTCCTGGTTCCTCCTGGTTCCTCCTGGTTCCTCCTGTTTCCTCCTGGTTCCTCCTGGTTCCTCCTGTTTCCTCCTGGTTCCTCCTGTTTCCTCCTGGTTCCTCCTGGTTCCTCCTGTTTCCTCCTGGTTCCTCCTGTTTCCTCCTGGTTCCTCCTGGTTCCTCCTGGTTCCTCCTGTTTCCTCCTGGTTCCTCCTGCAGTCTGAGTGTGTTTGTCTTTTCTAAATGTTTCCCTGGTCACTGACCTGATATGAGCCTCTGCAGGAAGTTTGCATTCTTATTCATGTTGTTTCTGTTTTAAATATGATTTTTGATCAGTTTCCCTGCTGTCACTTCCTATCAAGCTCTCTGGACAAGATGCACATACATTTGTGTTTTTATGAAGAAGTCTTTAGTATTTCCACCTTAACTCTTCATGATTTCCACCTCAACTCTGTAGTATTTCCACCTTAGCTCTGTAGGATTTCCACCTTAACTCTTCATAATTTCCACCTTAGCTCTTTAGGATTTCCACTTTAACTCTTTAGTATTTCCACCTTAACTCTTTAGGATTTCCACCTTAACTCTTTAGGATTTCCACCTTAACTCTTTAGTATTTCCACCTTAACTCTTCAGGATTTCCACCATAACTCTTTAGTATTTCCACCTTAACTCTTCAGGATTTCCACCTTAACTCTTTAGGATTTCCACTTTAACTGTAGTATTTCCACCTTAACTCTTCAGGATTTCCACTTTACCTCTGTAGTATTTCCACCTTAACTCAGCTCCATGTGTCCCTTGTCTCAAGTTCTGGTTAAATCACTGACTAGTAACTAGTTCCAGGGAGAATGGAGCGTCTCTTGGCTGAAAACCAACCTGGTAAGATCAGAGCCTCCGACCCGGTGTCCCAGCTCTCGTCTCCATGGCGACACCACCACACAAACGTAACGTGCTAACCCGTAACCAGTGTTGCCAACTTGGCGACTTTGTCGCTAAATCTGGCGACTTTCCAACCCCTCTTGGTGACTTTTTTTGTCAAAAGCGACTAGCGACAAATCTAGCGACTTTTTCCCGTGATATTACAAACGTTTCTGGACCTGAAATCACGTTATCACAGCTGTTTTCAACGAGCAGCGGCGCTGCCGCGGGCACTCACAGGTATTCAGCCTACACACAGTAGTGTCACGGAGCTGCCTCCGCTGCATTCAGAGACGCACTGCTCCACACCACAGACATAAAGAGCGCCGCTGGCCGCTGCCGCTGGCCGCCCCCCCCCCCCCAACCCCCCCCCCACCCCCCCCCCCCCGCTGAGATAATGACGTCATTTAGCGACTTTTAGCGACTTTTACGACAGCCAATAGCGACTTTGCTTACTGAGGAGTTGGCAACACTGCCCGTAACCCGTAATCTCTTGTTGATGACAGATAAGACTACACAGATATACACATGGTAACATGGTAGATGATAAATAACCTTATCCACCGCTCCATGGATTGATTTCTCATTGAAAACAGATGCAGATGGAGGAGAGGAGGGTTAGAGACACAGAGGAGGAGACACCAGACCTGGAGAGTTGAGGGTTAACACTGAATCCCAGTTTGAACTGTGTTTTGCTGCATCTCGTGATTGTACTGTGCGTGTGTGCGTGTGTTTGTGTGTGCACGGCTGCCTTTGTGAGCGGTCATTCCTCAGCCGACACTTTAATTATTTTCCATTCTGCTAATCGGAAACACATGACAAGCGATTGTCCTTCACCCAACCATCGCTCTTTTTACTCTTTGTTGTTGACAGCTAATCTTATCACAGCCCCATCTGTGCATAACATCATGCTCTGGAGTTTATGCTGCATGCATCTAAAAGTACTGTTTACAAGTGTGTGTATGTGTGTGTTCCTCCACAGCTCATTGCTGGCTTGGATCTCGTGTCCTCTGCAGCGGTTAGTCCAGATGTTTAGTGTCTGCAGGAACATACTACTTTGGAAAGTTTCCCACATGCTATCTGCTGCGGCCGACTCAGCGCTGGCCTCAAACTTCAAAACAACCCCCGTTCTAAAAATAGTCTGAACTGAAGCTCTTAATCATCCTGCAGACTGTGATAGTCGGCTCTCTGAGTGCAGCCGGGCCACATCCACTTTTACCAGCAGCATCCCAGCCGTATTGTACACCCTGTCTGAATACTGGGGCTTTTAGGAGGCATTCACAAGGCAAGGCACGAAGCTGCACGTCACGCTCTCACCCCACAGACACATGACGTAACGCAGGAGGCACTTGACTTCCAGCTGAGATGCATTTTTTAAAGAAAAAAACAGAAAAAAAAGCCTGGAGATCGAGCTGCATCTGTGCAGTAACGTTTTATTTCAACTATACATGCTGTGTTAAAAAAATCAACGGAAAATATGAAACAAAGACCATCATTATTATTATTTACACATTCACAGTACAACTTTACAACATTATCTACACGCTCAAATACTCTGGAGATCATATATACAGCTGGCCTTGCATCACCATGTTGCACAGTATTTAAATCAAAAAGTACATGACAAAAAATCCGGTTCATCTGCACATACACCGAGCTCAGACTGAAATATAAAGGCTTCAATTTAGATTGCAACAGAAAGACCCCGTTCATATTGCAATGTACAAGGCAGTTGAGCAGTGTATGGTGAGTGTGTGTGTGTGTGTCTGTGATGTCAGTGTGCATGTGTGGAGTAGAAAAAGAGCCCAAACACTGGTTAGATGACAGGCAGAAAGTCTTTACATACAATCATCACTTGTAAACAAAATGTGGCTTTGGGCTAAAACAGGCAACTGACGCTGGAGTAAAGATCTGCAGATGTCACCCAAACAACGACGTTGTACGTCCTCACTGGCCAATAGAAACAACTCCTGTCTCTGCAATCCTCTGGGATTTACAGATGTATTCTGCGTGACGGCCGCCAACAGACGGCTTTTTTTTTTTTTTTTTTCTCCATGTGAACACTGTGTTAATACATCGGCTGTGGGCAGGATGTGCTGCAGCTGAGCCGACTGACCGACTCCGCTCCACAGTGCAAGGTCTAACCACCCTACATCCCACTGTCAAGAAAATACATTCACTGCATGGCACCTCTGTGTGCTGGATTAACACCAGTCGCTCCATCACCGGCTTTAGGTTTTTAGATTTTTATTTAATGGTTGACTCTCCCTTTTTATGTGACCGACCATTTGTCAATTTGTCCGTTTAGACTAGGTAGTGATTTCCAAACTCACGTCCTGCTCAATTTCAAATTGCTTTCTATATATATAATATGTATATAAAAAAAATCTTTATATAGTATATGACAATAACATAGAGAGGACCAATTGACAATGCCAATATTATATGCTGTAGTAGTTTGTTCATTTTGTGAATAAGGCACACAATGCACAGATTCAGGTTCACTTGCCTAAAAATATTTATAATGCTTATTTATAGTATTTAAGTATATATGTACAGGATCTGGTCATTCCCAGCATGACTCATTTGGACACATTGGTAAATGTTGTGTTGATTGTACACTGGCCACTGCAGGGAAGCTGCACAGGGAACACGGCACGACAGATGACAGAGATGGTACATCCATGTATTGTTTTCTAGAGTCAGTGTAAAAGTCCCTTTTTTTAATAGGATTAATGTGGGAGGAAAAAGTCTAGTGCTCTCCTGTTAGAGGAGACAGGTTTAATACAGCAGAAGTGCCCGGACATCATGTTGACGTCATGTACGAGGGCGAAACCATTGGTGTTGCTTTTAGTTTTCATATGATTCTTTTAAATAAAACAGTAAAACATCAAAAAGGCAAATCACTTTGTTCCAAAAATTAATTTAGATGAGATGAGAAATGTATGTTTGTTGTTGTGTTTCTTCTTAATATCACTGCTACATAAAGAAAGAAGTCTCTTGATCCACCACCAGATGAACTCCTACACAAAGGGGCAGTGGAGCTTAAAGGAGGGTTCAGTCCTGGGCAGGAAAATTATTATTCCCATGTACCAGTTTTAGCAGCAGCGTGTTTGCTGAAAACTGTACTACTTGGCCTCTGTCAGAATCACACACACACACACACACACACACACACACTCACACACAGACCAGGGTCATCCAGGTCCAGATAAAAACAAAACAAAACACTTTTGTCTATAAACCTATAGCAGCAAATGTACTAAGTAAATATTCCCAGTGAGTTACAGTGTACCTGTCCCAGTTCCCACCCAGTTCAACCAACTTGTCGAACTTGGGCTCGTTCACGTCACGGGTTCGTTATGGGACCAAAGAAGAGATGATGATCTATGATGAAGTTGAAATGAAGGACAGTGACTCAGGTCTGTCGACAGGTCTGAAGGTGCTTCCTCTCCGAGTATCTGCTGCCCTCACTCACTCACACAAACCATGCTTCACAATCACACAAACATTCGTCCTCTCTTGCTGCCTGATTCAGCTGTTTGTCGTCATATTTATCCAAACCAACACACACACACACACCAACACACACACTTTTATGATGAGGCCTATTGATTTCCCTCTCCTCTGCCCCCCACCCCCTCCGGCCAGCTCTCTCTAACGTGACGAAGCCATCATGGCCGACCTCTCCTCTCCTCTCTGTTCACTTCACATTAAGTGGGAAGACAGTGCTCAAGGGCAGTGACGGTCGAGACCCATTCTTCAAGTATTCCTCCGGTACCTCATGCACACGGACGCCACAGCAGCTTCTGCCGGCGTCCTGAACCCTCGTACCTCAAATGGGAACGGGCGACACCCAAGGCCCGGGTACTAGGGGGGGGTTGGTGGGGTGGGGGGGCTCGCCACTGCCCACTGGTCATATCTTGTGGGAGCTACCGTGACGAGGGAGGGAGACGACGAGTATCTTTGGCCACTTGTGTGATTTTTCCCTTTTTTTAGTAGTGTGGGTCGGTGGATGTGCATATCATTTAAAGGTAGAAACACACCTCAAGTCGATACACAGACACACACCGGGCCGACCCCCCCATCCCATCCATCCAGAGCCCCCCTCCCTGCCCCCCCCCTCCACCGGGGAGTCAAGGCCAAGAGCGAGCTCACTGAGAAGCGTCCGTTGCTCTTGTTAGTTAGTAACTGTACTTATTCACAACTCGCATCTGTGGAGTCTGTGGAGGGAAGCCGCTGGGCTTGGGGGGCACGTCTGGCTTAAGGGAGGGGGTCCGTTTGAGTCCCGTGCGGGGAAGTGAGCCGTGCCCACTGTAGCTGCTCTGTCGGGACACAGAGGGAGGGGGGTGGGGTGAGTGCATACCTGCCCCCATCATCATGCCTCCTCCGCTGTGGGAGTCGAGTCTGGAGGGGGGCGTCGGGGGCATGTAGCCGCCGCCTCTGTTCATACTGTGCTGGCGAGACACAGACCCCCCCATGGTGACTCCTACGCCGCTGTGGGGGGAGGTGGATAAGTTCTGCCTGTGAGAGGCACTCCGGTGGAGCTGGTAGCCCCCCCCTCGCTGCCTCTCTAGGGTGCCCCCCCCCATGCTCAGGCTGCCGGTGGGTGTGGTGGGGGCGCTGGGCAAGGGCACGTCCACCCTCTTGGTGGGGCTGTGCCTGGGGAGGGACGAGGAGGGGGAGTACAGCGAGGCCTCCCGGCTGGGCACCCGAGGGGGGCATTCCGTCAGCTCCTCCATGGGCTCCAGAGTGAGGTGCTGCCGCGGGCGGGGGGGGCCCGACCCCGACCCCTCTGGAAGAATGGCCTTGGGGTTGGCCACCGAGTCATTGAGGTGTTTTAAAAGGTCGTTTAGGGTATTTCTGGCGTCCACAGACCTCTTCTGGTCTTTCCGACTGCCCCCTCCACCCCTGGAATCTGGGTTCTTCTGCTTCTTCTCGGACGAATGCGGTGGCAGCGTGTCGTCGTCGTCGTCTCCGCTGTCCAGGGTGGGGTGGTCGTGCGTGGCGTTGGGCAGGACGACCGCGCTGGGGATGTGGGAGTGTCCCAGGGCGAGGTGGGGGTGGTGGGGGTTGGCCGGAGCAGGAGACGAAGGAAGGAACTGAGGACTCTTGGCGCTCGCCACCGACGAGTTGGAGTCCTTTCGGGGTCCGCCGGATTTGCCGTGAGCCCTCTCCCACTGGTTCTTGATGGGCTGGAGGCCTTTCTGCTGCAGCACGGGGGTGGACTCGGGCGTGGGCAGGGCAGCCAGCTCGGGGGGCTGGCAGCCTTCTCGCAGGATCATGGTCTTGGTGTCGCCATTGGGGGTGTTCAGGTCTTTGCCGTTGCTCAGCAGATTGGTGTACAGCTTGGGAGAGTCGATGTTGGTTTGGAACTCCTGAAAAAAACCGAAAGCACAAGATCAGACAACAGTTTCACACCTTGTACCTAAAACCATTGGTATGCCCCAACCTTAAGAATCTTGGTGTCATCTTTGATCAGCATATGAATTTTGACAAACACATCAATCATCTATCCCAGACCTGCTTTTTTCAGCTAAGCTCAGAACTATGGTTTCTACATCTGAACTAGAAATGATCATTCACGCCTTTGTCACATCTCGCCTTGATTATTGTAATTCACTCTTCTCCTGCCTTAGTAAATCTTCCACTGACCATCTGCAATTAATTCAGAATGCTGCCGCCAGGTTTCTCACCAGGTCCCGTAAATCACAACACATCACCCCTATTCTGTTCTCTCTACACTGGCTCCCGGTATATTTCTGATCTTCTGAACCCACACACCACATCTAGACCACTCCGCTCCTCAAACCAAGGCCTACTTGCCGTCCCCCGCTCGAGGCTTATAACCAAGGGTGACTTGGCTTTTCAATCAGTAGCCCCAAGGCTCTGGAATGCCCTGCCTCCCCAGCTGAGAGCTGCTTCCTCCAGTTTATCGTTTAAAAAACAGCTAAAAACACACCTGTTTACACTGGCATTTTATTAATTGTATTAATTTCTCGTAATTGTAACTGTTTTTATTGCTTGTTGATTTGTGTCTGTCAATGTGTCATTGAATTTTGCCTATTGCACTCTGCTTTGTAAAGCACCTTGTGACTGTCGTCTGTGAAAGGTGCTATATAAATAAACTTCTTCTTGTTCCGTCACTTCTGTCCAGACTTTGATGTTTTTTTGGGGGGTTGTGGGGCTGTAGCTTACCTTCACAGGGCTGTCAAAGAGGCCGTTGAGCTTGACGAAGCTTCCCGTGGAGTCGGAGCAGGATGGCGCAGACTCTGCGTCCTTGTGGACGTGTCTGGGTTTACGCAGGAACGAGTCTCGGTAGCAGAAGACGATGAGCCCGGCCAGGAGGGCACCCATGAGGAAAGCAGCGAACACGCAGGTGATGAGGATGTTCATGTGGACCATCTGGTTGGTCTCACCTGCCTGGATGTCCCACACACCTACGACACATTGAGGCATTGGTTGGTGACGAGAGTCCAGGTGCTCCGTGAAACAACTCCCCCCCACAAACACAATCGACAGCAGAAATGAGCATGTTTGTGCATGAACACAACCATGCGTGAGTTTCTGTGTGTTTACCCCCCCACTCCCAATACAAGGCAGCTACAAACACTGACTCAGTCCTATTGATCTAAACCCAGATGAAGAAGAAACATGGTGAACGTTGTTAGGTACCCACATCCATTTCACCATCTACAAGAAGCAGTGCAATGTTAGTTGAGAAGGGAAGACTTTAAAGTGTCCACGTTCTTTTTTGTCATGCATTTAACTTGAAGGTGTGAGGAGTGAAATCTTATCTGAGACAAAGAGCCAGATCAGTCTCTTCAGTCTCTCAGGACATCAACCAGCAGGAAGTTGGCTGCAGCAAAGAGAAGCAGCGTTTTTTGCAGCTTCCAGGTGTTGAGAGAGCTGCTGTTTGTTAGTAACCACAGACATTGGAAGAGTTAGTCATCCAGCGTGCAGCCACAGTAGTGATGTGGCAGAGCAGGTCCAGTCAATGATCTACCAGCCAGGGTAAAGTGTTACTATATCTACAGTTAACAGATCTATACTGGCAGAGATGGAGGCCGAGGCCAAACAAAAGACTGAAAGAAACAACAGTGAGAGTGAGTTCTAATGAAAGTGGCTCTTTTCTCTTTTCCACCAGCACTACTCCACTCCACTCGACTCTTCTCCACTCAGTTTTTTTTTGATTTTCCACTACGAATAGAACCTGGTACCTCAGACTTTTTTTTGGTATCGCCTCTGTCTTCATCAGCTCTTGTTTACTGACCGATTCCATTTCCATGTTTTCCCACATTCTGTGCTGTAAACTGTTTTCTCGTCTGTATACAACATCTATTGCACGTCTGCCCATCCTGAGGTTTCTCCAGCTATTTCCCTGTTACGCGTTTTGTTGGGAGTTTTTCCTCAGTGGATGTGAGGGTCTAAGGGCAGAGGATGTTGTCATGATGCTGTGTAATAGAACAGGCGAAACAAATGGAATTTCCTTGCCATGTCGAGGTTCCAACCAAGCTGATACTAAAAATGTGACGTCAACCGACTAGTGTCATCATTGGAAGAGTCATAAACGCAACGTCCAACACAAGAATCAAATCTGCTATTTTAAAAAAACGCTCCGGCAGCAGCGTCCACTGATCTGTACCGCAACTGTTGTTGTTCTTTCACACAAGTTAAATGGCCGCTGTGTGGAAAACTACACCGTGGTCCGTCAACCAGGTGCAGACGAGTGAGTTTGGATCGATCGTAGCAGCGGTGATGCAACGCCACGCCTACATTGAAGAGGAACTATTAGTCCAGTCATTTTATGAAAAAAGGTTGAACAAATTGCAACAGAAGCAAATTCAACTGATTTTGTATCCTCAACATGTCCTGAGTGAGGGAAAAAAGCCCCGGAGAATCCCATTAGGGGAAAGTTTCGAAAAAGACCCAAATATATCCAATTTATACGCCTATTAATTATTTTTCTCATGTGAATAGGGTAAAATTTTTAACCTTTCCACCGTTTTTCCACTGTTTTGACGGCACATGTATACATATGCCGTCAAAACGATGGAATTTATGCAAATTTATGCAAATGTGGTCATGTTAACAAAGAATTTCAAAAAACTTGTAATACATTTTTTGTTTGTCTGAATGTAAGTAATCAACTCCGTAATTTTCATGGAGATATCTAAAGGTTAAAATTTTTTTACCCTATTCACGTGAGAAAAATAATTATATTTGGGTCGTTTTCGAAACTTTCCCCTAATGGGATTCTTTGGGGCTTTTCTCCCTCACTCAGGACATGTTGTGGATACAAAATCAGTTGAGTTTGCTTCTGTTGCAGTTTGTTCAACGTTGACGCCTTTTTTGGCCTAAAATTACTGGACTATATGAAGAACTCAGCTGTAATGGAAAATAAGCAAAACCGAGTAGAGTCCAGTCGAGTAGAGCTGTAACTGAGTGGTGGAAAAGCAGCCATTAGAAAAGTGGTAAAAAGAAAACAATTTAAAATAGAGGAAGAAAGAAAAGAGAAAAGTACAAAGAAAAGAAATCAAAGGTAAGCAACATAACTTCTGTATGAAAAATAAAAAGAAGCTAAATTTAAATCTGCCGTGGTATCTATGGGCAGCTCTGGGAGCAGGCTGCTGGCAGCGAGCCGGCCTCCTCCCTGTGGGCCTTCTTACCCTCTCTGCCCCCTGGGATAGAGTCTAAAGTATTGGAGGTGGCTGGGTCATCCTGCAGCACAAAGCCTGAGCCGTAGAGCTCTGGACCGGGCCCAGAGCTGGGGCTCTGAGTGGGTATGAGTACTGGGGGGTGAATGGGCCCACTGGGCTGGACAGTGACTGGCGCTGATGAAAACTCCATGTCTGTGATGACAAACAAACTGTTAACAAACGGTGCAGACGTGGGTATTAAAGCACTCTGTTAGTAGGCTGCTGCGTCGTCGTCGTTGTTGACGGCTTTTTTAAGGGTTAGTGTCGGAACAGATGAAGAACTTTACACCTTCAACAGATTCACAGACCAATGAGATAATACATTTTAGTTTTGGTCATTCAGACAGTTTGGATGGGGAAAAGAGAGGATACTATGGGTCACAGAGGAGATGCTACACAACACTAAGGATGCTAAGGCATGGGGGGGGTGGAGGTGGGGGGGGGGGGCATGCACCAGGGAGGAGGAAGTGATGAGTAGGGCTGTCAATCTCCCCCTAAATCAGATTCAAATTTTCTAAAGCTTCTTATGTTAAATATTCAGATTATATTAAAATTTTTAATGTGTTTTTTGTTTTAGCCCATTATAGGCTATCCACCTATAGCAGCTTATTGGATTACGTCCTGCGCCCACTAAAGGGCATTCCAACCAAATCTGTTATGTACACTTAAGTTTTACCAACTCAATATAGTAAAACTTAAAGAATGGAAATCAAAATATTATAACTAGAGGTGCAAAGGACCGCTGATCGATCGATAAAAAGAAAAGAAGGTGTGTGTGTGTGTAGTGTGGAACACGCAGCTCTACGTCACACACAACAACAACAACAACAACAACACAATAGTTTGTTTTATCAACATGTTTACTTCCCAGAACGCCGCGATGCACAACGTTAATCTGCGTCAGTTTCCACATTGCAAAAACTCAAAATCTTTCCAAGAATATTTGTCTTATTTCTTGTCAAAATGTCTCAATTTTAGTCAAAACTAATCTCTTTCCACTTAAAATAAGACTCATCACCTAAAAATTAACTTGTTTCTAGATCATTTTCACTTGTTTCAAACAAATTTTCAAATTTTGTGCTTGTAATAAGAAAGAAAAACTTGCTCCACTATCAGATTTTTCTACTTATTTCAAGTGAAAATATGCTTGAAAGAAGTAAAAAAGTGTCTAAAAACAAGCTACTTTTTATGTGATGAGTCTTACTTTAATTATAATTAGATTTGTTTTAACAAGAAATGACATTTTGACTAGAAATAAGACAAATATTCTTGGTAAGATATTTGAGTTTTTGCAGTGCACCTTCGTTCTCATGTTCTCATTTTTCAAGATAATTCAAATTCTGTGTGAATAGTGAAGTTGGACCTGACAGCCCCAGTGATGAGTGAGAAGGAGGAAGTGAATCTGTGCTCAGACTGAGCAGCAGAGTCTCCTGTGAGGAGGAGGAGGAGCTGCTGTTTGTGAGGATGAAGATGAAGCAGGTGACGTTAGCATTCAGGAGGTGTTGGGTGGTCGCAGCAGGTGAAGTATGAGTGTGGTAGTGGAGGTGAAGAGAGAGAAGAGAGGAGAGAAGAGAGGAGAGAGAAAGAGGGTTGGAGATGCTGAACTCAAGGAAAGAAACCATTTGAGTAAAAGATCAAACTAACCAGAGGTAGGGTCGCCAAATGATTTGTAATCTGGCGCTGAAGTAGTGCCCAAAAACGCTAAAAGAATTCAAAGGACAAGAAATCAGTATAACGTAATTCAGAGGTAGAAACTGAAATAATAATAATAAGAATAAGAATAATGATAATAATAAGAATAAAATCCCCTCAGAGACAGTAAAGAGTGCAGTTTACTGGCTTTAACAGCAGCGTCCTGTTCTCTGGAGGTCCTCTGGTTCTGATCAATACTGAGAGGTTCAGTCCGGGTCATGTTCAGCCGGTCCAGACGGAGGGGGGAGGAACCGGTCCAGGGGAACCGGTCCAGGCTGGTTTGAGACCTTCACACCTCTCCATCTGGACCAGCTGAGCATGAGCCTGCTCGTACGTACATGTCCATGTTGTGTTGTGTTACAGGAGGCCATGGACTCTATGTGGATGTGTGTGTTAATACTGCACAGAGGCGACTCATGTAAAAGGAGGAGGGGGGGGAGGGGGCAAAGTTACTGGAGTGGAGTTACTGGTGTGAGTGTGCAGGCTCATGGTGTGTGTGTGTGTGTGTTTGTATCTGTGTGTATCTGTGTGTGTGTGTGGGGAGGGGGATGGCATGGAGACGAGGTCGTACCGTGACAGTCGCCCAGGTGAGCCGTGTTCCCCACGTCCACATCCTGCTCATATCCAGATCTGGACACACAAACACAGACAGGAGGGAAATAAAAACCTGCCCCTTTATCTTTTATTCTTCTGTTTATTATTGTTTATATCTCAACTAAAAGCCTCAAAGTCTCAAACAGACTCCGGTGTCCTGGACTGGACCGGGTTTGAGCAAATAAATAAAAGCCTTAAAGTCTCAAATAGAAGTTTGTTTCTGCTTTCTACAAGTTCTTGCACTGCAAAAACTCAAAATCTTTCCAAGAATATTTGTCCTTTTTCTTGTCAGAATGTCTCATTTCTAGTCAAAACTAATCTCTTTCCACTTAAAATAAGACTCATCACCTAAAAATTAATTTGTTTTTAGATCATTTTCACTTGTTTCAAAAAAATTTTCACTTGAAATAAGTAGAAAAATCTGCCAGTGAAAGCAAGTTTTTGAGCTTGTAATAAGAAAGAAAAACTTGATCCACTATCAGATTTTTTAAAACTTATTTCAAGTGAAAATATTATTGAAAGATGTAAAAAATGTCTAAAAACAAGCTACTTTTAAAATGTGATGAGTCTTATTTTAAGTATCATGAGATTTGTTTTGACTAGAAATAAGACAAATATTCTTGGTAAGATTTTGAGTTTTTGCAGTGTTATTTATTAGAAGTTGAACTGGAGCTGATTAAACTAGTAAATGATGCTGCTCTGGATCCGACTCTTTCCTTCTGTTCTGACTCTGTTCAACAGGAACAACAGAACCAGTGGAGAGGAGTTTACTCTCTGTTCTAGATTAAATTAAATAAAAGCCTGTCCCATGTAGATGCCTCTCTTCTCTGATAGAAGACGGGTCAGTTTGGAGAATTTGGGTATTTCTGTTTCCACTTGATGAACTTACAGAGCTCCAGGCTGGATCCTCTCACAGGCTCCATGAGGCCTCCAGCCGCAGTACGGGTCTCTGGAGGCGATACAGGACCTGAGGACAGACACACACACACACACACACACACACACACACACACACACACACACAGACAGACACACACAGGGTTTAATGATTGAGGAAGCTGCAGCATAATGATTAGAGACAGATTGAACATTAACCATCATGTGACAGCGTTATCGTTCCCTTTATCACACCTGCACCAAAACAAAACAATAAAAAAAAAAAAGTCTCAAACTCCGACCGAGTGCCCGTCTGAACCGAGCCCACGGTCCGTCGCCACGTCAACGACCAACCACTCACTTGTGGCAGGACGAGTGTCTCTCGCAGCGGCTGAGCGGGACGCGGATGACGCAGCTGGAGAAGGCCACGTACAGGCTGTGGGCGTCTTTGTCCACGTGCAGAGACAGGACGCGCCTGTCGTCCTCACGGTTGGACAGACACCTGAGAGAGAAGGAGAGAGCAGCAGAAACACGAGCTGCATCAGATAAAACACTTCACTGTCGACGGTGTCACTGTCTGCAGATGTAATCACAGCAACAACACACTCTGTCGCCTCGCACACTTCAACAACCGCTCATGTAGCACAGAAGGAAAACAGACTGAGAGTCGGGATGTCACCATTACCTTGTTTTTGGTATTAAACGCCACAATTAATTAATCGTAGAGATTCCTAAATACCGTCACTTCCCCAAAAAAAGGCCGATGTGCAGCCAAAATAAAGGTGAATGCTCAGATACTGGTCCATTTAACTAACGTGCACTGCAAAAAC
>NC_140909.1:1042188-1094688 GCF_045865225.1 Trachurus japonicus
CTTATTATGAGTAGAATGAGATTTGTTTTGACTAGAAATTAAATTTTGCCTAGAAATAAGACAAATATTCTCTGTAAGATACTTGAGTTTTTACAGTGTAACATTGAACTGGTAGGAATTTAAATGTTAGCGTGTCATTTCTATTAAAAAACAACAACAAAATAAAACAAAAAACGACTAAAATAAACGTAAACATTTGGTATAGATGACAATTTATGACCTGAATATGTCAAATGCTTCCCCTGGGGGGTTAATAATTGGTCATATATTAATAGATACTTGAAATATTTAGTGTAAACAAGAGTATTATATATAAATACATACAGAGTATATTTGATTTTACACATTCATAGTGTTGTGAAATTAATTAATGCATAATAGTCATGATAATCGTAACACCGTGATTATTGCTCTTGACAATAATCGTACCAAGAAAATGTATAATGGTGACATCACTAACTGACAGAGCTGCTGAGTCTGCAGCCGAGGACAGACAGGAAGACAGAAGAGGAACTGAGAGTGTGTCTGTGTGTGTGTGTGTGTGTTTGTGTGTGTCTGTGTGTGTGTGTGTGTGTGTGTGTGTGTGTGTTCGTACTTGGCCCTGTTGAAGACGTCGATCTCCTCCAGCAGCAGACTGTCGTTCAGGGACGTCGTCGTGGTTTTGGCCAGAACCTTCAGGACGATGCCGGACTCGGCGCCGATGAAAACCACCGTGTAGTTCTTATGAGGACCGGCCTCGTTGTCCACAGCCAGGGCCGTCAGCCTGTACCTACACACACACACACACACACACACGTTAAGGCCTGAGTTACTAAAGGTCAAACTTTGTTTTATTCAGGACTCATCCTTCAGTGTCGGTAAACACAGTGAATCATTATAAACTGGAGTTAACTGTTAACTGGCTTTAAAACTTTATGAAGGCTGAACACTTTCAGTTTAGTTTAGTGTCTTTTATTGTTACTGACAGTCAGTCTATCATAAAAACAGCTTGTTGACGTGTTTTTATTGTTCTTGTTAAAGGGATAGTTTAATGTTTTGGCAAATTCACCCATTGCCATAATCCCTGTAGCCATAGCAGTAGGTTTGTTACCTTTAATTATCGGTGCAAGCTATTTTTCGATCAGCCGGGCAGAGACGTGACTCATCAAATACACAATCCAACAACACAACTAACAACGTTACCAGACAAGAGTTGTTTTAGAGGTACTAAATGCAGCCGGAACTACATTCCAGACACGGCTGCTGGGCGGATGGATTTCAGAAGAGAAAGTAGTTCTAAGTATTTGCTTCATGTGTCGTAATGTTACGTAATTATACGTTATTATCTCACAGCGTGGTGAATGTGCAAGTCACAACTTGTCCACCAGAGCGTTGTGGAGTTGTTGGATTGTGTATTTGATTTGATGAGAGAAACGTGGAAATACCGTGCAGCTCACGGCTCTGCTCCGCCGATCTTACAACGTCATGCACCAACAACTAAAGGTAACAAACCTAGTGCTATGACTACAGGGATCATGGCAATAGGAGAATTTGCCAAAAATGTTGAAATATCCCTTTAACCATGCGGTCCAAAGCTCAGGTAGATGAAAAGCTCTGGTTCCTTGTTTACCTGACTCGTGTCTTGGTGAACCACGGCTCGTCGCCGGCCGACGGCACGGCGGCGTCCATGAGGGGGTGGGACTTGATGAACTGCAGCGTGTCGTCAGGGAACTCGATGGAGCTCTTGAAGGACGCAGCCGGACCGTGACCTGCACAGCTCCCGGGTCTGTGACGGAGAGAAGAGGGGGGGGGGCGAGAAGTCAAAGATCAACCTATAGGACGACTCTCCAGAGAGTCATAATGACGAGTATTGAAACGGATGGAAAGAGCATGATGGGAGGGGAGCAGGTGGTCATTAGGATCACAAAGAGACGGAGACATAAAATATACATATGCATGGTTATCCTCCATCAATGATTCACCGGGGTAATGAAGTGTTTCATGGACTTTGTGTTTCGGACACAGGGCAGGGCCACAAATATACGACGCCGACTGTAAACAGGTTAAATATGCAACGCTTCTAATTATGCCAAATTAATAATTAAATCATCAGCAGATGGTGGATGTGTGTGTGTGCTGGGTCAGAGATAATAACCTGCTGAGACAGATTTGACTTCACCGGGTTTAAACCAGGTGGCGACCGGCTGCTCCGCTCAGAGGAAACTTCAACGTTTATTATCATCGAGGCTGTGGGGGTGTAACGGTCACCGCTATACGGTCAATCTTTACACGGTAGCAGTAACCGTTTGTGTGTAAATTAATCTCATTATCATGGTGGATCATTATCGGGATATGTAACAACAGTCTCACGCAAGTCTCCAGATGTAGACACAACGTATATGTAGGATTTAAGATAGAAAAAAAGAAAAATAAATAAATATATGGCTGTATTTTGCAGTTTTCAGTTTCGTTTCAAGACTCTTTGCAGCTTTTTTCCTGAATCGAAGCTTCGTTTACGCCACATACTCTGCTTGTGTTTCACACGTCGACCTTTATTACTGACGCACGGCGTTTCACAGCGAACCCAGTGGAGCGATCAGAGGAGAGACGGAGCAAAGACAAGAAAAGAAGGAAAGAGAGACGATGTCAAAGGTGTAAAACACAACGTAATGTAAACATGCTCATTGATCGAGATGAACACTAGAAAGAACGCACGGTGACGAGCTGTGGACTGTGATGTGTTCAATTAGTTTTTAAATGTAGTTTAAAGGGACAATGAGGAGTTTCTATTTGGTTCTAAAAAAGTCTCATATTAATGTGGATGAATCTACCATACCACTTGTTAACGGGTTCATTTAGATAAATATATTGTTTTGTCTTTATTTTATTTATATTATTATTTAGTGGTCGACTCGCATCATTTCCTAGTTTTGGTTTCCCGGACGCTGCCCGGCGGGTCATTAGAATAACGCCGCCGGATCGCTAGTTGGCATCGTTGATGGTCGGAACTACGACGGTATCTGATCGTCTTCCAACCTCCGACTTTCATTTTTGATCAATGAAAACATTCTTGGTAAATGTTTTCCTTTCGTCCACGTCTTACGCCGGTCCAAGAATTTCACAGTGCGAGCTGAGGCTCATGGGAAATGTAGTGAAAACACTACATTTCCAAAACTCCTGGTTGTCCCTTTAAGTGTTAATTCAAACTTGCATTGAGGGAATGTTTCCTGAAAATGAGCTCTGTTAAAAATAACGCTATAATTATGGGCTATCGATGACTGAGATAATTCGGTCACTATGAAGTGGTGTGGACGGCGTCTCACCGAGGTTTGGGCAGCTTGTCCTCTGGGTACGGCGTCCACACCGAGTCTGGAGTCTTCTGCTCCTTGAAGCGTCCCCAGAAGACTTTCTCTATGTCGGCCATGGAGAAGGCGCAGACGGCCGACCCCGGGATGCTGTGGAGCAGCGCATCAATAAAACATCAGCACCGCCACCAGAGACCGCACTGCAAAAACTCAATATCTTACCAAGAATATTTGTCTTATTTCTAGTTAAAATGTCATTTCTAGTCAAAACAAATCTAATTATACTTAAAATAAGATTCATCACATTTAAAAAGTAGCTTGTTTTAGATCATTTTCACTAATTTCAAGCAGATTTTCACTCGAAATAAGTAGAAAAATCTGACAGTGGAGCAAGTTTTTCTTTCTTATTACAAGCACAAAAAACCTGCTTTCACTGGCAGATTTTTCTACTTATTTCAAGTGAAAATTAGTTTGGAACAAGTGAAAATGATCTAAAAACAAGTTAATTTTTAGGTGATGAGTCTTATTTTACGTGGAAAGAGATTAGTTTTGACTAGAAATTTGACAAATATTGTTGGGAAGACTTTGAGTTTTTGCAGTGTAATGAACAGGTTTGTTCTTTGTGAAGTTTTGACTAGAAATGAGACATTTTGACAAGAAATAAGACAAATATTCTTGGAAAGATTTAGCTTTTTTTGCAGTGTGCCTCGTTGTTATCTCTTCATCCTGTCTGTTGCTGCTTCATCGGTGAATTAAAAACAACCTCACCTGTTCATCTGCGTGGTGAACACGCCGACCACCGAGGGAACGCCGTCGATGTCGATGATGTCGGTGACGGACTGCAGCACGTCGAAGTAGAAGAAGGACTCGCCGGGCACCGAGCAGTTCAGCCGCGCCTTCACGAACGACGTCCAGTGTTTCTCCAGAACCCGCTGAGACCCGCCCACGTCGTTCTTACAGATACGAGCCACACGGGAATACACCACCTGGAAGAGGAGGAGGAGGAGGAGGAGGAGGGAAGAGCAGAAGGAAGAAAGGAAGAGGAGGAGGAAGAAAGGAGGAGGAGGAAGAGGGATGAGGAGGACAGAGAGGAAGGAAAAAGAGGAGGAGGAGGAGGGAGGAAGAGGAGGAGGAGGAGGAGGAGGGAGGAAGAGGAGGAGGGAAGAGGAGGAGGAGGGAGGAAGAGCATGAGGAGGAAGAGGAGGAGGAGGAGGAGAAGGAGGAGGAGGAGGAGGGATGAGGAGGAGGAGAAGGAGGAAGGAAGAAAGGAGGAGGAGGAGGGAAGAGCAGAAGGAAGAAAGGAGGAGGAGGAGGAGGAGGAAGAGGAAGAGGAGGAGGAAGAAAGGAGGAGGAGGAGGAGGAAAGAGGACGAGGAGGGAGGAAGAGGAGGAGGAAAGGAAGAAGAGCAGAAAGGAGGAGGAGGAGGGAGGAAGAGGAGGAGGAGGAGAAGGAGGAGGAGGAAGAGGAGGAGGAAGAGCAGAAGGAAGAAAGGAGGAGGAGGAGGAGGAAGAGGGTTTAGCGGAGGACAGAGAGGAAGAGCAGCTGAGCCAACGTCACTAAAACACTTCAACATCCTGAATAATGCAGCTCCGTCCTGTCGCCACTCAGCACACACGACTTAACAAACACACACACACACACACACACACACACACACACACTCTCGCTCTTTAAACCGCGTGTGTGTGCAGATTGTTCCCGCGACCGGAGCAAACCGAACACGTCCAGGCAGCGTCTTCGTCTTCGTCTTCATCTCGGCCGTGTGATTGTGTGATTGTTGCACAGCGTATAAATGAATGAAGTGTGTGTGTGTGTGTGTGTGTGTGTGTGTGTGTGTGTGTGTGTGTGTGTGTGTGTGTGTGTTGGCTGAGACACTTTTAATAATTAACCGATGCAAAGCTCCATCAGAGAGCAGGTGTCGCCACGGCAATAGTCTGGATGAAATATAGATGAGCCGGTGGCTGATGGAGGAGGAGGAAGAGGAGGAGGAGGAAGAGGAGGAGGAGGAGGAGGAAGAGGAGGAGGAGGAGGGAGGAGGAAGGAGGAGGAAGAGGAAGGAGGAAGAGGAGGAGGAGGAGGAAGAGGAAGGAGGAAGAAGAGGAGGAAGAGGAAGAGGAGGAGGAAGAGGAGGAGGAAGGAGGAGGAAGAGCAGAAGGAAGAAAGGAGGAGGAGGAAGAGGGAAGAGGAAGAGGAGGAGGAAGAGGAGGAGGAAGAGGAGGAGGAAGAGGGAGGAAGAGGAGGAGGAAGAGGAAGAGGAGGAGGAAGAGAGAGGAAGAGCAGAAGGAAGAAAGGAGGAGGAGGAGGAGGAAGAGGAGGAGGAAGAGGAGGAGGAGGAGGAGGGAGGAGGAGGGAGGAAGAGGAGGAGGAGCAGAAGGAAGGAAGGAGGAGGAAGAGGATGGAGGAGGAAGAAGAGGAGGAAGAGGAGGCTTCCTGCAGCTCCACCAGACGGAGAACCGGTCGTTTACACAGAAACCATCTGAACAGAAAACGCTGAAGTGGTGTTGTTGCGTTCTCACTTTGTTTTTCGCATTCAGACGAGTGTTTTTGGGGAGGAAATCTGTGTGGTGTGCACACGGCGACGCAAAAGTCTGTGGAATCCAATGTTGTAGCACGCCAGGCGCCGACTATGTGGCAGCATGTCGCACAACACACAACACCAACAAGTCCGCACGCCTGCCTTCCGTGCCCTCCAGACTTTCGCGTTTTCACTCACTCTCTTTCACATGGGGACGCAACGGCGGAGTGTTTTTAAGATTTCCACTCTGGCAAGACAAGGCAATTTTATTTGTATAGCCCGTTTTTTTACCACCAGTTTGTCTCAAAGGGCTTTACATCCCATCATAACAACATCCTCTGTCCTTAGACCCTCACATCCACTGAGGAAAAACTCCATGGAAACCCTTTTAACAGGGAAAAATCGGAGAAACCTCAGGGTGAGCAACAGAGGAGGGATCCCTCACTCACACTGCAAAAACTCAAAACCTTTCCAAGAATATTTGTCCTATTTCTTGTCAAAATGTCTAATTTCTAGTCGAAACTAATCTCTTTCCACTTAAAATAAGACCCATCACCTAAAAATTAACTTGTTTTTAGATCATTTTCATTTATTTCAAACAAATTTTCAGTTGAAATAAGTAGAAAAATCTGCCAGTGAAAGCAAGTTTTGTGTGCTTGTAATAAGGAAGAAAAACTTGCTCCACTATCAGATTTTTCTACTTATTTCAAGTGAAAATCTGCTTGAAAGAAGTAAAAAGTGTCTAAAAACAAGCTACTTTTTATGTGATGGGTCTTATTTTGAGTATAATGAGATTTGTTTTGACTAGAAATAACATTTTTGACTGGAAATGAGACAAATATTCTTGGTAAGATTTTGAGTTTTTGCAGTGACGGACAGACGGGACAGAGATGTTGTTACAGACGACATAGGGAGGAGTTTACAGTTTATGAAACAGAATGTGCAAAATATGGAAATGTTTGGAGGGTGGTTTCCCTTTTTTGCGTTTTCAAGCTCCCAAAACGCCGTCGCTGTCTAACTGAACTGAAAGGCACATCCCATGAAATATTTTGCCGTTTTTTTTTATCTGCGAGCGTTGGGCCTGACAGGGCCTGAAGCCGGCCTCAAACACACAACATCCTAATGCCCTCAGCATGTCAGAGTGTGTGTGTGTGTGTGTGTGTGTGTCTGTGTGTGTGTGTGTGTGTGTGTGTGTGTGTGTGTGTGTGTGTGTGCAGGCTCTGGGAGTGTGTAATGGTTTTACATTAGCAGAACATTCCCAGCAAACACTCTCTGTGGACATTCCCCCTGTTTTCTACTGCGATGTGCTGTCCTCGCCTGAATGGGCCCCATTACATTACTACATTACATTACTACCGGGGCCATTTGTGGTGGAAGTGAACGCACTAAGGGAGGGGGGGGGGGGCGAGGAGGAGGGGGCTGTTTCTTGAGAAAGGCATCCTGCTTCCTGTATCTGTGTGGAATGATGTGATGATGTAATGTTTCCTACCTTGCCCAGGTTGCTGTGCTCCACGGCGATCTCCCGGTAGAAGAAGTAGACGTAGTTCCCGTACTCGGCCGCGTGCAGGAAATGAGGTTCTGAGGGAGAGAGAGAGAGACAGAGAGACAGAGAGATGAAGTGTGTTTCTGCATCGTCACCACCACTGTGCATCTTGAATATTTCAGGGATTTGTACAAGGCTGGATGGGACTGGATGTGACCTAGATCGGTGCCTGGGAGAGAACAGCACCGATCCCACAGAGCTGAGCAAGGTGGGAGAGGAAGAGGAAGAGGGAGAGGAAGAGGAAGAGGAAGAGGAAGAGGAGTGTGTGTGTGGCTGATTGATGGTAAAAGATTCCTCAGCACCGTCACTCTCCAATAAAAGGTTATGTCAGAACCAAACAGGCAGATCATCAGCGCAACTCGCAACGGGATGAAAACAAAGTTACACACGTGTTTTATTGTTCGGTTGATGGGGAAAAAAAGAAGTTGTGCACATAGTGTGGGGACCTTTAGTCGCACAACTGCAGCCGGATAAACGGACAGTTTATGTTGTTTCTTAAGGTCCCTTTTGTACATTCAAAGCTTGGTAAATCTGCCTTTTCTTTTGATCTGCCTTCTTTTTTTGATGATTAACTTTAATAACTCAGTGACTCAATAAACGCTCCATGAAAAAATATTTTCTCCAGCGGATATCTGAGTTACAACATGACTGAGCTAACTGGAGTAGTTTCATGTCGTGTCCGACAACGGGAGGGTTTTAACAGCTGACGTCCTGCTGTTAGCTTAGCTACCGTTAGCTTAGCTACCGCCGTTAGCTTAGCTGCTGCCGTTAGCTTAGCTACCGCCGTTAGCTTAGCTACCGTTAGCTGTCCCTGTCAGCTGCAGCCACTGATGCTTTCTAGACACCATGATTCCCCCAAACTGAATAAATACAACACATAGCAACACAAAACACACACACACAGAAATAGTAATGTTTCTTCAATCATTTCAGATTTGTCTAAACGGTGATAGGGCGTAAAAAATATGATATATAGGCTAGCCTATCTAAACTCTCATTCGTTACTATTGATCTCAATCAAATTACGTGCTGGTTTTCTACCCGGAAGTAGAATGTAAACAACAAGGAGATTCTGTCTATAAAGAAAATGGCCATGAAAATGAAAATGTGATTGTTTCTTGGTGCCGTCCCTGATAGCCTGCTGGCTGACGGAGGAGGAGAGACTGAGAGAGATGGAGAGACTGAGGGAGAGAGAGAAAAAGAGAGAGAGAGTGATGATTACCTTTCAGCCACTTGGAGTCGTACTTGATGGTCCTCAGGGCCGATCCGTCCCCCATGCTGCGGTAGATGACCGAGTCGCTGGCCTGGAAGTCTGCCACGGTGGCCGAGTACAGCTTCCCCTCTGAAACACACCACGGCAACACATAGCAACACGCATTAACAAACGGCAACACACAGCAACACGCATTAACACACTGCAAAAACTCTATCTTTCTAAATCTTTCCAAGAATATTTGTCTTATTTCTTGTCAAAATGTCCCATTTCTAGTCAAAACTAATCTCTTTCCACTTTAAATAAGACTCATCACCTAAAAATCAACTTGTTTTCAGATAATTTTCACTTGTTTCAAACTAATTTTCACTTGAAATAAGTAGAAGAAAAGAAGTAAAAAGTGTCTAAAAACAAGCTGCTTTTTTATGTATAACTATGTATGTAGTATATGTATAAATATACATATTTTAGGTATAATGAGATTTGTTTTGACTAGAAATAAGACAAATATTCTTGGTAAGATTTTGAGTTTTTGCAGTGTACGCAGCAACACATAGCAACACACGGTAACACACGGCAACAGCTCGGTCTCTGTTGTTCCACTGCTTCTATCGGCTCTAATTGGCTCAGTTGTTATCGCTGCAGGCGCACTTTTACTGTGGCGAAGACACCGAGGTGATAATGAGAACGTAAGTACCAACACACACAACGCTTCTACTTCTAAAGTGTGTGTGTGCTTCAGTGTGTGTGTTTGTGTGTGTGTGTTTGACCCTCACCGGCAAAAAGGGCAACGTTGGTTTGTTTGGAGTCGAAGGGGCAGCGAGCCAGACCGTTGATCTCCTCTCCATCCAGCTCCAGGTTGTCCAGCTGAGGACACACACACACACATCATCATCATCATCATCATCATCATCATCACCATCATCATCATCATCATCATCATCATCATCATCATCATCATCATCATCATCATCATCATCATCACCATCAACACACACACACATCATCAGAGCTTTGTTAAAGGACACACACACTGGATCACACAGGAACCAATCACACGAGTTCAGTCAAATTCATTTAAACACAAAGTGTGTGTGTTACCCAAATGACATCCGAGCATGCAAACTCTGCTTTGTTTTGCTTTAAAGGGATAGTTCAACATTTTGTCAAATTGGCCCACTGCCATAATCCCTATAGTCATAGCAGTAGGCTGTAGCCGTTACCTTTAATTGACAGAACGTTACCAGACAGAGTTGTTTTAGAGGGAAATACAGAGACTGTTGATGAAAAACTGTCCCTGAAGGCAACGTGCATCAGCGGTTTTGCATGAATTTCCCTCTAAAACAACTCTGTGTGGTAACGTTGTGTTATTATCTCATAGCGTGGTGAATGTGCAGCTCACAACTTGTCCACCAGAGCGTTGTGGAGTTGTTGGATTGTGTATTTGATAGGGCTGGGACGATATGCTTTTCTCCTGATTCGATTCTTCTATGATTTTTTGGATGGTGATTCGATTTAAATTGCGATTCTATGATATTGCCAATTCTCTCAATTTTTAGTCTGCATTTCTAACATTTATCTGCACACAAATACTGTAGGAGCCTATAAATTAACATACCACTATTCCATTATAAAGTGAACTTAAACCCTTTTCAAAACCTGTACTCGCTGTATGTAAAAAAGGCGAACAAATGCACATTGCACAATATTTTAAAACATTCAAAAAAAAAGAATTTCCCCCAAAAAAAATCAATTTTTGAAAAAATAAATCGATTTAAAATCGCCATAAAAGATATTGTGATATTTATGTGAATCGATTTTTTCTCCCACCCCTAGTATTTTATGAGTTTGATGAGGGAAACCAAGAAATCCCATAATGAGTCTCCGTAGCGTAGCTCTGAGCAGCTCACGGCTCTGCTCCACCGATCTAAAAATAGCTTGCACCGACAATTAAAGGTAACGAACCTACTGCTATGACTATAGGGATTATGGCAATGGGCCAAATTGACAAAATGTTGAACTATCCCTTTAAAATAAACTGTGACTGACCCTGTAGTATCTGCACATGGGGTTGAATCCGTTGGTGCCGCAGATGAACACCAGGTCGTCGTTTCTGGGAACCAGCACTTTGATGAAGTTGTGGCACTCGTCCTGAAAAACACACACACACACACACAGTGTTTAGACAGCAGCTTTACACACACACACACACACACACTCAAACAAAGACACACACAGTGCTAACACACACTGTGGTGTAACATGAAATAAAAGCTGAGAGCTGATAACAACGTACTCTGTGTTTCCCCTTGACAGCACACATGTCTCTGTCGTCTTGACCCGATCGCCATGTCAGCTTCTGTAAGGACCGACACGCAGCGTTACACAACACACACACACACATTATACACACACACAGCAGTCTCTTTTCCACGCTCAGTGTTTCTCACCCGGTAGGGAATGATCTCGTTCCTGTAGGACTCTCTGAGACTGACCAGGTACACCTGATCTCTGTGGACACACAACAACACAACAACACAACACAGCTCATCAGTGACACTGCACAACATCCGTGTGTATATATAATACAATAATATAGTGTATTTATTTCTTCTAACTTACTTAGAGGAACAACCTGCAGCTCATTTACATTGTTTTTTCTATTTTTGGTTTTTATTTTCCTTATGAGAATATTTCCAGTTGTGTTCCCGTCATTAAAGGAGAGAGGAGCAGGAAACACAATGTTTTATTTATTTAGAGAAACAGGTTGGAACCAGTCGTTTCTGTCAGTCAGCTACAACGTTTTTATTTTATTATTTTGTTTTAAAGGGATAGTTCAACATTTTGTCAAATTGGCCCCATTGCCATAATCCCTATAGTCATAGCAGTAGGTTCGTTACCTTTAATTGTCGGTGCAAGGTGTTTTTAGAACGGCGGAGCAGAGCCGTGAGCTGCTCAGAGCTACGCTACGGAGGCTCATTATGGGATTTCTTGGTTTCCCTCATCATCAAACTCATCATATACACAATCCAACAACTCCACAACGCTCTGGTGGACAAGTTGTGAGCTGCACATTCACCACACTATGAGATAATAACACAACGTTACCACACAGAGTTGTTTTAGAGGGAAATACAGAGACTGATGATGAAAAACTGTCCCTGAAGGCAACGCGCATCAGCGGTTTTGCATGAATTTCCCTCTAAAACAACTCTGTGTGGTAACGTTGTGTTATTATCTCATAGCGTGGTGAATGTGCAGCTCACAACTTGTCCACCAGAGCGTTGTGGAGTTGTTGGATTGTGTATTTGATGAGTTTGATGATGAGGGAAACCAAGAAATCCCATGAGCCTCCGTAGCGTAGCTCTGAGCAGCTCACGGCTCTGCTCCTCCGTTCTAAAAACAGCTTGCACCGACAATTAAAGGTAACGAACCTACTGCTATGACTATAGGGATTATGGCAATGGGGCCAATTTGACAAAAATGTTGAACTATCCCTTTAATGCAGCTGTGTGTTGCATGCATATCGGTGTTGTAAGGTCTCTATCTATCTACCCAGAGTGAGTGAAGGTGTGGTGTGTCGGAGCTGCAGGTTTTCATTCCCAACGTGTGGAGGTTGTTTTCCTGCTCCAACACCAGGTTTAATCCCAGAGCTCATAAATCCAGCGCGGCCATGACGACGGAGCGTCAGCCGCGGGATGATAGACGCCTCCCAGCGATCCATCGATCCGGGGCCGTATACATCAGATACACAACCAGCTGCCTCAGATCCAATAACACTAAGAGCTTTCTACCCCCCCACCCCCCTCCCCCAGGACACTGTTTACCTGCCAAGGACTGACTGAGTGTGTTGGTGTTGGGGATGTGTGAAAGAGAAAGAGATGGAGATAACTGTGTGTCTGTGTGTGTGTGTGTGTGTGTGTGTGTGTGTGCGCACTGCAAAAATTCTAAATCTTACCAAGATTATTTGTCTTATTTCTAGTCAAAATGTCATTTCTAGTCAAAATAAATCTAATTCTACTTAAAATAGGACTCATCACATAAAAAGTAGCTTGTTTTTAGACACTTTTTTTTTTACTTTTTTCAAGCAAATTTTCCACTTTAAATGAGCAGAAAAATCTGACAGTGGAGCAAGTTTTTCTTTCTTATTACTATTTATTATTTTTACTTTCTTAATATTACAAAAAACTTGCTTTCACTGGCAGATTTTTCTACTTATTTCAATTGAAAATTTGTTTGAAACAAGTGAAAATGATCTAAACAAGTACATTTTTAGGTGATGAGTCTTATTTTAAATGGAAAGAGATTAGTTTTGACTAGAAATGAGACATTTTGACAAGAAATGAGACAAATATTCTTGTAAAGATTTTGAGTTTTTGCAGTGTGTGTGTGTGTGTGTGTGTGTGTGTGTGTGTGTGTGTGTGTGTGTGTACCTGCCAGCGATGAACAGTGTGTCCTGGATCTTGGTCATCAGCTGGAAGTCGAGACGATGCTGGGACTCGTTTCCAGAGGGCCGGCCTCGGAAAACTGGGTACCTCCGACAAACTGGAAACACACAAACACACAGAGAGACGAGACTCTTTTAACCTCCTGTTGTCCTTCTGTTCCCTTCATCCATCCATCCTTCCTTCTTTCCTTCCTTCCTCTCTCCCTTCCTTCCTTCCCTTCGTCCTTACTTCTTCCTTCCTTTTTGACCCCAATCTGTTCTTCCTCTCTCCTTCTATCTTTCCTTCATTTTTCCCTTCCTTCTTTCCTCCCATCTTTCCCTTTGTCCTTTCTGCCTTCCTCTCTTCCTTGTTAAAACACACATTCACTCAACATAAATGTGTGTGTGTGTTTAAAGGGGACCTATTATGCTCCTTTTTGCACAAACTAAAATAGTTCCTCGGTGTCTTAAAGACATGTCTGTGACGTGCTTCGGTCAAAATACCCCAAAGATCAAACATCACAGCATTCTCAAAAACAGGGCTCTGCAAAACGGTCTGTTTCAGTGGCCCCTCCCTTTAAATGCAAATGAACCACTCCCTCAGCATTGTGTTACCATGACGATGTCTACTACTAGTACCTACTGATTTGGCCAAAATGTAGTATGCAAACAAAAGCTAAATCTGCAGTAGGCAAATTGCCAGATCTCCAGTCTGCATCTGACCAGTCTACATTGTGTAATGAAATGTGCCCATGACCTAGTCTCACCCTAACCAAAGATGGTATAGAGTAGTCTTTGCCATGTAGGCTACTGTAACCATGTAACATGTAATATAAAAATGCAAAAATAAATATATAAAATAAATTAAAAATATATGCAGACTGGTCAGTTCATAATAAAACAGTTATTTATTGATGTAAATGTGGTGATTTGTGCACATAGACTACAGAGCTCCGCAGCACTGCTCCTCTCCTCCTCCTTCTCACAGCTTCACTTTTCATTCAAACTAATTCAACTGCCACAAGATTTCATCAATGAGACCAACATTCTGCTAAATAGACTAACCACACAGCGGTAAACGTCTAAAAAACCTGCGGGTATGTTTATTAGCGATGGTTTTCTCTACCGCGATGAGCACGGACGCCTGCCCGGCCAAGGAGGCCTGCAGACGGGCTCTGCCTGTGTGAGGAGCCGCTGCAGCTCCGGAGCTCCGGTGCTCCGGTGGTCCAGCGTTACGTCGGTCCGACGAACAACGTCGCCCCGGCGGTACGTCGCTGCTCACACAGGTACAGCTTCACTTACATGAAACGTCGGCGTAAACTTCTAAATAAAACTTAGTAAAGTGACGCTACAGCGCTAAAACATGCAGGGAAAAAGCAGGAAGTAGTCCGCTCCGCTCTCCGCTGTGACCCCAGCCACAACAGAGCAGCATGGGAGGAGGCGGGGCCGGCTGGAGCAGAGACCTCAGCATGACCATGTAGGGGAGTCCGGCACGCATCGACGTAGACGCGAGCTCATGTGAAAAAAAACTCAGCGCAACCGAGTGTAACAGGTGTGCAGAGAAATCCCAATTATCTAGCAGGGTTTACCTCCAAATGCATTAACCTCAGGATATGACACTTCCACGGCCTCTAGAACCATTATCCAACATTTTAAACATGTATAAAAGTCTGAAAAGCTGGAAAAGCATAATAGGTCCCCTTTAATAGAAAGGAGCAGTAACAGTGTGTGTGTGTGTGTGTGTGTGTGTGTGTGCCTGTGTCAGCATCTCTCTGCTCCTCTACATCACACAGATGAAAATGAAATCCAGTTAATGCAGCAGCTGACCGTCCGTCCACAGCATCGATTTTATGACTCTCTGTGTGTGTGTGTGTGTGTGTGTGTGTGTGTGTGTGTGTGTGTGTGTGTGTGTGTGTGTGTGTGTGTGTGTGAACTGCTGACGGGACAGGAAGTCAACGCTGCCTGTGTTGGTCTTTATCCCACATGTGTGTGTTCAGCACCAGGTGGAGATACGTGTTGTTTCAGCAGGTTGATACAGACTCCACCACCTCCTCCTAAAACACTGGAGATAAACAACTTTAAAGCGACGGTCCGAGCTGAAGATACAACTGACTCGGTCGGGTTCGGCTCTGGGCTTCCTCCTTTAAAGGGACAACGAGGAGTTTCTCCATCGGCAGAACGACAATAAAAAAGTCTCATATTAATGTGGATGAATCTACGTTACCCACACTTGTTAAAGGGATAGTAGCATTTTTTTTAAAGTGGGGTTGTATGATCTACAAATAGCCCCTAAGTACTTTAATTGCAGTAGAAGACTCTCTGCACTCCTCCCGTTAGCAACGCCAGCCCATAATAGCCCTGCCCAGAGATTTACAACATACAGTGTTGTGAACGGACCCAAAGAAACGGCCTATTTTCACGGCCTAAAAGAGGTTTTACCTGAAAAAAAAACACAGTTCCATTGTTCGCTATAATATAATTTTTTCCAGCCCTTCAAAGTGCAGGAAAAACACAGTTTTTATTTGGACCTAACCAACTGCTGATCGGCGGGCGCTAACCCTGGGCGGAGGGATACGTGAGTTGGTTAGGTCCAAATAAAAACTGTGTTTGAAAACATGAGTCTGTCTTGCGCCGGTCAAAGAATTTCACGGTGGGGAGGCTCATAAATGTAGTGTGAAAACAATTCACTTTTCCAAAACTCCTCGTTGTCCCTTTAAAAAAAATGAAACTGTGTGAAATGCTCTGAATCACAGCAGCTCAGACGCTTTTTTCTGTTTTTCCAGTCGGCTTCTCTGCTTCTCTACTTCTAGTCGGATCTGGTTCAGTCGGACCAACACGTTGACATGAACTTCAGTTGTCCAGTTTTAGTCGTTAACCCTTCTCTTGTGTGTCCCATTTTCAGGTTTTGAATGCATAAAAGTACCACAATAATGAGAGTTAAAACTGAAATCATTAATGCAAAACCAACCTTTTCATGGATAAGGAACTGAACAACGTGACCAAGAGATGAGAAACAAATGGTTTTTGATTTAAGACTCGAGTCAAAACTGACCCCAACACAAGACAAGAGGAAGGTTCAACTGAAGTCGAAGGGTAAACTGACACAAATAAAAGGCCCAGTGGTCCACACCAAGAATATTAAAACTAACATCTTCATGGATAAGGAGCCGAACAATGTAACCAAGAGAAGAAAAACACATTGGATGAAAAAAAATGTTTTAGTGTGTTTTACAGCTGATTTAAAACACAGGTCAAACTGACCCTAACACCATAGATGGAAGCAGAAAGCCATAATTAAGCCAATTAAGACCATGATTCGTTGTTTTTTTCCCCCAACTGTCATATAAACAGTTGTGTGTAGTTGTGCGCTCTCTTTCCTTCCGTGTGTGTGTGTGTGTGTGTGTGTGTGTTACTCACAGTGAGTGTCGACGACGTCCAGCGGCTCGACGTCCTCGGGGAAGCTGACGGCGTGGAGCGAGCGCGAGGCGGCCGCCAGCAGCAGCAGCAGCAGCAGCAGCAGCACGGAGCTCTGGCCCATGGCTGCTCACACACACACGACACTTCCTGTTTCACACTGCTGGAGTCGTTACCTGCACACACACACACACACACATAGACACACAACAACAGTTTATTCTCATGTTGCTCAGCTGTTTCACCTCCAGCTGCTGCGAGAACCAACGAGTCCTCGACAACATCCGGCCTCGTTCACTAAGAACAAACCTGTTCATTACACTGCAAAAACTCAAAATCTTTCCAAGAATATTTGTCTTATTTCTTGTCAAAATGTCTCATTTCTAGTCAAAACTAATCTCTTTCCACTTAAACTAAGACTCATCACCTAAAAATTAACTTGTTTTTAGATCATTTTCACTTGTTTCAAACTAATTTTCACTTGAAATAAGTAGAAAAATCTGCCAGTGAAAGCAAATTGTTTTGTGTTTGTAATAAGAAAGAAAAACTTGCTCCACTATCAGATTTTTCTACTTATTTCAAATGAAAATATGTTTGAAAGGAGTAAAAAAGTGTATAAAAATAAGCTACTTTTTATATGATGAGTCTTATTTTAAGTAGAATGAGATTTGTTTTGACTAGAAATAAGACAAATATTCTTGGTAAGAGTTTGAGTTTTTGCAGTGCAGTCACACTTACACAGTTTTTACAAATGTTTTCTCATCCAGGATTTATTATTAGCTAAGAACAAAATCATCCACACAACACTCACACACATTTAAGAGCTGACACTTGTGCAAAATAATTGATTATTTTCTTCTGTTTAATATTAAATGATCTGAATTAGAAGAGTTTTCTGATCATTTCTGATGTTTTTGATGATTATTTTACGAAGCGCTGCGGCGGTCTCTTGTAAAACAGTTTAGACACTTAATTCACATCAGTTATGTTTATAAGGATATGATGATATGATATAGTTAGTAATAATATATAATATATATGATATTTATGACGTCAGGCCTCACTGGTAAAAACCCTGATGCTCTGCTCAGAATCTGAGTTTTCCTAAGAAAGTTTCTTCCTTGAAGTGTTTGAAGCCATGTGACGCTGTCTGTCAAACAAACACACACACACACACACACACACACACACACCAGAGCAATAAGAAAACACCACGATGAATGAAACTTCTGATAGTTTAACGTGCAGCATCTCGTTGATGTTGTTTAATGACAAACCGAGCGCCGTCCGGCCGATCGAGACACTTGATGAAGTTTACAGAGCAACAGGAACCAGTAGATTCACCACAACTACATGTAAACAGGCTTAGAAAACTACAACTAAGGCTGCAACTAACCACTATCTTCATTATCGATTCATCTGTTGATTATTTAAACGATTAATCATTTAGTTGTTTGGTCAATAAAATGTTAAAAAATGTTAAAAACATCAATCAGTGTTTCTCGTCCTCTAATGTCTTGTTTTGTCCACAAACCACAGAGAGACTCAGTTTATTGTCATAAAGGAACAAAGAAACCAGAAATATTCACATTCAAGAAGCTGGAATCAGAGAATGTGGAGTTTTCTTCTTTAAAAAAAAACGACTCAAACTGATTATTAGATTTTCAGAATAGTTGATTATTCATTTAGTAATGGATTATTGTTTGATTAATCGTTGCAGCTCTAGTTGGAACTGCTGCAAAGAAAATCTTCAGATTGATTCTTCTAGAGCTGCAACATGAGGAAACTAGAGCTGCAGGTTGTAAATCCTGAAGCAGATATTGGTGAATGAGGCGATGAGAGAGGTGTGACTTCCGCTGTGAGACACACACACACACACACACACACACACACACACAGACACACACACACACACACACACACTCTCTCTCTCTCTCTCTCTCTGGTTTATTGATGACTGAGCTTCAGGAGGAGCTCGGCCTCTCGCTGCATCTGCTGTCTGAGCGAAGGTCAGCCAAGTGACCGGTGGGGAGTCTCTCTCTGTGTGTGTGTGTGTGTGTGTGTGTGTGTCTCTCTGTGTGTGTGTGTGTGTGTGTGTGTGTGTGTGTCTCTCTGTGTGTGTGTGTGTGTGTGTGTGTGTGTGTGTCCTGTTAGCAGCGCGGCCGACCTGCTGCTGTCTCTGTGCATCTGTGCTGCTGTATCTTTGTCCTGAGCTTCAGCAGCTCTGCCTCTGACCTCAGCCGACTCCCATCAGCGCCGTGTTGCCGCGGTGACTCACCGGTCGGCCGCTCACAGCTGTTGTGACATTGTAGTAATTTTTGTGTGGATAATACTGTGATTTGTGCAGCATCTGATTGTCAACATGATGATCCACCAGCAGCACACTGTAAAAACTCTAATATCTTACCAGGAATATCTGTCTTATTTCTAGTCAAAATTTTATTTCTAGTCAAACAAATCTAATTCTACTTAAAATATAAGACTCATCACATAAAAAATAACTTGTTTTTAGACACTTTTTACTTCTTTCAAGCAGATTTTCACTTGAAATAAGTAGAAAGATCTGATAGTGGAGATAGTGAAGTTTTTCTTTCTTATTACAAACACAGGAACTTGCTTTCACTGGCAGATTTTTCTACTTATTTCAAGTGACAATTTGCTGAAAAGAGTGAAAATGATCTAAAAACAAGTTCATTTTTAGGTGATGAGTCTTGTTTTAAGTGGAAAGAGTTTAGTTTTGACTAGAAATGAGACATTTTGACAAGAAATAAGACAAATATTCTTGGGAATATCTAGAGTTTTTGCAGTGCAGCAGCTACGCTCATCATTTACTGTGGGAGTGGCAGGGTTTAGTGTGTCTGTCAGTGTGTGTGTGTGTTGTGTGTGGACGGGCGCTTCAGAGACAAGACTGTGTCTGTGCATATTAATGATCGGTGTACGTTCAAATATTTATAAGGCAAACAAATTATTCATGCAGGCAAAGCCCGAACGGATATAAACAATTTACCGGCAGACGTCACACAGGCAGAGGGACGGATTAGCTGGGAGCGCACTGGGATACACAAACACACACACACATGGCTGCACATACATAATCACTCTTTCAAACGCTGCAACGCAAAGGCCGACTCGCCTGTGTGTGTGTGTTATGTGTGCACACGGACACACACACACAACACAACACATAGTATTGACTCATTTTTCAATTAGCCCCAGAGCGCACCTGCTCCAGCGCCGGCTGCCAAACCATTAGAGCCGTGATTGATCCACACAGGAAGCTGATCGGCAGCCAGGGGGGGGGGGGGGGGGGGGGGGGGGGGCTCATCTGGACTCATCTGGACCAAGGCTATTATAGGGTTAACATCTCCATTAGTTTCTATTTTTATTTAGTTTAGTTTTTATTTGAGGGGAATTGACTTCCAGAAAGCCTCTGTGTGACCTCCGACGGTGAACTTCCACATTTGTGGGATGTTTCCCTTTGAGTTGCATCCTCTTAGAGCTGCAACAATTCATCAAATAATCATCTAATAATCAGTTTGAGTAGTTTTTTTTTAAGAATAAAAGTCAAAATTCTCTGATTCCAGCTTCTTAAATGTGAACATTTCTGGTTTCTTTGCTCCTTTATGACATGACTCATCTGGACCAAGGCTATTATAGGGTTAACATCTTCATTAGTTTCTATTTTTATTTAGTTTAGTTTTTATTTTAGAGGAATTGACTTCCAGTTTTTATTTCAGTCTTGAGGAGAAAGCCTCTGTGTGACCTCCGACGATGAACTTCCACATTTGTGGGATGTTTCCCTTTTAGTTGCATCCCGTTAGAGCTGCAACAATTAATCTATTAATCAAAACAATAATCTAATAATACGAAAAAAAAGTCCAAATTCTCTGATTTCAGCTTCTTAAAAGTGAATATTTCTGGTTTCTTTGTTCCTTTATGATTGACTCATCTGGACCAAGACTATTATAGGGTTAACAATTCCATTAGTTTCTATTTTTATTTTAGAGGAATTAATTGACTTGCAGTTTTTATTTCAGTCTTGAGGAGAAAGCCTCTGTGTGACCTCTGACGATGAACTTCCACATTTGTGGGATGTTTCCCTTTTAGTTGCATCCTGTTAGAGCTGCAACAATTCATCGATTAATAGAAACAATAATCTAATAACCAGTTTGAGTAGTTTTTTAAGAAAAAGGAAGCTCTAGTTTCCTCATATTTTAGTTCTAGAAGAATGAGTCTGAAGATTTTCTTTTTAATCGCTCCTGTTATGCAGCAGTTCCAACTAGAGCTGCAACAATTAATCAATTAATCGCACAATAACTGATTATTAAATTAATCGTCAACTATTCTGATAATCTAATAATCAGTTTGAGTCGTTTTAAAAGAAAAACAAAAGTCCAGATTCTCTGATTTCAGCTTCTTAAATGTGAATATTTCTGGTTTCTTTGTTCCTTTATGACAATAAACTGAGTCTCTGTTTGGTTTGTGGACAAAACAAGACATTTGAGGACGTCGTCTTGTCTTATTGACATTTTCCAACATTTTATTGTCCAGAAAACTAATCTATTAATTGTTTAAATAATCAACAGATTACTTTATAATGAAAATGTCCGTTCCAAGTCGTCCCATATTGAGCTGTGGCGTTTCCTTCCTGCAGATTTAGCATCTCTAAGAAAACTACAACTAAGCTATAATGTAATCTGACTTTAGTTAGTTAGTCAACTGAAATACAAAAAACTAAGTTATTTTTCCACTGCTCCGTTTAGTTTTAGTTTTAGTGAAGTATAATAACCCAGGTCTGGACCTGTGTCTCTCTGCTCCAACGTGTTGCTGCTGCTGGCCGCTGACTAAACGTTGAGTAGTGAATCTGTAGCTGTGACGTGTTGAACTGCTCCCAGAGTTGTTCTGCAGCGACGTGCAGATTAAAGTCTGTTATTATCAGACTGGGAGTGGTGCTGCTGCGTTTAGTCATCGACATAATCTCACTGCTGTATACTGCTGAGTATTTATTTATCCTGTGAGGCAGCGTGGTCGTCGTGGTGACTCAGGATGACGAGGTCGTCCGTCACCGTGAGTCACAGCGCGGAGCTGAAACCACAGGTTGGAGGTTTTCACCGTAAATTGATGATATAAAGGTCTAATCTAATCTAATCTGATCTGGATCTCTGGACTCCAACAAGTGAAAAACAACTATCAGCAGAGGAACTAATGATGAGGAGGAGGAGGAGGAAACTCTGAATTACCACACACACTGCAAAAACTCTAAATCTTCCCAAGAATATTTGTTATTTCTTGTCAAAATGTCTCATTTGTAGTCAAAACTAATTAAAATAAGACTCATCACCTAAAAATTAACTTGTTTTTATATAATTTTCACTTGTTTCAAACTAATTTTCACTTGAAATAAGTAGAAAAATCTGCCAGTGAAAGGAAGTTTTTTGTGCTTGTAATAAGAAAGAAAAACCTCCTCCACTATCAGATTTTTCTACTTATTTAAAGTGAAAATCTGCTTGAAAGAAGTAAAAAGTGTCTAAAAACAAGCTGCTTTTTAATGCGATGAGTCTTATTTTAAGTAGAATGAGATTTGTTTTGACTAGAAATAAGACAGATATTCTTGGTAAGATGTTGAGTTTTTGCAGTGCAGACGTGTTCCTTAAAAGCATCGCAGCTCCTTCTTCTTTTTTTCTTTTTTTTTCTTTTTTACCACCACCACCACCTCCAGGAAACCGTGTTGTGTTTAAACCCTGAGCAATAAATAAAGTGCAGCAGCAGCAGCAGCAGCAGCAGCAGAGTTTTCAAGGAGAAGCCGAGGACGGGAATAGACCGACACCGGAGGCACAACGACAGGAAGAAGAAGCTCCAGACTCTTCATGGACCCTTCACTGCTCTCTGTCTAAAAACAATCCAGCTCTGATCTCCCATGATTCCTTGCAGCCTCGGCGTGGAGGAGGAGGAGGAGGAGGAGGAGGAGGAGGAGGAGGAGAAGTGAAGTCTCTCCTCACTGAGTTTAATGTAAAACAGAAACAGCAGACATCCAGAGGTCAGCCATCTAAAATTACTCCTCAATCTCCAGTGAGCCCAGCATGTTTTCTATTGACTATTCCTCTCTGCACTCTCCAGTTCTACCCTCCAGTGTGTGTGTGTAGTGTGTAGTATAGTGTGTGTGTGTGTGTGTATAGTGTGTGTGTGTGTGTGTGTATAGTGTGTGTGTGTGTAGGCCTCAACAAGCCTAGAAACGCTGGGCTTGTCACGCAACTCGGGGCCATTCAGCCTCTGCTCGCTCGCTCTACCTCTGTTATTACAGGCTTTCTGTGTCTCTCTCTCCCCGCTGATGTTGTTGGCTCAGGCCCATGGTGTTAAACATGGGGGGAGGAGGAGGGGGGGTAGAGTACACTGCAAAAACTCAAACTCTTTCCAAGAATATTTGTCTTATTTCTTGTCAAAATGTCTAATTTCTAGTCAAAACTAAACTCTTTCCACTTAAAATAAGACTCATCGCCTAAAAATTAACTTGTTTTTAGATCATTTTCACTTGTTTCAAACACGTTTTTACTTGAAATAAGTAGAAAAATCTGCCAGTGAAAGGAAGCAAATGTTTTGTGCTTGTAATAAGAAAGAAAAACTTGCTCCACTGACTTGGGCCATTTGCATCTGTGGATGAAAGAGGGATCATGGCTGTGACTATAATAAAATCTTTATCTTTTATTTTAGATAGATATGGAGAACACTGCAAAAACTCAAATCTTTCCAAGAATATTTGTCTTATTTCTAGTCAAAATGTCTCATTTCTAGTCAAAACTAATCTCTTTACACTAAAAAATAAGACTCATCACCTAAAAATTAGCTTGTTTCTAGATAATTTTCACTTGTTTGAAACAGATTTTCACTTGAAACAAGTGGAAAAAATCTTTTGTGCTTGTAATAAGAAAGAAAAAGTTGCTCCACTGTCAGATTTTTCTACTTATTTCAAGTGAAAATCTGCTTGAAAGAATTGAAAAGTGTCTAAAAACAAGCTGCTTTGTAATGTGAGGAGTCTTATTTTAAGTAGGCTATAACAAGATTTGTTTTGCCTAGAAATAAGACAAATATTCTTGGTAAGATTTTGAGTTTTTGCAGTGTGCTGTTTCTACTGGTGGTGGGGGGGTGCAGAGGGGGTAGTTGGAGCTGAAGATTCAAGACGAGAACGGAGCTTCACACAAAACCATCTTTCTCCGCGTAAACGTGACGTCGTTTCTATAAATCTCTGCTGCGTCCACTGAAACCGACTCTCCTCTAAACGCTGCAGCGCGTCCACCAGGCCTGTGTGTGGCGCTGTGACGCTGCCACACACACACACACACACACACACACACACACACACACATCAACACCAGCAACAACAACAACAACCAACCAACAGAGAAGAAGACAGAACGCTTCCCCGCTGCGTCGTTCAAACTCCAAACATCAGAAGTGGATGATTAAATGTTGACTGTCTATGGGAGTCGTAAAGTCAAGTTAATGTTTCATCTACTAGTTCATCATGTGCAACCAGGATGTTTCCTGTTTCAACTCTTTTAACTTTGCCTATATAGTAACAAAAACAAAAGTTAGTCTGGTTCCAGTTCATTGAATTTCGAGTTTTGTTTGTTTTTTCAACTCAAAGAATCTAGAATCTGTCATCACAGGTGGCAGACCCAGGTTTATGAGGAATCGTGAGTGAAAAGGAAATGTGAATATCTGCTTTATACATGTCAATTTGTGAGCCTACATTTTTAAGTTTTGGACTTTTAACTTTGCCTACAGTAAAAAACTAAAGTTAGTCTGGTTCCAGTTCATTGAATCTGTGCTCATGTGGACGGACTCTAAGTGTTGTGAACAGATTAACACACATATCAGAGCCTCCACTGAAACACTTTGCATCTCTCTCTGTCCTATTTTTTTGCAGGAATTGGGGCTAATAATAATAATAATAATAATGCATAATAAAGCAGCAGCGTTGCGTGAGTGTGGATGATAATAATCCCAGGAGAACAATGAGCTGCTGCTGCTGCTTCAGGCCGAGCTGCTGCACAAACCCAACAACAACAACGATGAGAACAACGGCAGCGGTGGCGGTGGATCTGAAACCAGAAACCAGATCTCAGGAGTTCAGTTTCAGCTTTTAGACGCTGCACGACTGTAAATACACGTCTGGCCCCTCCATCCGTCCCAAAGCTGGACACTGCACTGCAAAAACTGAACATCTTTCCAAGAATATTTGTCTTATTTCTTGTCAAAATGTCTCATTTCTAGTCAAAACTAATCTCTTTCCACTTAAAATAAGACTCATCACCTAAAAATTAACTTGTTTTTAGATCATTTTACTTGTTTCAAACTAATTTTCAATTGAAATAAGATGAAAAATCTGCCAGTGAAAGGAAGTTTTTTGTGCTTGTAATAAGAAAGAAAAACTTGCTCCACTATCAGATTTTTCTTCTCATTTTAAGTGGAAAATTTGCTTGAAAAAAGTTTTAAAAAAGTGTCTAAAAACAAGCTACTTTTAATGTGATGAGTCTTATTTTAAGTATAATTAGATTTATTTTGACTAGAAATGACATTTTGACTAGAAATAAGACAAATATTCTTGGTAAGATTTTGAGTTTTTGCAGTGCAGACACAGAGTCTGCTGCTGCTGCTGCTGCTGCACCGTGCTACAACGCTCTGAGCTCTGAGAGAGTAATCAAGAAGCAGCAGCCACACAGGACAGATCAGTGTTGGTTGGACTTGTTGCTGCAGAGCTGGGGGGGTAAAGGGGGAGGGGGGGGTGTGTGGGGGGGGGGCAATGCCACCTTAAACCGTCACAGTCACTGAGTGAAACAGGAGAGAGTTCTGCTGTGCTGCGCTGCTGGAGCACAAAGACCCACAAAGCTGCAGGTGTGACCCGCAAACAAAAGGAGCTTTGGGCGACTCAACAACAATGGAGCCCCACCCCCGATCAGAAGCCCCTCACACACACACACATACATTCACTCACACACACACTTGACTCCAGCACAGGGTCACACAGCAAAAAACTCAAAATCTTTCCAAGAACAGCCTATTTGTCTTATTTCTTGTCAAAACTAATCTATTTCCACTTAAAATAAGACTCATCACCTAAAAATGAACTTGTTTTTAGATCATTTTCACTTGTTTTGAACAAATTTTCACTTGAAATAAGTAGAAAAATCTGCTGTGCTTGTAATAAGGAAGAAAAACTTGCTCCACTATCAGATTTTTCTACTTATTTAAAGTGAAAAGTGTCTAAAAACAAGCTGCTTTTTATGTGATGAGTCTTATTTTTAGTAGAATGAGATTTGTTTTGACTGGAAATGAGACAAATACTGTATTCTTGGTGAGATATTTGAGTTTTTGCAGTGTAAAACATGTCATCAGTGGCCCCAGCGGCCGAGAATCGAAGTGAAGGACGCTGTCTGTCGGTCCCGGGTCACAGCTGCAGGTTAACAGCGGTCGTTCTGGGTCCATGAGTCCTCCTGACCCCCCATTACCCCCCCTCCACCCCCAACCAGCTGGGTCTGAACTGAACTGTTCTCCTGTCCTGACACCAACAACAGGTCCACCATGCAGAGTCCAGAACCTGAACCAGCTCGGTCCACATCTGGAGCAGATGTTCACAAACCAACCAACAAACCAACACTAACAACTAACTATGAGAGAATCAATGAGAAGCAGCAGCAGCAGGAACATTTAGAGAAGCAGAATCCACTGAGTTCTGCTCCGTTTACCCAGAACCTCCTTGTTCTGATTGAACTTTACAAAAACAACCTCTTCTGTTGTTTCTGCTCGTTTTCTTCATTTGGTTCATTTCCCTATAAAGCTGATAGAAGAAAGAAGAGAGAGACTACACCCTCTTCCTCCTCATTAAACCAATGGAGCGTCCTGTTTATCTCTTTATTCATTATTCTCCTCTTTATCTCTTCTTCTTTCTCCGTTTATTTCCTTTCTCTCTTTTCATTCTCTGCCCATTTGTCAACTTGTTTTTCTTTTTTCTTTTCCTCCGCTCCTCCGCTGCGCACTCGCTCCACGCAGCGGCAGCAGCAGCTCGGACTCGGGGCTGTTGGAGCTGTTTGTGCTGCCTGTGCATTGTGCTGTGCTGTGCTGGGGCTGGGCCGTGAAGGCATTCATTCAGGTTTTTTATCCGTGCTAAATCTTTTCAGGGCCCCTTTAGTCCACATGTTAGCACGGATACAAAAGACAACAAAGACGCGGGGGACAGCGGTGGAGTGACAGCAGCAGCAGAGACAGAGACGGGGCTGGGCGCAGCAGCTCAGCGCTTCTTCCTCTTTATCATCCAACATTACTGAATAATAAAGTTTATTCTTATTCTAATTATTATCATTATTAGGCCTATTATTATTAATAATATGAGTGTTGATAGGAGCGGAGGAAACAGAAACAGCAGGACGCGGAGGATCCAGAGGAAACCAACAGTGTCCGCTCTCTCTCATTGTCTCCGCTCCGTCTCTTGTCTCTCCTGCTCGAAGCTGCAACTTCATTTTAGAGGAAAAACCAGCGACATTTATAACTGAAGCTGCGAGTCTGAAGAATAAACTGATAAATGTAGATAAATTGAAGGAGGAGGAGAAGGAGAGAAGACTTGAAGAGGAGGAGGAGCAGAGCGGAGCGACAATGGCGAAGCTCTGATTTGACTCTGTTGAAATGTTTAACACATTTCTCTGCATGTGGATCGGAACCAGCTGCTTCTCTCTGGCTCTAGATTCTGGTTCTGCTCGGTTCGACTCGGCTCGGCTCGGTTCCGTTCGGCTGGACTCGGCAACACTCGGGTCCGTTCCGTTCCGCTCCGGACAGGACAGGACACCTACCTGGTTCTCTGCTGACCGATCCGACTGCTGCTGCTGCTGCTGCTGCTGCTGCTGCATGTCATATTCCTGAGTTTAATCCACAACACGGAGGGAATAGGTAGAGGTAGTCCTGGTCCTGGTCCTGGTGCTGGTTCTAGTCCTGGTCCTTAACCCGGTCCATCCGATCCAGAACCACTTCGCTTTGCTCTCTTTGATCCAGTTACGCACAGAACAGACTCGGACTGATCACTGATCTTCAAAGCTGCTGCCACGACCACACCAACCAACCTCCCCCCAGTCCCCCCCTCCTCCCTCCCCCGATCCCCCCGCCCTGCCCCCCTCCCTCACTCACTCACACACACACACACACACACACACACACACACACACACACACACACACACACACACACACACACACACACACACACACACCAGCCCCTTCACTATACTGTTAACTTTGGAAACCAGAGGGAAAACGCATCAACATTAACGACGCGCTGCTGTCCGAGCAAACAGCGCGCGGGTTAACGGGGGGGGGGGGTTAGAGACAACAGAGGGCGCGTGAAGCTCTCTCTCTCTCTCTCTCACACACACATGCATGCACGCGCACACACATATGCACGCACACACCGGGGGGAAATAAAAATAAATAATAGTAATAATGATAGAATTAAATAAAAAGAGCAGATTAACGCAGAACTCACTCGTCGCTGAGTCCGTTCACACAACAACACACCGTGATTCATCATCAGTGTTAACTTCTCACACACACACACACACACACACACACACGCACACACACACACACACACACACACACACACACACACACACACACACACACACACACACACACACACACACACACACACACTCTTTACGCTGCTCTCTCTCTCTATCAGCGGTGGATCGAGGCTCCCTCCGCGGAGCTCAGCCAGCCGGGATGAACGCACTCTCCCCGGGGTTAAAGTAAAGACCCACCACGGTCCAGTCCGGTCTGGTCCGGTTCAGTTGGGACCCCCCCCTCCACCCTTCACCCCCCACACACCCCCCTACCCCCCCTGCTGCTCTGTGGATCTCTGGACCCGGACTCTTAATACCAGTGAGTGAGTCCAGGACTTTCGCTGCGTTACTGCGGCACAATAAAGTCCGATCCAGGCTGCTGCTGCTGCTGCTGCTGCTGCTGCTGCACAAACCACTAACTCACCTCATCGGAATCGCTTTGTGTGTTGGTCCCGTTTTCTTGCCGTAAATCCAACAACACACAGTTGCAAAAAAAAAAAAAAAAAAAATCAGTGTATTGTATTTATAGAAATGTCCGTCCGCCGCGGTGGAGGTGGAGAATCAACTTCTCCTCCTGCTGAGAGAGAGAGAGAAAAACAAACTAATGCTCCGGCAAATGGTGTAACTCGAGCCGAGCTAAGTCAATCCATCCAGCCGGGGAGCGGAGAGCTGCAGCCTCTCGACCAATGAGCAGCGGCCTGGCTGCTGTCCCTCCCCCACCGGCCAGCTCCCTCTCTCTGCCTCTCTCCGGCTTCCTTCCTTTCTCTCCTACAGCCCCCCCTCTTCTCTCCTCCTCCTCCCTCTCTCTCTCTCGGTTCTCCTCCTCTCCCTCTCTCCGGTGTGACCCCGTGTTGCCTGCCCTTCTGTTAAACCCCCACCCCCCCATACCTCCTCTTCCTCCTCCTCCTCCTCCAACCATCTCTGCTGAGTGAAACGCTGCTTTAGAAAATGTTGGGGTTTGAAACTGGAGACGGTTTAACTCAGATGTGCTGCTCTGACTCAGGACAACGGGGAGAGTTCAACACAACATGAAGCTGAAACACACAAAGTCAAACACACACACACACACACACACACACACACACACACACACACACACACACACAGAGAGAGAGGCATCATGCAAACGTGTGGTCACCCCCGTTCGTGCACTGCAAAAACTCAAACTCTTACCAAGAACATTTGTCTTATTTCTAGTCGAAACAATCTCATTCTACTTAAAATAAGACTCATCACATTAAAAAGCAGCTTGTTTTTAGACACTTTTTACTTCTTTCAAGCAGATTTTCACTTGAAATAAGTAGAAAAATCTGATAGTGGAGCAAGTTTTTCTTTCTTATTACAAACACAAAAAACTTGCTTTCACTGGCAGATTTTTCCACTTATTTTAAGTGAAAACTTGTTTGAAACAAGTGAAAATGATCTTAAACCAAGATGACTTTTAGGTGATGAGTCTTGTTTTAAGTGGAAAGAGGTCAGTATTGAGTAGAAATGAGACATTTTGGCAAGAAATAAGACAAATATTCTTCAAAAGATTTGGGGTTTTTGCAGTGTGTGAAGACTTCAGCAAACGAGCTCCAACAGGCAGAAAGTTCAACATGAAACTCTCTTTTGCAATATTTTAATCAATATCAGTTTATATTTTTTCCTTAAAGGTATAATATGTAGGAATTCCCCCCATCTCGCGGTGCGGTTGTTGTATCTGAACGTATTCTTGATGTTGCATTCACGTGAAATGGGGCAGACGTCAGACAACAGACGCTGCATGTAACAGGATAAAGTGTTATAAACAGCACTACTTTCTTCAGTGGTAAATAATCCTTAAAGTTACAGTTCCCCCCGTTATAACACTGCTACCTGACTCAAGAAGTCCCGTCACAGAATAATAATAATAATAATACACCTGTTAAAGGGAGACTTCACCCAAAATCGATAATTCACCAATCATCTACTCCAGGGTGTCCGCGGGGTCTTGAGAAGTATTACAAGGTGATAAATCAATTTGGGGAAAATTAAGACCCTTAAAAAGTATTAAAAGAGTTTTTACACAACTTTATAAAATAAGTTTAATTCTATTCTATTCTCTTTTTGAATGTTCATATTTTTACCTTAAAATAAAATAAAAATCTGATCACAAAAAAAAAAGTTTTATTTTTTTTAGATTAAAGCAGAAGTAAGCGATCCGGTGGTTTTGGCTAACTTCCTGTCAGCCGATGGAGTTAGCAGTCCCCGCCCTCGTCCCTACGTCACCACATTCACGCGCATCCCTTGGCTGCACACAGAGAGGACTGCCCCTTTATGCCGTTCTCTCTCCTCATTGGATAAAGGTTGTAGGATACAAGGAAAGTTTTCTCCTCGGCTCAGAGCAGAGCAGAGTGACTGACAGACCCGTGTTTCAGACCAAACACTCTATAGAAGTGATTGCTGTCGGAAGATACAACTATTTAAGACTTATATTAACACAAATATTCACCTTACTTCTGCTTTAAGACTAAAAAAGGGCAGGGCACACACACACTATATTAAAATGTAAAGTGAATGTGTCATGTGTGTAACTTTATGTCTTTTGGATCATTTCATCTTCCACTTGAACAAACTTTGGTCCTGTTCAGATCATTTCACCACAGCTCTCTTACACTGTTTGTCAGGTCTACTGTATAGGTTTATTCATGGTGTGTGTGTGTGTGTGTGTGTGTGTGTGTGTGTGTGTAAACACGCGGCCGTCGTATACGCATGTGAATCTGAAGTCGTCATTGAACGTGTCGGGTCGTAGCAGCAACAATAGAAGCTCATTCGCTCCATCAGAGGAGCAGCTCAGGACAGATGTGTGAGAACCTCTTCCACATGGACACACACACACACACACACACACACACGCACACACGCACACACGCACACACACACACACACACACACACACACACACACACACACACACACACACACACACACACACACACACACACACACACACACACACACACACACACACACACACACACACACATATAAACTCCTGACAGGCTCCATTATGAGCTGTGAAAGTGGATCTGCATCTCAATACTGGCACAGGAAACACCAGTTTGATCCTGGTTTGGCTGCTCTCTCTCTCTCTCTCCTCCTCCTCTCTGTGATTCCTTCCTTCCTTCCTTCCTTCCTTCCTTCCTTCCTTCCTTCCTTCCTTCCTTCCTTCCTTCCTTCCTTCCTTTCTTCCTTCTAAACCTGCACGATACCAAAATGTCCAATACAATGTGCGATGACAGTTTAGTTTAGTTTTTAATATCGCAATGACGATGCAAATGAGATTAATTGGTCAGCCCTCCATCCTTCCTTTCTTCTGTCCTTATTATTATCTTCCGTCCTTCCTTCCTTCCCTCTTTCCTTCTTTCTTTCTTTCCTTCCTTTCTTCCTTCTTCCGTCCTTCCTTCTGTCCTCCCTTCCTGCCTTACTTTCTTCCTTCCATCTTTCCTTTTTCATCCTTCTTCCCTTAATTTCTTCCTTCCGTCCTTCCTTTCTTCCTTCCATCTTTGCTCCTTCCTTCCAACTTTCCTTACTTTCTTCTTTTGTTCGTTCCTTCTTTCCTTCCAACTTTCATTTTTTCCTTCCTTCTTCCCTTCATTTCTTCCTTCCTTCCATCCTTCCTTCTTTCCTTCCTTCCGTCTTTGCTCCTTCCTTCCATCTTTCCTTCCTTCCTTATTTTCTTCTTTCCTTCCTTTCTTCCTTGCATCTTTCATTTTTTCCTTCCTTCCTTCTTTTCTATCTTTCTTCCTTCCATTTTTCCTTTTTCCTTCCTTCTTCTCTTCATTTCTTTTTACCTTCCTTTCTTCCTTCCGTCTTTGCTCCTTACTTCCATATTTCCTTCCTTCTTTTCTTACTTTCTTCCTTCGTTCCTTCCTTTCTTCCTTCCATCGTTCCTTCCTTCCATCCTTCTTTTCTTTCTTCCTATCGTCTTTCATTTTTTCCTTCCATCCTTCCTTCCTTCCTTCCTTCCTTCCTTCCTTCCTTCCTTCCTTCCTTCCTTCCTTCCTTCCTTCCTTCCTTCCTTCCCCTGCTGTCGTCCCAGGTTACGGTGTGTGAAGCCCTGTGTCCTTTGGGGCCTGAATCAGCAGCAGCATCTATTATTGTGTGTGTGTGGGGGGCGATGGGGGTGACGTGGGGGGTGATGGGGTGATGTGGGGGGGTTATGGATCAATGTGTGGAAGATCTTTGCAGCGATGCAGAAGCCAGCGAGTGTCAGGACGGGTCAATGGACGTATGGATCTGTGGGTGTCTGAGGGTGATTGGTGGGGCTATCGATCCGCCGGTTCTTTATCCAGAGAGATGACGGTTTCATCGGGGCAGAAACGGCAAAGTGACACCATCACACGAGATTTTAATGGTTTTTGTTACATGAACGTAAATGAACTTTAACAATTCTTCATCTGCTCCCAACACATTCCTCTGCAATTTAAAACGAACTGTCACCGCTGCAGAGAGATTAAAGGATCATTAACTCTCTTTATGAGTCTTCCTACGCTGATGATGACTCATACATCCCATAATATACAATTTCATCACCGAGTGATTATTTAAGGAAGATTCAAAGACAAGAGCTGCATTCAAATTTTGACCAGCGTAGCAGATCTTTGTCTTTAATCTAAAAAAAAATACAACTTTTTTTGTGATCATCATTTTTATTTTATTTTAAAGTCCCAGTATGTAACTTATTTAGCTTTTTATTAGCAAAAATCAAACCTGTCTTTCATAAATCCGTATTTCACTGAAGGTGAATCACAGCTGCATACAAATGAAAGCTTTCTGGTTCCTTAGAATGAGTTGTTACAAGTCGTTACAAATACATAAGTGGGCGACGCACCGAACCGAGGCGGCCATGTTGCATCGTGACCGTAGGTAACCACGGAAACGGCCTGTTAAAACTGTCACCACTGTGTAGTGTGAGGAAGGACGGAGGCACCGGTGTTGCATTCAGGTGCAGTCAGGCAGACGGCCGTCAGCAAACCAACCGGATGTCATTTTACTCCACCAGAGAAAGACGGTAAAACAATACCACATCACCATGACAACATGTTGTTGTCATATTGTTTTACCTCGTGCTGGCGGACCACTTGTTTACATAGACGCTTGTTTATCCTGTTACATGCAGCGTCTGTTGTCTGTCTGACATCTGCCCGATTTCAGGTGAATGCAACATCAAGAATACGTTCTGATATGCAACCGCACCGCTAGATGGGGGGAATTACTACGTATTATACCTTTAAGGAAAAAATCTAAACATACAAAAAGAGAATAGAATAGAATAAAACTTTATTGACACCCCCCCACCCCCAAGAGGGAAATTCATACTGTCGCAGGGGCAGGAAAAAATACAACATAAATACAAAACATCAGTGTCAGTGTTCTTTTTTTTTATTTTATTTTTAAAATTTCTTTCTTCAGTTCATCCATCTCATACTAACCCACACAAACCAAAAATAAATAAAATAAAAACACATAAAGGACAAAGCATACCTTCTCATGTGTACATATAATGGGTAATACGTTGTTAGGTGCTATTACTGGTAATCAAGTCAGCAATAATAACCTAATACAAGTATCCAGTGGGTAATAGTAAATAACTAAGAATAATAATAGTAAAAGTAATAATAATGATAAAGGGGAAAAAACACTGACTTTGTGTCAGTGTTCTTATGTGCAACAGTAACAATAAATATAGAAAATAAATTAAAGAAGAAAAAAAGAAAAAAAACTGGTGTATGCACATATTACAAAAATAGAGCACAAGATATACACACATATACGCATTACAATAAATAAATGAATAAAAAGTATAATAAACTCAAAGCGCAGACGGAGCAGATGGATGGAAGACAAAGGTCTGACGCTGAGGAGGAGGACGAGTGGAGATGGAGAGAAGGATGATGGAGGTGGAGACTGATGCACATGGACACAGCACAGACGGCCCCTGACACCCTCATCTGGTCCCTTGGGCCCCGACCCCCCCCTGTGGAGAGTAGGTCGACCCCGGGGGGCGTGTGAGGGTGATGCCCCCGGGTGTAGAGGAGAATGTGAGGGCTCGGCCCGACCAGGGAGAAACCCACCCTACACTCCCTTATTTACTGCTGAGATGCCTCTGCAGATGGCCGCGTGTCAACGGGGGGGGGGGGGGTCGGATGTTTTCCTTCCATTTCATCAGCAGCAAGGGGGCAGTTGTCGGTCTGACAAGTGAAGCTCACTTCCGCGTTCAACAAACTGCAATCCCCTCTTCTTCCTCTGGGGGCTGGTGTCAGAAGGGAGCATTCTCCATAGACCCCCATGTTAAAATCACTGACTTTACATCCTCAGTAAACATGTTAAAAGCCTGGTGTCAGAACGTTTTTTCATCTCAATCGATAGTTTCTACCCCCGCACACACTCTGAGGGGGGTGGATTTTTTTTTAACTCTACCGTTTTACTAGCCTAGAAATCTAGCTGCACCCTAGAGGCAGCAAAAATATTTGCTCCGTAGGTGGGTCTAGAAACGAGCCATAGGAACTTTTTGAGTCTCGAACACTGATTGTGTTCACCAATCACAGCGCTCTATCTGTTTAGAGAGTCGTTGGGCGGCTTAACGCCATGACGACATACATTTTAATTGGCTTGTCAGGCTAACGACATCCTGCTCTTTGCTCTGATTGGTCGCAGCGCTACCCTATTGGTGCAGAGGCAGTTTGAAAGACAGCCTTCATCCGCCCCCTGGATTGAGCCGAGGTCTACCGCTCGTTTCCAGACTAGACATTTTAGTGATATAGTCTGGCTTGTCAGGCTACCGTTTTACTGTTATTAGGTTAAAACTCTGGCCAATCAGGGCGCGGAAATGTTGAGTGACAGGTCGGAGCAGCTCCGTGGACAGCTGCTTCAAGGCCAGTGGGCGGGTTCTCGGCCGGCCAATCCAACATGGCGCTGTTCAGGCCGCCATGTTGGAGTCATAAAAACGACTCCCCAAAACCAATGGGGGACGTCACGGGTGCTACGTCCATATTTTTTACAGTCTATGGCTGCCCCCCCCCCCGACCAAAGATTTTCTTGGTCGACCAGTAGTCGTCATTTATGGTGATTAGTCGACTAAAGCTGCTTTATACCTCCAGATCTGGACAAAATTCGTCCGTCCGTACCAACCGTTGTCTCCGTAACTGGCCTACATACCTCCGTCCGGTTTCACCGTTTTTATGGACGTAACGCAACTTATCCTCTAGGGGGCAGTGTGTGTCATAAGTGACAGCGGCAATGACACGGCAAACGTTGCCATGTCAACGACGCTTTCATTACCGGCACCAACATTAAATGTATGCACCCTCTCACCAAGTCACATATCTTCTCCAAATTTTGCACCGTTTTTAAATGTTCAATGTTTACTCTCGTCTTCTCCTTCTTCTTTGAACCTACTCTCTTCTTCGCCAATTTTCTTAATGGAGTGACTTTTGAAAATTTGTTTGAAACAAGTGAAAATCTTCTAAAAACAAGTTCATTTTTAGGTGATGAGTCTAATTTTAAGTGGAAATAGTTTAGTTTTGACTAGAAATGAGACATTTTGACAAGAAATAAGACAAATATTCTTGGAAAGACCTGTCAGTGAAGACAGGTCTGATTATAACAACATGTCCAGGTCCAGCAGCGCCGCCGTGCTAACCAGGGTAAAAGGCGTCAAGGCCGAGCCTCCTGCACACTGACCTCTGATTGATTAAGAGGCCGTAACGTTTGCGGCCTCGCCCCTCCCCCTCCTCCCCCTCCCCCGACCCCCCACCCTGGACACCATTTGTCACCTGACTGTGCAGCTCTGTTCAGCAGCTTTGTGTCTCTCTCTCTCCAGTTCCACATTCAGAGCTTCTTCTGCTCTAAACCGGCCGCTCGGCTGGATGCTGCAGGGCCACCCAGGTCAGAAGTCTGAAGTCTGTCCTCTCCCTCTGCTGCTCTAAAGCCTTTTGGATCCGAACAGACACCAAATGTTTCTGGATCGGAAGAACAGACACCAAATGTTGAGTTACAACACGACACAATAAACTACACATGAACCCCACCAGGCCAGACACACAGGCTTCAATCTCATTATCAAGGAGGAAAATGATAAATGTGCACATTAGTCACTTCCTGTTTTAATTAGAATTACCCCCCCCCCACCACCCCCTATACCCCCCCCCCCCACTATAATTATAATGTCAAACTAACACCGAGCCATCAGGAAGCCGGGCGGGGCAGCGTGAGCCGACTCTAACACACAACGTGTCCTCCCAAATGGACACACGTCCCAAATTACTAATGGAGCAGAAATCAATAATCAATGCTGCTGATGTGGGTTTGTTGAGGACAGACCTCATCAATACTTACAGGCCGACTGTGATTGGCTCTCGCTCTAAATAACAGCAACACACACATTCATACTAGTATTGTTATTGTTATATGCTGATAGTAAAAAGTGAGCACTGTGACTTTAAGAACAGTTATGAGTCAGATTATTATATTATACAGACGTTTATTATTATTATTATTATATTATATACAGCGTTATATTCATATTATATTATATTATATACAGAGTCATATTATTAAATTATAAACAGAGGTATACTATTATATTATATTATATACTATATAATATACAGATGTATATTATTATTACATCATAAACATAGGTATACTGTTATTATATTATATACAGAGTTATATTTTACATTATAAACAGAGTTATGTTATTATTATATACAGAGAAATATTATTAGATTATAAACAGAGGTATACTATTATATTATATTATATTATATTATATACAGAGTTATATTACTATATTATATACAGAGGTATTATATCATAAACATAGGTATACTGTTATTATATTATATACAGAGTTATGCTATTATACTATAAGCAGAGGTATATTATTATATACAAAGTGATATTATTACATTACAAACTGAGGTATATAATTATTATATCATATACATAGCCTATATTATTATTATTCTATTCTAAATAGAGGTATATTATTACATTATATTATAATATATTTTATACAGATAGTATTACAGTATATCATAAACAGAGTTATATTATATCATATACATAGCCTATATATTATTCTGATTCTATTGTAAATAGAGGTCTATTACCTGTGCTGTAGGTGAGCCTCGTGCCCCAGGCTGCAGAGTTGATGGTTCTTCCTCCAGTCGACTCCATCAGCTGCGTTTATATCAAATCTAAACCGGTAACCAGAGGTCAGAGGAAGGTGACGCCCGTCGACGGCTCTGAAACACGTCTGTGTCATTTCAGTGAAACGACCTGTGCTCTGTTTTTACCCACATTTCATCCTTCACCTTCCTCCTTCCTCCTCCTCCTCCTCCTCCTGCTGCTGCTGTTGTATGAGATGATTGTATAAAAGGAGCGAAGCAAATCAGTTTAGTCGTGACTTGTTTCCAGCTCTGAGTTTAAGGAAATTACAGTATCTGGTTGTGCTTTGACACTTTGTCGTCTGCTGCTGCTGCTGCAAGGAAACTCAGAGGACGGTCTGGAATAAATTCAGATGTAATGTAATAGTGTTTATTAGAGATTTTTTCTTGGAGAAAATGAGAATGCTAATCGTATTCATAGCTGGAGCTGCGGGTAATTTGCCAGCCTGCGATAAGCTGCCGTATCAATGTGAACCGCAGATGATTGAGTGACACACATGACATTTCCCACTCATTATTTATTGATCCCGTCTCAGGTCCAATCTAAATGTTTTAATCTGAGAGCAGAGTGAGCTGCTGCTGCTGTGGGAGGGGCAGAAGTTTGATCACTTCTGATCAGGCTCATCACGATACCAATACCAGGGAATTTCCACGATTCTCGATATGTATTTGATACCACAATATCCTGTGTTTGGGTCGGTCTTGACTCGAATCTTAAATCAGCTAAAACACATTAAAACCAGTGATTCATCATCCCATTTGTTTCTCATCTCTTGGCGACGTTGTTCGTCTCCTTTATCCATGAAACGGTTGGTTCTGCACTTATGATTTCAGTTTTAACTCTCATTACTGTTATTATCGTTATAAACCGACCCTATCAACATAAATGTCATCATTTTAACCAGAGCATTTCATAATTTTGTGAATTTTTGTTTAAATAGAAGTTCCTGACAAAGTCAAAAAGTCCTGATGCAATAAACTAATGTATGCGGTACTCTTATGCATTAAAAACTTCAAACACTCAAAACACTGTGCATGTATCAATTTACTGCAAGCTTTCAGCCATTGTGACCTTCTTCATGCATTAAGAACTTAAAACGGGTCGGTGGCGAGTCGACCCTAACACAAGAGGAAGGTTAAAAAAAAAAACAGAACCCATGTGCTTCTACTTTACTTTTCTTTCTTTTGAACTGTTTCATATCAAACTTTCTTCTATTTAAGTTTCACTATGATTCTCAAACAGCACAGAATGTAAAGAGCAGCAGCAACACAATGTTAAAGGAGAATTCCGGTCATTTTTTACCGCTAAATCGTTGTCCTGATGGTCCAGTGTTGGGGGGAGCAAAAAAACGGCACTAAAATTGCTGCAGGCAAACCAGAGTTACACCATGGCTAGACGGCGCTAGCGCTAGCGACAACGCTAAAGTATGGGGGCAATTCTTTCACTGGGTGACCATCAGGACAATGATTTAGGCAAGGCAATTTTATTTGTATAGCCCGTTTTTACCAACAGTTTGTCTCAAAGGGCTTTACATGGCATCATAACAACATCCTCTGTCCTTAGACCCTCACATCCACTGAGGAAAAACTCCATGGAAAACCCTTTTAACAGGGAAAACCAGGAGAAACCTCACGCCTAGGATCCACTGGCGTCAATGCGATTTCTTGCCAGACGCGACGCCTCCAAAAAAACGGACGCTTCGGTAGGCGGGAACACAGACCGGCGAGTTAACGGACAGTGGACAAACAGACCCCCGCCCCCCCGAGCTGTTCTCTATCTCGCTCCCCATTGGACAGTGACCCTGCGTCGGACGCGTTCATTTGCATAAAGTTGAGCTCCGGTCAACTTTTTGACGCGCCGCAACTGCTTGAACGGACGCGCCGCCTACCCAGAATGCTTTGCGGGCGCGTCATTAAAGGGATGACGGTCCGTCCAAATCTCGCGTGATTTGCAGTAACCGCACTGACGCATGCTGACGCCGGCGCAAATCACGCGAGATTTGGACGGACCAGGAAGAGGAGCTTCGAGAAGCTTCCGCTACAAACAAGCTTAAAATATAGACTTATTTAATTTTTTCGGGACAATTACGCAATTTGGGGCTTCAGCACAAGACGGACATTACATACACTGTAAACCCGAATAAGTTAGCAGAACTCAAAAAAAGTAAGGCAATCAGTTGCCACAATTTTTTTGAGTTCACAAACTCAAACATTTGAGTACATCAGAACTTAAATATATGGAGTTTATGTTAAGTGTAATTTTAAATTATCAGTAAATTAAATTAAAGATTAAGCCAACTCAAAAACTTTCAGTACATGCTACTCATAATATTAATTTATCTTTCTCATGGGAATAATTTAACAGAACTTAATCATTTCAAGTATGAAAACTCAGGATTTCATGTTCAATAAACTCAACATTTATTTGTTTCTTGTTTCAATATTCTGATTACACACAACTCAAAAACATTGATTGTTAAACTCAAAATCATATACCTCCAAACTTAAAATATTTGTGGCAACTGATTGCCTCACAAATATCAAGTAATCTTGACTTAAAAGACAAAAAAAAAAAACACATCAAATTAAAAGTCAATATTTTTTCTATTCAAATGTTTGGTAGAAACTTTTCTTGCCAAGTATTTTAGTACAAAATACATAAGATAAAAAAAACAAAAAAACAATTGCATTGGGCCATCGGACTTAAACATAAATTACTTTAACGCTGTTACCTACAAAGGCAATATGATGTCTACTTCTGGTCATCTTGTTTATGCTTTAAGATGAAATAGTGGATTTAACACACACTGCATGTAAGTTTAACAATAATAAAATATAAATTACATTAACAAGTACAAAGACAGAGTGTACGTGCCATTTTGCTGAAAACCAGTTAAACAGTAAACATGGACCATGACATATTCTTGTTGTGCACTAAGTCTATGTTCAAAAAGAGTGAGCCATCGGAATCCACCAGTCCTTGACAGATCTCTAGTTACACATAAAACATGATGGCATTTTTGAGAGTCTGTAGCCTGGGTAACAGTCATCCAGACCAAGTAAGATTTTCTGTGTGAATTCAAAAGTTTTGGTCGGTCCCTTGGGATTGCTGAGATGTTGTGCATAGATCAGGCAGAACATTACCAGGAAGTCATCAGCAAGCCTGGGAAGGCTGACAACCACATCACCCTCTTGGACGACAGATTCTCACTGGGTGGTAGTGAACTGGACATGTGGCATTGTCACTGATGGTTGTAGAGAGGACCACTGGTGCATTCCCCAGGACTGGCTCATCCATGTCATCCTAAAAACATAAAAAGGAAGACATATACTAATCACATTTACTGAGATGTGTGCCACTGTTAGGCTAATGATAGCTACTTGATTTCATCTGCAGTGAAAGAGGCACAAAAAGACACTTCAGGTTTCTAAACATCTTGTCAAAAGTTTGCAGTTGAAACACTGAAAATATGAATTGGCCAAGTTACATTACAATAGGTCTGATATTTCTTTACTGGGACTTACCACACATGCTCTGAAAGATCCAGGGACTTCCTCACACAAAGACACAGGAAGGGCATGAAGAACGGTGGTGCTGCTTGTGTGGACATCATGTAATTCCTAATAAGATTAAAATAGTGTAAGTACTGTGACACGTTTACACACAATGCCAAACAGTCCCACCCAATTGCCACCACAATGATATCTGCACAATAATCAACTAATAATCTGCTGGTTTACCTAGTGCAATTGTGGAATACAAAATATTATTTGAAGCATTCAACTCCAAACACTGCACCAAGACTTCACCTGTGAAATGTATAATCACCTGTGTATCATGGACTTTAAATGTCAGCCAAAGCATCTACTGTCTTACCAGTTTTGGAAGCTCTCAGTCTCACTGAGGTCATCAAACGAGGAGTGCGACAATCAAGCTCAGCATAGTGTTAGGACGGTTCTCGTTACGGGTAGTTATCCGTTGGAATGCCACATACACCTGCACTGAGGAAGAGACAGTACAGCAACAGCAATTAATTATTTTAAGATGAATTAAATTAGGCAACACTAGACACAAAAGTGATATAAAGTACTGGCAAAGATAAAAACAGACAAAAGAGTTGATCAACGTTACCTCAGACTGCATATGAAGAGCAGGCCAGAGGTCCATGATATCTTTCATTGGTGGACCAGTCAAGTCACTAGTGGTATATTTGTTGCAGCAACCTGCAGCAACACACACATAAAAGAAATATTATTTTACAGGATACCTGTCATGAACTTTAAACTTTCATTAGAACTGCAGTCATATTCCTCATACTAAGAGTACAACAAAATAGTACAATAAATCAGATGGATTAGATGTTTCTCGGACTGTCCAATCTGCAACATTTTAAATAAATGTAAATACATGTTTTATGTTATTTAATTTATATACAGGCTGTTGAACTGAATTTGCAAACTGCATGTCATAAGCATAGATTCAAGGGTGTGTTTAATATGATCATGCAGTGATCGCCTATCTGTGGTGAGCAGTAAACCAAAACCACTCCTTGAAACTCTGGAAAAAGTTGGACCAGTAGCATAAATTATTCTCCTAGCAATCACAATAAAAGCCATTTTATTTAACCAGTTAATTTAACATGCAGAGAATAACTTTAGCCTAGTGCTAGAGTTATTTTCTGCTTTCACGCACAACACATATTTAACTTAACTTACTTCTATTGTCTACTTTGACAGTCAGACATAACTGAAAAATAACAAATATAAATCTTGTAATAAATAATTGAATCAAAAACTGCCTAAATGCAGTCACAGTGGGTGTTTTCACACGTGCTGCTGGTGGTATAACGTTGACTTACTTATACATAGTTCATTTTTAATCCCCTACTGCGCTGCTCATTTCAAACGGACCGCTCCGCGCTAATGGTGCTAACAGAGCTAACCGTGCTAACCAAGCTAAAGGAGCTAACAACACTAATAGTGTCAGGACTCAGTACTCACCGATACTGGTATCGGAATCGGAACATCTACCCATATAAGATATCACCAGTTTTTTTTTACAACTACATTAGCCGTGTAACACGGCGGGATGACTTTCCATGTTAGCTTGCTAGCTTGCTAACCTGACGGTTAACTGTTTTGCATGACGCACTCTGTCCGTTTTAAAAACAAGTTAAACCCTCCGGAAACAAACATTTAAACAGGTTTTACCTTGACTACTACTACTTACATTTCACTCAATGGTGCAGAGCTGAGTGGTAACGGTCGGTTGGTCTCCCGCTCGCCTCCTCTGCTCCGAGTCCGTCTGTCTGGGCGGAAGTGCACGCAACTACTACAAAATAAAACCGTGTGAACACTTCCGGTGGAAGCGATTTTGTTGTTGATGAGCGGAAAGTGTGTGTGTGTGTGTTAATTTTTTTCAAAATAAGACATAAATTAATGTTTAATCCATAGAGTTTTAAGTATCTATGACTTAATTATTTTAAGTAGCAGTTACTTAATCTGCAAAAAAGTTCATATTAATCAAAAATTACAAGTTTCATTAACTTAAAAAGAAGGAACATGTTATTGGCACTCAACATTTTTAAGTAAGTAGAACTTTTAAGATGATTTTAAGTTTACACTACTTAATACAATTAATTATTTTGAGCATTCGGGTTTACAGTGTACGAGCACCATGGATGTATTTGGATGTTTTTTTGTGTGTGTTTTTTTACGAAGAGCTCCGGTGTCCCTTTGCAACCGTTATATGGACATGCACTGCTATGCCGAGACCCCCTGTAACTCAGAGAAGCCACGGAGGAATCTGAAACTTCTTCCAGCCCTTAGTCAACATGAGGGTGAGTAGATAATGAGCGAAATATCATTCTAGGGTGAACTATCCCTTTAACGGTTTGACGCGTCCCATAGAAAATGAACTGGCAGCCGCGTCGCGGCGGACGAAACGAACGCCAGTGGATCCCAGGCGTCAGGGTGAGCAACAGAGGAGGGATCCCTCACCCAGGACGGACAGACGGGACAGAGATGTTGTTACAGACAAGAAAACAGTTTCCAACAGAGAATGTGAGAAACATAGAAATGTTAACACGACGCCACCGAGGTCAAAGGTGTAATAATCTGTTTCTCACGGTACCGTAAAAAAGCAGGTACTGATGTATTTTTTGCGTGTTTGCATCGACTTGGTGCCGACGTATCGGTTCCCGTGACGACCCTCGTTCTCATAATGATAATAATTAATGTTTCCTCCCACACACACACACACACACACACACACTGGCTCTCCCTCCATCCTCCCTGGTTAAACCCGTCGCTAACGAAGCCTGAGAACAAACAGAGGCCAAGGTAACGCTGCTCCGTTCACACGCTCTCACGTATGGATCTATTCCTGTGTGTGTGTGTCTGTGTGATCGGCCTGGCACACACACACACACACATGCAGACAGGTGCTGTGTGTGTGTGTGTGTGTGTGTGTGTGTGTGTGGTAGCGACTGTCTGGAGAACAGCTGTGTGTCGGCGCTGGTGCTGCATGGGCGCGGTGGGAGGTAGCTGTTCCTCTGACCTTACCACCGGACACACACACACACGCACACACACACACACACTGAGGGCAGCTGCAAAGTGCCATGCAAGGGCCCTGAAGCCAACTGCACACACACACACACACACACACACACACACACAGACAGACACACACACAGACGTCAGCGTCTCTAATGTGATCCGGAGCTAAGATGCAGCCACAGCTCCAACTCCACTTAAAGTGCCCAAATGTTTACCTCACACACACACACACACAACCTAAACACACACATACACACACATATACACAGCAGTCCTAAGCCGGAGCCTCAGCCCCCCCCCCACCCCCACCCCGCCCCCCCTCCTGGCCGTCAGTCGTCCTCGGAGCTCGGAGGCTATCAGGGATTTGAGGGAAAAGCCCCTTTATCCTGCAGGGACTTTCTCTCCAAATGTCTCACGTCAGCAGAACTCCCCCACTCTGCAAATGGAGGGGGGGGGGGGGCAACTAACTTCTGACAGGGGGGTTGGTGGTGACACATGGTTTAAGGATTAAAAGTGAAATGACAACCTAACGGTGGAGCTGACGGATCATCTCACTTTATACAACAGTTTGTTACGGTTGGTTTTTTATCAGTGTTGGTGAAGAAACGTTCAGACTAGCGACGCACTTAATGAATATTGTTTTTTTTTAAAGGACAATTCCGGGGCAAATTCAACTCGGGGCTGTATTTTCCTAACATTTTAGGTTTAGGTCCTGGATTACTGCAATTCTCGTTTTACTGGTCTCCCAAGAAAGTCACTAAAGAAATTTATAAAGTTATCCAGAACGCAGCAGCCAGGATTTTAACTTATAGGAAAAAGAGAGATCACATTACTCTGCCTGTCTCTTTTAGGATTGATTTTAAAGTTCTTTTACTCATTTATAAAGCTTTAAATAACCTTGCACCATCCTATATTGGCGATTTGCTTTCTTTTTATACTTTTAATAAGAACGCTCAGGTCCTCCACTGCCTTTTGTCTTTTAACCATTCCTAAGGTGTCCAAGAAAACTGGCGAAGCAGCTTTCTGTTGTAACGGTCCTAGACTCTGGAGCGCTCTCCCCTTGGACTTGGGATTAGCGGACTCGTTGGCCATTTTTAAAAAGAAACTGAAAACGTATCTTTTTAATTTGGCTTTTAATAGGGGTTGATTTTAGTTTTTATCACTGTTACTGCTTGGCTTTGTTTGTTGATGACGTGTTGTGTTTTAAACTGTTGTTGTTTATTATTGTTTCTGCTTTGTTTAAGCACTTTGGGCTGCTTCTATGCATGAAAAGTGCTATGTGCTATATAAATAAAGATTATTATTATTATTATTATTATTATTATTATTATTATTAAAAGTAGGAATCTGAAGATTTTCAGTTGAATTGCTCCTTCTTGCTGCTGTTTCCATCCCTCAAAGCCACAGACAGCGTCAGGTGGCGACTCAAACATGCACCCAGAAGTTTGTTTACACCTAAAATGTTAGGAAAATACAGCCCCGAGGTGAATTTGCCCAGAATCGTCCTTTAAGTGACATCCGACGCTCGTTAACCAATTAATAACCTCTAACTGGATTAAAATGCTCTGAGTGTCTGTGACTAGACTCAGATCAGGAACCTGATCCTCCATCCTGAGAGGGTGATTGTAGAGCTGCAACAATTAATCAATTAATCAAACAATTATCGATTATTGAATTAATCGTCAACTATTCTGATAATCTAATAATCAGTTTGAGAAGTTTTTAAAGAAAAAAAGTCCAGATTCTCTGATTTCAGCTTCTTCAATGTGAATATTTCTGGTTTCTTTGTTCCTTTATGACAATAAACTGAGTCTCTCTTTGGTTTGTGGACAAAACAAGACATTAGAGGACGATGTCGTCTGGTGGTTTGAGAAACACTGATTGATAGTTTTAGACATTTTTTTTTACATTTTATTGACCAAACAACTAATTGATTAATCGTTTCAATAATCGACAGATTAATCGATAATATAAATAATGGTTAGTTGCCGCTCTAGGCCTCAACGGTTCAACGTTTGATCGTTTGCTTCTCTGACTCGTTCAGGTCGCCGTAGTGAACGTGAAGCTGATTAACCCTTCGGTGGGTTTTACAGGCTAATCTGAGGAATTAAGCTCTCGGGCGTCAGGAATGCTTCAGCCTCCAGATCCACACCAGGTGTCCACACACACACACACACACACACACACACACTGTCAGCTGGTGTGTGTGTGTGTGTGTGTGTGTGTGTGTGTGTGTGTGTGTGTGTGAGAGAGGAAATGACAGGGATGGGCTTCGCCTGCATGACAATGGCACATGCTGGGATTTACAGGGAGGACCAGTATGTAGGAATTCACTGGAGCGTCGTCGGCTCTTATCACATTTACATCAACTGTTGATGTACGCACACACACACACACACACACACACACACACACACACACACACACACACACTCTCAGCTGCTCACGCCCACGCGCTGTCTGTCTCCGACCCGGCAGCCCTTTGGACTCTGCTGCTCCAGTTGTCGTTGTGTCGGTCCAACGTGTAGAGACACACACACGGTGTTAATGTTACCAGGAATATTGTGTAAAGTGTGTCGTCATCTCTCTCAGTGTGTGTGTGTGTGTGTGCGTCCGGTTGGTGCCACACCTTGTTCCAGATGAGTGTGTGTGCGTGCAGAGCGTCACCTGTCCCTTTAACGCAGCAGCAGCAGCAGCAGCAGCAGCAGGACGAGGTAATCCCATCGTCTCTGCAGGTCGGCCGCCAGACAAGCTGCAGCAGGCCTCACTAACCACTAACCCTGGTCTAATTAACACCAGCAGCGGGGGGGGGGGGGGAGTTAGGGAGGTGGGGGGGTGGGGGGTTAGAGAGTGGGTGGGGGGGGGCTTCCAGCTTCCAGCCTCCAGCCTCCACCAGGGTTAATGCTCTGCTGCCTGGACCAGGCTCCAACATGCTCCTCTGGGATCAGGACCAGGAGATGACATGGATTAGAAATGGATGATGCAGAACCAGGCAAGACTGAGTCTGAGGCCCTGTTGACACGACAACGCTCGACTAAACGTTTTATGGGATGTGCCTTTCGTTTAGACGGTGGCGTTTTTTGGGGGGCTTAAAGGGATAGTTCACCAAAAATTCAAATTTCACTCATTATCTCCTCCCCCTCATGTGGACTAAGGGCTGGGAGAAGTTTCAGAGTCCTCCGTGGCTTCTCTGAGTTACAGGGGGTCTCGGCGTAGCAGTATTTGTCCAAATAATGGTTGTCAATGGATACCAACTTTCTTCGTCCAAAAAGACACACCAAAAAACATCCAAATACCTCCATAGTGCTCGTCTGTAATGTCCCTCTTGTATTGAAGCCCCGGTCTTCGCACTGACACAGGAAGGGCAGTGAACTGAGACACTGGGAGCTTCCGCTACAAACAAGCTTAAAATATAGACTTATTTCATTTTTTTCGGACCAATCGGGGCTTCAATACAAGAGGGACATTACATACGAGCAGCATGGAGGTATTTGGATGTTTTTTGGTGTGTCTTTTTGGACAAAGAAAGTTGGTATCCATTGACAACCATTATATGGACAAATACTGCTACGCCGAGACCCCCTGTAACTCAGAGAAGGAATGGAGGACTCTGAAACTTCTCCCAGCCCTTAGTCCACATGAGGGTGAGTAGATAATGAGTGAAATTTGAATTTTGGGTGAACTATCCCTTTAAAAACGCAAAAAAAGTGGAAAATGCTCTTTATGTAAAACACTCCACTGTCAAATCAAATCAAATTAACTTTATGTGTCCCGCAAAGGAAATTTGTCTCAGGCAAGTAGCGCAGGAAGAAACAGCCGCCTTGTTCATACATACATACACAACACAACAGAACAGTATCAATGACATACAGTACATACCCAAAAAGAAAAGAGTAATTAACCCTGGTGGTCAGTGTGACAGGACGAGGACCAACTCACTGTGTCTTCATCCAGGAGGAATGTGACACACACTCAGACTGTTGTGTGTGTGTGTGTGTGTGTGTGTGTGTGTGTGTGTGTGTGTGTGTGTGAGGTATCGTGTGTCATTTAAAAACAGCCGTTGTCAGGCTGACAGCAGTAACTTTATAAAGTGCAGCGTGGTGAGAACAGTGAGGCCTCAGTGTCTTTAATGGAGCTCTGCTGCATGGTAACTAACTGCTCTCTTATTATGGGATGGATTTTTTTCCTTCACGTTGCACCAAATGAACATTTCCATAGATTTCTGTCAGTGAATAAAAAGTCACATCCTCCTCCTGCAGCAGTGTGTCTCCTATAGGACACACACACACACACACACACACACACACACACACACACACAGCTGGTGGGGATTACAGCACAGGAAGTGAGTGAGTGAACACACGGAGTTTCAGAGTCAAAACAACCAAGCTGGACTTGAACTTTGACCTTTGGGGTTGAGAGAGAGAGAGTAACTGGGTTTCAATCCAAATGCATCGACATTAAGAGCGGATTTTGTGAAAATGCGCAAAAATCAAATGCAAATTTATGCCCGTTTCCATTCATTATTGTTTTGCGATCATTGGGAGAGGAGGACCGCATCGTTCTCCATTTGTCACATCCGGGTTAGTCATGATTTATTCGCAAAACCTGTTTCCATAACAAAAAGTTGCATTTTCCTTTTATCGATACGCTGACAAATCCACCCCCTCCAAGCGTAAAAACTTTTGGTTACATGCTGTCATTCCGACATCTCACCTTTAGCCTGTGTTACCCCTTACCTATTGGCTAGTAGCAATTATTTCCTGAAGTGGTGCAATATTACTATACTTGAATTCTGTTTTCTAAGGTATTTATTAATCACTGAGTATTTGAGTGAATATGGTATTGGGAAATGTTTGTGCAATGAGTTTATCTGAATGAGTGTGTTCTGACTGAGTTGATTAACCTCAGCCAACTTTAAAGCTGCCTGGAGAACTGTGATTATTCCTGATAGTATACTATGAATTATCATACTGAACTTTTGTAACTATTTTTCCCCTCAAAGGCCTTTATTTTGTTTAATTATTTTGTTAATTCTTATTAATTCACTTTAAAGTTTCTGTGTACATATTATTTTGTCAATACACCTAACTTCTTCGTAATTCAATTGTGTGTGTCTCGTCAATTCTCCTCAGCTCCTAGAGTCGAACCTCCTCTTGACACTAGTCCACCAAAGGTTAATTCTGGTATTTTCTCCTAACCATAGTAATCTGTTTTGTATCTTAAGTGCTACACACCACTCAGACATCCCACCATTTAGAAAAATGCGCTATTAAAGGAATTGTCGGAAAGGCAGGATGTTTAAAAAAAGAAAAAAATACCGTCATTCCGACCATAGGAGGCAAAAGTTGTCGGAACGATGGGACGTTTGATAGAAAATTAAGTGTTTAGACAATTAGACAATTAGAGGCCTATGTCGGACCAGTGGGATGTCAGAATAACGGTTGCCCCCTCCAAAACTTTTTTGTGAATTTACTGCCTTTTTTTCCCCCCGAATATCTGGCGTTTCCATCCAAGTATTTATTCACAATTTTTGAAAATGCAAATAAGAAAAGGTGGATGGAAATGCAATAGAGAGAGAGAGAGAGAGACAGCAGCTCTCTGCCTATGTATCTGCCTGCCACAGCCTGAGGGACTCACTATAACATCCCAAAATGCACGGATTTATATCTAATTGTATAAAATTGTATTGCACCGTACTGAATATGAATTGTAATATTGTAATATGTATGTAAATATTGCGTAAAATGCTTTGGCAGCAACACATTTCTGTTCATGCCAATAAAGATGTTTGAATTGAATTGAATTGAATTGACAGGCAGGTCAGAGAGACAGACAGACAGTTTCCTGTCCTCCATGTTAAACTCACTCGTCTCTTCTCTCCAGTTTAAATCAACTCTTCTTTTTCTCTCATGTCGTTAATGGATCATTGGATAAATGATAATCTCAGTTTGTGGAGAGACAGAGAATATTTTCCTCTAATAAAGACGGAATAATGACGAATATTGTCTCTGTAAAAATATGACACCATCCCTGCAGACGCTCTCCTGCAGCGGTGGGATGTTAATGTTATCTCTGAGCCGTGGACCGATGGACTCATTTACCAGAGGTTAGAGCTGCAGCCATGGAGACCAGCAGCAGATGATCAGTCACAGTGATGAGGCTTCTACGTCCAATCACAGCCCTCGGCCTCGGTCACATGACTCCTTCTCTCTGTCTCAGGTTTTTCTTTCTTTCCTCTGTATTTTCTGCGTTTCTTTTATCGCTGTGAAATCCTGCTAATTCCCACATCCGTCTCCGGATCGGGCCGCGCGGACCAGCATGTAGCTGTCAGAGGGTTATTAAACCGACTGGATCCACTCCACTATATCACATCCTCTCTGCTGTGGAGATATGGAAATGAGACAGCAGCTCTCAACAGGGGCTCTCAAAACAATTATCTATAGTTCATGTGCAGGAGCTGAGCTGAGCCGGGCCGGTGGCCAGAGCCCCGAGCCTCCGACCCACCGACTCTCTGCTCGTGTTGCTGACTTGCTGCTTTCTCATAGTGCCGGCCTTGCACTTGTTCACTTGTTACAAACACAGCTGAATGGAGCCCTGTGTTTCCTTTTGTTTTGCTATATTGTGTCCTTGTGTGAGCAGCAGCCAGCTGGCACAAACAACAGGTATTGTGTGACAGCTGAGAGGAGGGGGAGGGGGAGGGGGAGAGGAGAGGAGGTGAGGGGCTGCTAACGATTATTGTGGTTGTCGACTGAACCATTGATTATTTTTTATGATTAGTCATGTTAGAGTTTTTTGTTTCTTTTAAAGGGATATGCCAACATTTTTTTTTCCGTGTCTTGCCTCACTCCCGAGTCCATGACCAGCGGATAGACACCATCCTTTCGACTGTGCGTGCAGTAACAAGGGAGACAGAGCCGTATCGCCCGTAATTAGCTTAGCTCAAACACTGGAAGTGTATGGGTAGTGTTAGCCTGCCTCCTCCTAAAGTCATCAGAGAAACTCTTCAGCAACTCTAAAGGGAAACCGGCGGGCCGATCTTGGTCTCAGAGCTGACAAAACTCTCCGGTAAGGCATCTTGAGTGGTCAAATGCCGCTAACGGGACGAGATCGGTCAAAACGGAGGGTTCAAGCAAAGACGGTTTATTTTGGTTCAAGCTAGCTACATCGAGGGTAGGTTAGCTTCCTATTTCAAAGTAAAAGCACAAATTCTATCGTCATGGTTTTCTGTATGTAAAGGGCAACGGGTGTTTTATTTTGTGAAAGTAACCGGATGTGCGTTGGTCACAACGGCTAGCTTGAGTAGCGCCAAATTCATCCGAAAAAAATTGTAAACAGCTGGTATTTAGACAAATTAACGACACACTGCTGATCTAAACGGCTACTTTCTCACCTAAACATGTTTGAAATGTGGATAAAGTGATGCACATGGAGGAGAGGAGCGTAACCACAACAGACTGTCACAGTTCCTACTGTCTTTCTGTGTAAATATGTTACAACATGAAAAGCTTAGGACCCTGAAAACATAGGACTCTTTTTCAGAAAAGGGGTGTGTATTGCGACCGGGGAACATAGGACCTTTTTTTGTTAAAAAAAAAAGAGGGTCCTATATTCCCCGATCGGGGAACACAGGTCGGCTCCCAGCGAAACAGCACAACGAATGAACAACAGTCAAGTCGCCCCAGGATAACATGACTTGGCTGTTACACAGGGTTTCAAAAACATCAAATCATCACCGTCTCTCTGTGATCTCTGAGCCAGACGTGTGAAACGCCAAATCATTTTCAAATAAAAATACCTGTTTTTTTTTGTTTTTTTAAAATGTAATTACGGTATCTGCGGCAGTCGAGTGCGCGGCCCAAACCTGTCGTCTGTGACTGGAAAGACCTGCGGGGTCGAGATGCAGCGAACGCATCATCATCACCTGGATGAGCCAACAGGGTGAGAGTCGGTACAGTCAGCAGTAATTCTGTAATGAGCAGTTAGTGTGCGTCTGTTTCTCTGTGTGTGTTTTTGTGTGTGTAGGTGTGTGAGAGAGTCGGTCTGGGCCTGTGTGTACACGCAGCTCCGTGACTGATGCTCGGCCAATCCCCCGTACACGTTGGTAGAGGAGTAAACTGAGTAATGAGCAGTGTGAGCATGTGTGTGCAAAAGACTCTCTGCTGCTGCCCCGGGGGGTGAGGGGGGGGGGGGGGGGGGGGGGGCTCCTGAACAGAAGGAGTGATTAGACAGCACTGTGTGTGTGTGTGTGTGTGTGTGTGTCAGTGTGTCAGCAGCATGATGACTGGTGGCTGAGTGTGTTGTGGTGGCTGGAGTTCCCCTGGATGTTTTCACTCTGGAGGCAGCTGTCGGAGGGAACGCTGCACATGAAAGAGAAGGAGGAGAAGGAAAAGAGAAAAAGAGAAAGAAAGAGAAGATGAAAAAGAAGAAGAGGAAAAAGTAAAAGGAGAAGGAGGAGGAAAAATAATAGAAAAGAAGTAAAAGTAAAGAGAAGGAGGAGAAAGAGGAGGAGAGAGCAACACTGACTCTAGTTCAGCTCCAACATGTTTGATTATTTAGCTAGAAGTGAAATTAGTGTGTGTGAGTCTGCCAACGCTTTAGGGTCTAACACACACACACACACACACACACACACACACACACACACACACACACACACACACACACACACACACACACACACACACACACACACACACACCTGACACACCTTCCTGAGTCAGGACTCGTTCAGGGTGTCAA
>NC_140909.1:1097188-1169670 GCF_045865225.1 Trachurus japonicus
ACACGCACATTGCACACACAAACACAAACACACACACACATGCAGAGCCATGTTAGATACATGGGAATTCACTGTTCTGCAGCTCACACACTCAGTCAGTGTGTTTACAGTTGCACGCACACCAAATCCGCATTGCAAAAACTCAAAATCTTTCCAAGAATATTTGTCTCATTTCTAGTCTAAACAAATCTCTTTCCACTTAAAATAAGACTCATCATCACCTAAAGATTATTGTGTTTTTAGATCATTTTCCACTTGTTTTAAACTAACTTTCACGTGAAATAAGTAGAAAAACGTTTTCTGTGTTGGTAATAAGAAAGAAAAACTTGCTCCACTATCAGATTTTTCTACTTATTTCAAGTGAAAATCTGCTTGAAAGAAGTAAAAAGTGTCTAAAAACAAGCTGCTTTTATGTGATGAGGACTCTGTGTGGTTCTGTGTGGTTTCTACTCTCACCTTCCTCCTCGGGGCTCGGCGACGGCGTTAGCTCCCGGCTAAAAGAGGAGCGCTAAAATAAGCAGCAGAGACAGAAGTGAGACGTTCACAGTTCCTCTCTCAGTCTGCTCGTCTCTGTCTTCCCTTCAGCTGCCCTTCCCTCCTTCCCTCCATCCTTCCTTCCTTCCTTCCTTCCTTCATCTCCCCCTCTCCAGCAAAACTTAACCACTACCACCTTAAATCCTCATTAAAACAAACAGTATGGTATATATTTTTCTATTAGGCCAAGTTACACTTTAGAAACTCACTGGCTGGTCCGAGAGGAGAAGCAGCAGCTTTATTGACCACCTGCTCCGTTGGCTCCAACAAAGCAGCAGAATAAACTTGTCGTTTTTTAATGGAAGATATTTTTATATAGACGAAAAAATAAAAAAAGACTGAGAGCAGATCCAGAGAATCTGAGAACAGCGTTCGTACAGGACCTGAACATGCATCATCCATATGGAGGGTAAATATAGCTTCCAGTGTGTGTGTTCCTCTTTGATCTTTAACATGAGGTCCCACCCAGAGGGAGGGGGCGGGGGGAGAAGAAGAAAAAGAAGAAAACAGGTGGAAAACATGGAGTGTGTTTGCTCTTCACTCAGACGCTGGACTTCACACTGAGCTGCTCTGTCAGAGAGAGAGGTATAGGCTACAGTATAAATTTATATATAGGCCCACTTTCTATTTGTATATATTTGATTCTATGAGTTGTATTTGTTTTGTTTCATTGATTCTTGATGCTTGGGCAACATACAGTAGTTGTCCTAACATTCATGACAATAAAGAGAATTTGATTTGAATTGAATTGAGACAGAGGGAGAGAGGAGCTGGAGCTGAGTCGCTGCTGGACTCAAATATAGTCGTACAGATGATCCACAGGTTCCTCCTCTCTCTTCCTGTCTGCTATAATTAGACCTGTACTCTCTGCTCACACACACACACACACACACACACACACACACACACACACACACACACACACACACACACACACACTCTCACTGGTGTGGGGTCAGTGTGAGGTCTCTCTCTGACAGCGAGCTGAGGGAACTGCCTGTGTCCAGCAGTGACGAGAAGAACAAACAGCATTATAAAATAACGGCGCTACTTTCTTCAGTAACAGTAATGTAAAAAGTTACTGTTTCCTCCGTTATAAGTTAACGCCGTTACTGTTACTGACAATAAAATGCTCCGTTACTTGACTCTAGAAGCCCCGTCACAAAATAATAAAACACGTGTGACGTTATATAGCCTACACTTTTTTATTCTGTCCATCAACTGGTCGATGCCACGCCGGCTGGGAGTCAGGGGGGCGAGTCCAAGTTATTTGACATATTTAACTAGTAACTATAACTAATTACTTTTTTAAAGTAACATGCCCAAACACTGGTGAAGAGGACGTTTACAAGACAGTTAAACAAAACTGAATTATGGTTTTAATCCGACTATAACTGGACAGGTTATGTGGCAAGGTGAAGAGGGCCCGGGCGGGGATTGAACCCACACCTACATATAGGTATACACTGCAAAAACTTAAATCTTACCAAGAAATCTTATTTCTAGTCAAAATGTCATTTCTAGTCAAAACAAATCTCATTCTACTTAAAATAAGACTCATCACATAAAAAATAGCTTGTTTTTAGACACTTTTTACTTTCAATCATATTTTCACTTGAAATAAGTAGAAAAATCTGACAGTGGAGCAAGTTTTTCTTTCTTATTACAAGCACAAAAAACTTGCTTTCACTGGCAAATTTTTCTGAAAGTGAAAATTTGTTTGAAACAAACGAAAATGATAATTTTTAGGTGATGAGTCTTATTTTAAGTGGAAAGAGATTAGTTTTGACTAGAAATGAGACATTTTGACAAGAAATAAGACAAATATTCTTGGAAAGATTTTGAGTGCGCTTACCAGTCACCCAATGGGACATCTCCTTGGCCAAGTAGCCAGGGCACATGATCAATTGGAGGCATAGTGACAGGACCTGTCAACTGTCAGTTACATGCTGTCATTCCAACATCCCACCATTTAGACATCCCACGACTCCAACATACCGCCATTCCGACAAGGCTTTCAATATAAGGAAATGTGCGTTACTCAACAGGCTCCTCCCTTCTTTAAGACATGCTGATAGAGGAATACCCACATGGTTGTGTGTAATTCCGCAGCAGAGCGCAGACAGGGACTAGTCTGCCTGTCTAGCCTCTACCAGGTCTTTTTACTAAACTTAACCAACTCCTTTCTTCATTGCCTAAACCCAACCAGTGCAAAATATTTTGGGGAAAAGAATAAGCTATTAACTCCCATTGAAAACCATTGAAAATTAGGCAGATTTTAATTGCTTGTAAGGAAAATTTAAATGAACTTATACATCAGAAAAATAATGTCTGTGATAGAAGACAGATGTGACTAAAGAGCAGTTGAACGGACATTACACGACTTTTCCGAAAAGTGGAGAAAAATCATTGTTTGGTCACTCACTAGCTTCTAGCTAACGCTTAATCTCCTGTTTCTCCACGTAAAACTTCACAAAGTTCAAAAGACATTGGCAATGGTAACGTTACGTTTGCCATACATTATGTTATATACAGTATGTTTATTGATGTCTTGGGTTTGGGGAATGGGATAAAAATGACTCTGGGAATATGTTATCATGAGGCACACATATTGAAAAATTAAAAAGTAGTTTTTGCCGAAAAAATTGCTGTCTACCTATCTGGTTTCATAGGGTTTCATCGCAGGGTTGTCCAACCTTAGAGCGCTAACCAACACGTGACATGGGGAGAAGTGCTCTGATTGGTGGATCAGCAGACCAATCAGAAGGCCAACAACAAAGGGTCAATCAACGTGTTCACATGACGCAGTTTTATTCAGATCGGCTTTTATTCCAATTATTTGTGTCCATGTAAACACGGCTAACGAAACCCTCTGAATGAAGCGTGATGGTGGCGATGATGATGATGATGATGGTGATGGTGATGATGATGATGGTGATGATGGTGATGGGGCCGTGCCCTGCACAGGAATGTCCACGCGTGGGCAACTTCACTTCACTTCACTGTGTTTTTAGGCTTCAACAATTAATTTTAGGTTCAGTTCAGTTCTACACACACACACCACTTCCTGTTCCTGTCCAGGATGAGTCACTGAGTGTGTGTGTGTGTGTGTGTGTGTGTGGTGAGTCCAGTCACCGCAGCAGAGCGATGAGATCCAGATGGAAAGTTCCAGTGGGTTGTTGCTGCTCTCTAACTCTCTAACCATCACGGCTCCTCAAATGTTCCCAAAATGTTTCTTCTCCCTCTCAGAGACTTTTTATTTAGACTCACTCACTTCTGTGTTTCTGCTGCACTGAGCAACATCACAGGCCTGTTTCCTGTGTGTGTGTGTGTGTGTGTGTGTGTGTGTGTGTGTGTGGGTTACCTGACTCTCTCTCTCTGCTCCGTGTCTCATTGACTCTGCCACAAACTACATCAAAGCTGCTCTGTATCCTCCATCTATGGTTTGGTTTGGAAGGAACGTCGTGCCGGGATCTTAGCACGCACACACACACACACACCCATTCACACACTGACACACAAACACACACACACTGACGCACACTCACACACCCGTACTGTACGTCCAAACACAGTCAGACACAGTGTTGTGAGCTGTGGTAAACAACACATCCACTGGGCTCAGAGCTCAGAGCCTTTCAACTCGGTCCAAGTTCTCCAGAGCTTCATCCGTCCTCAGCTCCTCTGGGTCCCGGACACAGACCCAGGGTCAGTTTAGTGTCCACACCGGACAGAGACTAATAATCTATAATTCCACTACACTTTCACAGCACGGCACGACACGGCTTGGCTCGGTAAAGGTGCTTTTCCACTACTGAGTTCTTCTAGTACCTCCTCAGCGGGGCGGGGTCGGCACGGGGGTGATCGCGGAGGCGATCGCGGGGCCGCATTGTCCGTCTCTCTTTTTTCAATCCTCTCGTCAGCTCCAAACTCCTTCGTCTGCACCTCGTTAACAGACCACAGTGTGGTTTTACACACAGCAACATTTAACTCAGGTGAAGGAATAACAACAGTCTCAGTACAGATCAGTGGTCGCTGTTTGAAATTTCCGGGTTTGATTCTCATGTCGGACGTAGCGCTCGCACTCTTCCAGTGACAACGCTCTGGCCAATCAGTGGAAGGCAGTTGGCTGATGTCACGTTTTAGTATCGCTTCGGCTCGCTTGGAACCAGGGCCGAGGAGGTACTAAAAATAGTACCTGGTACTAGGGCTAGTGGAAAAGCAAAAAAAGCGGGCCGTGCCGCACCAGTGGAAAAGCGCCATTACTTTTGCTTGAACTGTCACCTTTGACGTCATCATCAGAGTCGTGTAGTTGTTTAGATCACGTGGCATAAGTCAAACCGGCAGCTCGCAGCCTCGCATTGGACAGAAGTCGGTGGGCGGGGGTGATTGACAGCTGTAACCGCCAATCACCAGGTCCTCTCGGGTACCATAAGAGCCCTGGCCTTTCACAATAAGAGCCCCGAGCCCTGAGACAAACTCTCCCGGTACCAACCTGGCCCGGCAGTCACTTCTTGTGAATGGACCCAAGACCCGAGCCGGGTCGGGTCGGACCCTCGGGTTTTTGGGCTGTCGGGTTCACCTCTATTTTGAGGTGAACACATTGGTTAAAGGGACATTGTGCGGCATTTCCAGTTGTTTATTGGCCTAATTGATGTCTGCATACATATATCAGTACAACTGTATGTATACGTGGTTTCAGTAGCTTTTGTAGTCGCGGAAAACGGCGGCTTTTAAAGCCTATGCATCGGCTTTTAGTGGTGATGGTTTCACCAATGTTGTCAAGGCTTTTTGATACACAGCGGCTACCGTACACGTTTGAAAGAGAGTGACGCTAGACTGCACCATTTGTTTGAATGCAATAGCTACACAATTTCAAGTTAGATGGGAGTAATTCTTGTCCCTTTAACGTAGCTCATAGTCAGACTGTCCTCTTCTCCAGACCACGGACCGGCTCCCCCAGCGTTTCTTCTTCCTTTTCTTTTCCCCGCTAGCATCACACACACAGCTACAGGAGCCGTGATTGACAGTTTGTTGTGACGCCTCCCTCCATGATGACCTATGACCTCACGCTGGGTCGTGGTCGGTCCTTATCGATGATTGGTCGGGGGCAAACTTGTAGCGTTGCCAGTCTCCAGACCAAGACTCTGTGATGGTTTAATCTGACATGGAGACCATCAGGACAGACAAAAACATCCTGTAGTCTGAACCTGGCCTTAGACTGAATAAGGAAGAGGAGGAGGAGGAGGAGGAGGAAGGTGGGGTGGGGGCCTACAGACAGTGGTTAAATCACAGAGAGCAAAGTGAGCAACAGCAACAGAGCAGTGACAACATGTCTGTGTCTGGTTCTGTTCTCCAGACTCAGACCTGAAGCCTCAGCAGCTGCTGCGTAAATTTGTCTATTTCTTTTTTTTTTTTTTTTGTCAGACTCATATTGAATAATTCACTGCAGACCTATATATAGGGTTCAGACCAGTGGACTCTGTATTTTTAGCTGGCACTGCCTTTATGTAAGGCTCTTTATGTAATCACAAGGTTTTAATGGTGCGTTGCTGCTGGACCGCAGAGCTGATGAGCAGGTAGACAGTCACCACTTCACACACACATATACATATATATTTATATTTATATAAACACAGTGTGAGCCGTCAGGTGGTGCAAACATGTTTGAATAAAAGTTTAATCAGAGATCACAACTCTAAAGCAGCAAAAAGTAGTTAGACAGCCATCAGAATCAGAAGGAACAGAACAAGAAAGAAGAAGTGTTTTACAGCAGCTGCTAACCCACTGAAACAGACTTTAATCTGCACCTGAGTGTTGCAGACTGAACCCCCAGGTCTGAGGAACAAGTCTCAACTCAGCAGCACTCACTCTGAATTAAGTAGTTTTTCTTCACTGCACCTCCTCGTCCTCCTCCTCTTCTACCTCTTCTTCTTCCTCTTCAACGTGAATCTGGAACTATGTGTAAACCAGTCCGTCCTGCTCTGTGACCTCATAAAACATCTTTTTTCTTAGTTTTTACACTTAGAACATGTTGTTGGTGCTTCCGTCTTTCCACTTCCGCCCTTCCACCTCTGTTTGTCCACCTGCATCTTTCCACATCCCTCTTTCCTCTTCCTTTCCTCTTCCTCCTCCCTCTTTATATAGGTATATTTTATATTTTATTTCATTCTTTTATATTATTGCTACATCTGTCTACATTAGCCGAGTGCTTTCTTTCAGAATGTTTGGAGCAGCTGACAGATGAATTTCCTTCGGGATTAATAAAGTATTTATCTATCTATCTATCTTTCCACCTCCGTCTCTCCACCTCTGTCCTTCCACTTCCGTCTTTCCACCTCCGTTCGTCCACCAGCATCTTTCCACTTCCCTCTTTCCACCTTCGACTCTTCATCTCCGTCCTTCCACCTCCGTCTTTCCACTCCCGTCTCTCCACCTCTGTCCTTCCAATTCCGTCTTCCCATCGCCGTCCTTCCATTTCTGTCTTTCCACCTCCATCCTTCCGCCTCTATCCATCCACCTCTGTCCGTCCACCTCTGTCTTTCCATTTCCATCCTCTCTCCTCTGTCCATCTACCTCCGTCCTTCCACTTCCATCTTTCCACTTTCGTCTTTCCACCTCTGTCCTTTCATTTCCGTCTTTGTTGTTTGAAATTCATTTATTTGGATAAAACCCCTTGAGATGTACCATCTCGTTTTCGAGGGGGTCCAAACATATAGACAAGTCTATATGTGTCAGTCTTTCCATTTCCATCCTCCCACCTCTGTCCGTCCACCTCAGAGCAGCTCTGAGTGAACACATTGCTCCTCCTGTGTTCAGCAGCAGCTTCCAGCTTCCAGCTTCCAGCAGCTCCAACATTTATAAACGGACGTCTCCGTCTCGGTGACAACCACAATTAGCGGGGACAGCAGCGTCTGGTGGAGGGTCACACTCAGTAATTAGAGCGTCAGAGCAGAGAGGCCGCTGACACTAAAACACCGGCTACGGATCAACCAGACAAATATACGCATCATTAGGACAAAGAGCGAGCGCACTGCTTCACATCTGTTCTCTGTGAGCCCCCCGATGATCTGTTAATTCTTTAAAAAAAACAAAAAAACATGCAGCGTGTTTGTTGCTGCTGCACATTTCCATTATTGAGCTGCAGGACTGGACTCCAGGAATAAATAGTGAATGACCTGAGTTTAATTAAAGCGAAGCCTGAACTCTTGACTTCCTGAGGAGCGGCGAGCGGAGAGCGTCCTCCTCGTATCGCTCCCTGGTTGTTGTTGTTGTTGTTGTTATTCTGAAAATATTGAAAGTTTTGTGAGGAGTGAGTTCCTCTGGATCTGATTACAGCAGCTGCTCCTCTGAGACACAACAAACCACCGTCAACTCTCTGAGGCCACACACACACACACACACACACACACACAGATGGATAAACAACAGACCTGCTGTAGTGTCACCATGTATCTGTGTGTGTGTGTGTGTGATAAATGTTGAATCTGTGACAGAGCAGCAGGAGAAGCTTTGTTCAATGATTCAACCGTTGGTTTTCATATTTCCTCTTCCTCACCACAGTCCGTCCTGCTCTGTGACCTCATAAAACATCATCTTCTTTATTAGTTTTTAAACTTATAACATGTTGTTGGTATTTCTGTCTTTCCACATCCATCCTTCCACTTCCGTCTTTCCACTTCCATCTTTCCACCTCTCTCCTTTCTTCCTCTGACTCTCTAGCTGTGTTCGAAATCATCCACGGAAGCAGACGCACCGAGAATCATGTAGTAAACAAACCGGACACATGAAAATAAAATAATAAAAACCGGACACTTGCAAGAACATTTGAGGATGTGATTCTGCGTGGTTGTGTTTCTCGGACAATAAACTGTTGAAATATCATAACACCAAAAGCGTCGGGAGCGTCGTGGCGGCCGGATGTCATTCATTTTCAATGGGGACTGGCGTCGTCGGGCGTCGGGAGCGCCAACGCATGTCGGAGCGTCGAGAGCGTAGAGAGTGTCAAATTATAAGTTGAGAGAAGTTCAACTGAGGAGCGTTGCCGCGGTGGCGGCAGCCAGTTGCAGACTGGGAGTCTCACAGCGGGAGAAATTGAGAGCGCCTGAGTGGACACATCAGGGTCATCCCTATGTTCCCCACTTTGTATGGGACCAGGGAACATAGAACCCTTTTTCTAAAAATGGTTCTATGTTCCCCGCTTTTCCCCCAAAGGACCCGGGGAACATGTCATTTTGGTCCCATACCTGGAAGTGGAGTTGTGACTTGGCATATTTTTGCCTATTTCTGAGTGAGAAGTTGAGTTGTGACTTTGAGTGAGAAGTGGAATTGTCCCATTGGTTGGGTTTAGGCAATGAAGAAAGGAGTTGGTTAAGTTTAGTAAAAAGACCAGGTAGAGGCTAGACAGGCCAGAGTCCAGATAAGTAGAGAGAGTCCATCGACCAGCAACAGTGGGGAACATAGGACCCTTTTTCAAAAAGAGGGTCCTATGTTCCCCACTGTTGTCCCCTATAGGGGAACATAGGTACGCTCCCGACACATCTTCCACGCTGCTTGAAAGTCCCGCCCGTTAGCCGCTGGAGCTGGCAGGCGGTGAACAGAGCGTTGAGAACGTCTGCTGACCATGCTGCTGACGCTCCCCACGCTTTTGGTGTGAATGCACAGTAAGTTTGGTTTGGTCAACTACTGTTGTGTGTCCGGACTGTGAGCTGTGGCTATTAGCTTAGCTCGTTAGCTCATATTTACTAGGCTACATATTCTACTACAGTTTCTTTATTACATTAATTTCATGCAGCCTGTTATTGTTGCTGCCCAACTCCTGCTCCTCGGGCAAACGGAGAGAAGGCAAATACGTCTGAGGAGTTTATTGGTAAATAACCTAAAGAAATCGTAGCTAACATGCTAATTAGCTTGCGCTTCTTCTCTTTGCAAAACACGGCTGCATTGCATTGTGGGATACGGGAGTAGAAAGTAGTGTAGGCCTACATCGCTTGTTCACTCAATTTTGCGGTGGATTGTGGGTGTTTTGTGGATGAAATTAATCACGGAGAATTCGAACAACACGACAAAATGGCGAACACACATAGTTAGTGCACTACATCCGTGATAGTGGGAGATTTACAACACAGCTTCTATCTACCTCTGTCTCTCCCTCCTCCTCCTCTTCCTCCTCCCTCCCTCCCCCTCTCCTTCTCTCTGAGACCTGGTGAGATTGTAAATAATAAGTTCACTGTACCTCCTCAGACATATTGATCACACACACACACACACACACACACACACACACACACACACACACACACACACACATCAGTCAGATGGCAGAAATAGATTGTGATTGATGGCGACTAAAGGACTGGATGCGTTTGACAGAGTTTGTGAGTTGTTGTTGTGTCTGCATGTTTGTGTGTGTGCATGTTTGTGTGTTTGTGTGTGTGTGTGTGTGTGTGTGTGTGTGTTTCCCACTGGGCTCAATATGTTTTCTGGGATATTTACACCCGGAGCTGACTGATAACATAATTAAGGTCGTGTAGTGATCTGTGGCGGCTGTGTTCCCTCCACACACCAAACCCGCTCAGTAAATAAGGCGCTGGCCCAGGAGGCGATCCAGTGACACAACATATATCCAGCAAAGACAGACACACACACACACACACACACACACAAAGACGCACACAAAGCAGTAAATGAGGAATTCTCCAGTCCTGTCACAGAGCAGAGAGGAGGCTGTTAGCTGCTGCTGCTGCTGCTGCTGTTGTTGTGGTGAAAACACGTCGGTGCCACTTTGTGCCGAGTCTCGGCTGATAAACAGTTTATTTAGCCGCGCTCATCTTTTCTTGTGTTTTCCCATGAGGCCGCAGGACTCACTGTCTATAAATGACACATGATAAATTAGAGCGCCGCACACATTTCAGCCACAGCATCCACTTCTATTATCAGCCACACTGTGACCAAAAGGAGAAAACATGTCCCCACACTGCTGTTGCTGCTCCTAAAATGTAATATAGGTTGTTTAAATGTTTATTTAATATACGTTGAAACGTTGTATGTATATTAAATTTTGGGAGCAACAACAGCAGTGTGCGGACATCTTTTCTCCTTTTTCTACTACATTTTTGTCCCTTTGCACCCTTTGCACCTGTTGATTTTCTTTGGGATATGCGTGCACTTTCCTTACTTGCTTCATGATGTTGGTAGTTAGATGGATGAAACTTCCTGATCATGTGACCAGTCAGACCAAGAGGGGGGATCGAAACTATTCATAACTCTGTGAAATGTTGTCCACATATAGCTATTACATTAACTATGCATAATGTGACTTTCATAGAAAAGTACATGATTCAAATTATTGGTGCTTTTAGAAGTATGCATCATAACTGCATTTCTGACGTTCATAACAAACAAAACCGTTTGAAAATCGGTGAAAAACCGATCAAGTTCTGGTTATTTTAGTAGAACATGCGCTACAGGCTTAAAGGGATATTCCGGTGTAATTTAATCCATGGTCTAACGCACCGTGACACCGAGTAAGACCCCCCCTTTAGAGATCAAGTTTGCCGACTGCAAACTCCTCTAGTTGTAGCAACTTCAGCAAAGACCACACGATAGCAATGCACCGAAAGCATGGCATTAATAACACACACAATAATACTTACAGGCAGATATTTTCTCTGCTCTGTGGAAATTATTTCACTTTTCTTTCTTGTTTAGAATGAGTTAAAGCACTAAAGCCTGGCTCCTGAATGACTTGAAGCTTAAATGTTCATTGATGTTCTCTGAGTGGGAGCATTAATTCTGTTCAAATGCAAAATAGTGATGAAAGAAACATTGTTTTTTTTTTTACAGTTAGGATAAAAAAAGGAAACACACTGTGTGATGTTTAATGCATAATGTGTTTACTGTACAGGCCCATGATGGGAGTTGGATTTGGTATTCGGTTTGGATTTTTGGGTTTTCGGTATCCCAAAATGGAAATGGGTACATCCCTATTTGACACAAATGTCACATCAGTATCTGTAATAAATATACTATAATATACTTTTTTTATAGCTACCTAAAGCTGTTGAATCTGCTCTGTGCAGACTCCAACTCTTCCTCCACTTTCGGAGGTTCAGGAGGTTTCTGCTTCAGTTTCTGTGTTGAACCCACTTCGTGTCAGTGTGTGTGTGTGTCTTTGTCCTTTATCATTTCAGAAAAATGTGTGTGGTTTTTCTTCTGAAGGGAGATCGTTCCTCTGCACATGTTACAGACTGACAGTTAATGGTACGAGCCACTGCAGCTAATTGGACCGTGTGTGTATGTGTGTGTGTGTGTGTGTGTGTGTGTGTGTGAAGCGAAGATATCCTCACTTGGTCTTTATTCACTCGTCTTAAGAGGTCGTGACCTTTCAGAGATGACACACTGAGCGTCTCCATGTGATCTCAGATCTTCATCAGAAGTTCAGAGCAGACTTTCCTCCGGCTAATTGAAGTGTTTATGTTGAAGCAGAAGAGCGGGTCAGAACCGGTCAGAACCGTCTCTTCCCATGCATCTTAACGGGCCCGGCTCTGTAGGGTGCACTTACCATTAATCCACATCTATATCTTCAAAGAGGAACAAAACAAGCCTTCATCACATGATCCGGACCGACCAGCCAACGGCTTTCAGACCAGTGAAGGGATTAAAGACACTGTGAGAGCAGAGACAAAACCTCCACAGCACAAAACCTCCACAGCACAGCTCCAGCTGACAGGCAGACAGGAGGATGCATGAGGGCTCATAGCTGGGGGAAAGATGGGAAAGTAGGCCACAGTGGACTGAGAGGCTGGAGAGGACAGAGAGGAGAGGCTGGAGAGGAGAGGATGGAGAGGAGAGGACAGAGAGGAGAGGCCGAAGAGGAAAGGCCAGAGAGGAGAGGCCGGAGAGAACAGAGATGCCGGAGAGGAGAGGCTGGAGAGAACAGAAAGGCTGGAGAGGAGAGAACGGAAAGAGATGCCGGAGAGGAGAGGCCGGAGAGGAGAGACAGGAGAGGAGAGGCCGGAGAGGAGAGGCCAGAGAGGAGAGACCGGAGAGGAGAGGCCAGAGAGGAGAGGCCAGAGAGGAAAGGCCAGAGAGGAGAGGCCGGAGAGAACAGAGATGCCGGAGAGGAGAGGCTGGAGAGAACAGAAAGGCTGGAGAGGAGAGAACGGAAAGAACAGAGAGGCCAGAGAAGAGAGGCCGGGGAGAACGGAAAGGCCGGAGAGGAGAGGACGGAGAGGTTGGAGAGGAATAGCCTGAGAGGAGAGGACAGAGAGGAGACCCCGGAGAGGAGAGGACGGAGATAACAGAGATGCCGGAGAGGAGAGGCTGGAGAGGAGAGGCCGGAGAGGAGAGGCCAGAGAGGAGAGGCCAGAGAGGAGAGACCAGAGAGGAGAGGCCGGAGAGGAGAGGCCAGAGAGGAAAGGCCAGAGAGGAGAGGCCGGAGAGGAGAGACCGGAGAGAACAGAGATGCCGGAGAGGAGAGGCCGGAGAGAAAGGAAAGGCCGGAGAGGAGAGGATGGAGAGAAGAGACCAGAGAGTAGAGGCCGGAGAGAACGGAAAGGAGAGACCGGAGAGGAGAGACCGGAGAGGAGAGACCACAGAGGAGAGACCGGAGAGGAGAGGCCAGAGAGGAGAGACCGGAGAGGAGAGGCTGGAGAGGAAAGGCCGGAGAGGAGAGGCTGGAGAGAACAGAGATGTTGGAGAGGAGAGGCCGGAGAGAAAGGAAAGGCCGGAGAGGAAAGGCCGGAGAGGAAAGGCCAGAGAGGAGCGACCGGAGAGGAGAGGCCAGAGAGGAGCAACCGAAGAGGAGAGGCTGGAGAGGAGAGGCTGGAGAGAACAGAGATGTTGGAGAGGAGAGGCCGGAGAGGAGAGGCCAGAGAGGAAAGGCCAGAGAGGAGAGACCGGAGAGGAGAGGCCAGAGAGGAGAGACCGGAGAGGAGAGGCCAGAGAGGAGAGACCGGAGAGGAGAGGCCAGAGAGGAGAGGCTGGAGAGAAAGGAAAGGCCAGAGAGGAGAAGCTGGAGAGGAGAGGCTGGAGAGAACGGAAAGGCTGGAGAGGAGAGACCGGAGAGGAAAGGCCAGAGAGAACGGAAAGGCGGGAGAGGAATCTGGTGATACTGGTGTTTCACCTGAGCTGGTTTCCATCAGTCTGCCGTGTGTTTTCAGACCTCTGAGTGAATATAAAGCAGTGGTTCGGTGGCTGCTCGGGGCTCTGTCCTGTTAATTAGTTTACTAATTCCTGCTGTGCTCCGGCGCTGATCAATGGGTGGTCACAGGAAGATTTAGAGCCGGTGGAAAGGTTTGTTCACTCTGTTAGGACCACGCAGGGCCTGAGTGTGTGTGTGAGCAAACATAAATTAGGATTTCTTCTCTGTTTTATCACTTCATCCTAAATCAGGCCTCTCTCAATTCGTACTTCAATTCATTTTCAGGCTTATTGTGCAGAGAAAGACGTGAGTTTAGCATTGACTGTTAATTTCAGTCTTTCTTCATCCTGACAGGCTCTGCTACACTGTTAAAAAATGGTCTATTAACCTGTTAGGACTGGTTTAAAGTGGCTGTAAATAAGAGGTAGTTAGAGACCATGAAGACAGGAGGACTGAGAGTTCCTATAGTTAGAGTCTGAACTTGAACTTCTCTCACTGCTCTATTATTATTATTATTTATTTATAGTACAACACTATGACTGAGTGTACTGTACAGGAAACCCTGTTCTCCCTGTTCAGTATTTCTTATGACAGGTTTTCATGACAGATAATGTGTAATGTGTATAATATATAGTCACAGATAATGTGGAAACACCACAGGAGAACATTAGGACATTTTACAACGGTTGTCTTCATAGGACCGGACACAGAACCAGACCTGGATCCCCGTTCACACCAGACAAACATCTGGATCTTGTGTTCAGTGGGAAAAAGAAGAATCAGCATTGATGTCCAGGTCCAATAACTCATATACTGATCAGCAGTGATAGAAAGGCAAGGCAAGTTTATTTGTATAGCACATTTCCGCAACAAGACAACTCAAGGTGCTTTACATAAACAGACAAGAGAAAGAATTAAAACAGATATAAAAAGAAGTAAAACAGATATAAAAAGAAGTAACACAGAAAGGGAGACAGAACAACTAAAACATGGTAAAAAAAGATATAAAATAACAGAATAATGTTACAGTGCAGTTAATGAAAGGCGTCAGCAAACATGAAAGTCTTCAATGTTGATTTAAAGGCACTGAGGGTTCTGGCAGACCTGCAGGTTTCTGGGAGTTTGTTCCAGATAGTGCACGGGTGCATAGAAACTAAATGCTGCCTCACCTTGTTTACCTCTGACTCTAGGTCTAGATAGAAGACCAGTACCAGACGATCTGAGAGGTCTGGACGGCTCATAGTTGAGCAGGAGGTCAGAGATGTATTTTGGCCCTAAACCATTTAATGCTTTGTAAACCATCAGCAGTATTTTGAAATCTATTCTGTGAAACATGAACACAGGTGGATAGAAGATAACTTCATTCGTTAATTGTCATTTGTTGGACGCGGTGTGGAGGAAGTGTAATCTGATTACAGCTCATATGCAGCACAGTGCGAGTCAAACAGCAGCTCTCTGAACACAGACAATGCTGCTGCAGCAGAAAGCAGTCATTCTGTGCCGCTGAAGGAGGCCCAGTGTTCGCACACCCAGCTCTGTGAGACCCGTCTGGAGCTGAATTCACAGAGCGTGAGGGGCCGAGGCCGTCGCTCCGAGCTGGGAAACAGGAGCTAAGGACCCCGGCCCAGACCCCTCCCTGTCCTCTGGCCTCTCAAAGGAGCCTTTCAGCTTTGTGCTGAGGCCCAGTTCCAGGTCAATGGGAGCTCAGAGATTTAAAGCAGCAATCTGAGTGGGAACAAATGGTTTGTTTGGTGAGTCGCCTCAAGTAGCTGTACAACTTCCATCAAACCCAAAGTACAGTGGTGTTGTGAAAAAGTTTGTCCTCCCCACTGGTTTAAAATGTCTGTTAATGTGAACAATTCAGCAAGTGGAAGATGAAATGACCTCCAAAAGACATAAAGTTACACACGAAACACTCTTTTGCAAATAATATCAGTGTATTGTTTTAGTTTTCTACAGTTTCAGAGTGAAAAGGGGACACACACAGTCCAGGTGCTCGCTGTAAAGTTCATGTAAACTTTTATTGTTAACTGATGTGGCGCACAACTTAGGGAACACGTCTCGACAAAATGCCACAGAATGTCCGGGATGAATTAAAGCTGGTGACACCTGCTGTGGCATTTTCAGAAACACAATTACACTGACCTGAGAGGGAGTGACATTTAAAAGAAACACATTTGCACCCATCAGACGAATTACTGCAGCGGGCCTGATTTAAGAGACATATGAATAAAAGCAGCCGAGAACAGAAAACCAGTTTTTTTTTATTGGCCCACAGACAAGCAGCTCAGGCGGTTTGTTTGAGCCCATCGCTCTGGTCGTGTTGTGATCTGCCCCACTGCTGCAGGGGGAAGGTCACATCCCTGTGCAGGGTGTGCTGCCTCTTGTTGCTTCGTCTTTAACTTCGTCTTGTTGCTTCGTCTTGTAATTCGTCTTAGCTTCATCTTTTGTTTCGTCTTGTTGCTTCGTCTTTAGCTTAGTCTTGTGATTCGTCTTTAGCTTCGTCTTGTTGCTTCGTCCTGTGCTTCGTCTTGTGCTTCGTCTTTAGCTTTGTCTCATCGCTTCGTCTCATTCCTTCGCCTTGAGCTTTGTCTCGTTGCTTCGTCTTTAGCTTCGTCTTTTGCTTCATCTTTAGCTTTGTCTTGTTGCTTCGTCTTCAGCTTCGTCTTGTTGCTTCGTCTTTAGCTTTGTCTTTAGCTTTGTCTTGTTGCTTCGTCTTTAGCTTCGTCTTGTTGCTTCGTCTTTAGCTTTGTCTTGTTGCTTCGTCTTTAGCTTTGTCTTTAGCTTTGTCTTGTTGCTTCGTCTTGTTGCTTCGTCTTTAGCTTTGTCTTTAGCTTTGTCTTGTTGCTTCGTCTTTAGCTTCGTCTTGTTGCTTCATCTTTAGCTTCGTCTTTAGCTTCGTCTTGTTGCTTCGTCTTTAGCTTTGTCTTGTTGCTTCGTCTTGTTGCTTCGTCTTTAGCTTCGTCTTGTTGCTTCATCTTTAGCTTTGTCTTGTTGCTTTGTCTTGTTGCTTCGTCTTTAGCTTCGTCTCATTGCTTTGTCTTGTTGCTTCGTCTTTAGCTTTGTCTTGTTGCTTCGTCTTTAGCTTTGTCTTGTTGCTTCGTCTTGTTGCTTCGTCTTTAGCTTTGTCTTGTTGCTTTGTCTTGTTGCTTCGTCTTTAGCTTCGTCTCATTGCTTCGTCTTGTTGCTTCGTCTTTAGCTTCGTCTTGTTGCTTCGTCTTTAGCTTTGTCTTGTTGCTTTGTCTTGTTGCTTCGTCTTTAGCTTCGTCTCATTGCTTTGTCTTTTGCTTCATCTCATTGCTTCTTCACGTTGCTTCGTCTTTAGCTTTGTCTTTTGCTTCATCTCATTGCTTCTTCACGTTGCTTCGTCTTTAGCTTTGTCTTTAGCTTTGTCTCATTGCTTCGTTTTTAGCTTTGTCTTTTGCTTCATCTTTTGCTTTGTCTCATTGTTTCATCTCATTGCTTCGTCTCGTTGCTTCGTCTTTTGCTTCGTCTTTAGCTTCGTCTCGTTGTTGCTCATTTCGTCTTGTGCTTCATCTTGTGCCCCATCTGCCCTGACTGGCAGCTGGGCTTCACCTGGGACACATATGCCCCCCCCCCATGTGCTGCCTGTGTGTGCTCAGGCCTGTGTGAGAGTCTCAGCCTCAGTATAATGTGACTGGTGTCCTCTGGGCAATCTGCTGCGGGACAAGGACGTGCTCAGGTGATCCGCGGCTGATCGGCGCCCGGCTAATGGAGGGGACACGGTGACCTGGGAGGCCGGCAGGTGCCAAAGCTGCTGTTAATTATGCATCTGTGTGTGTGTGTGTGTCTGTGTGTGTGTGTGCGTGCGCACGCAGTGTCTAGACATGAGGCTGTGTGTGTGTGTGTGTTTGAACCATCTGGTGTTGGGCTGAACTGAACTGTCTCTGTGTGTTGAGCGTCAGAACAGGGATTCTACTTCTTCTATGGCTGAACAGAGCTGCTCACCTTCCTCCATCCCTTCATCCATCCATCCATCCATCCATCCATCCATCCATCCATCCATCCATCCATCCATCCATCCATCCCTTCATTCATCCATCCATCCATCCATTCTCCATCCATCATCCATCCATCCATCCATCCATCATCCATCCCTCTATCCATCCATCCATCCATCCATCCATCCATCATCCATCATCCATCCCTCTATCCATCCATCCATCCATTCATCCATCCATCATCCATCCATCCATCATCCATCCCTCTATCCATCCATCCATCCATCCATCCATCCATCCATTCATCATCCATCCATCCATCCATCCATCCATCATCCATTGGTCTGTCCATCCATCCATCCATCCATCCATCCATCCATCCATCCATCCATCCATCCATCCATCCTTCATCCATCCATCCATCCATCCATCCATCCATCCATCCATCCATCCACCCACCCATCCACCCATCCATCAATCATCCATCCATTTTCATCCATCCATCCATCCATCCATCCATCCATCATCCATCCATCCATCCATTGGTCTGTCCATCCATCCATCCATCCATCCATCCATCCATCCATGCATCCATCCATCCATCCATCCATTCATTCATCCATCCATCCATCCATCCATCCATCCATCCATCCATCCGTCCGTCCATCCATCCATCCATCCATCCATCCATCCACCCACCCATCCACCCATCCATCAATCATCCATCCATTTTCATCCATCCATCCATCCATCCATCCATCCATCCACCCACCCATCCTTCATCCATTCATCCATCCATCCATCATCCATCCATCCTCCTATCCATCCATCCATCCAGTCTTTTTTCCTTTCTTTCTTTCCATGGAGGAGGAAGCAAACACTGATATTTTACTGTCTCCTCCTCTTCCCCCTTGTGGTTAACATCATCACCCCCCCTCCCCCACTCCCACCCCCTCCTTAGTCTTTAATTGCCCCTCTGTATCTCCCCCTGCCCCTCCCCCCTCTGTCTCACTCCAACATCTCTTTATTTGTTTTAGCCTCAGATGGTGGATCTGAAAATCTCCTGCTCCTTTATCAGCGACTACAATCAGACAGTACAGTGTGTGTGTGTGTCTGTGTGTGTGTGTGTGTGTCTATGTGTGTGTGTGTGTGTGTGTGTGTGTGTGTGTGTGTGTGTGTGTGTGTGTGGCCTATTTGGTTAATTCATAGTTAGAGGCAGCGCCTGCCAACAGTGTTTCTCTGAGACAAAAGCCTTGTTTTGGATGAGCCATGTTTATTGTTCATGCTGACACTGCTTTTTGACAGAATGACTAATAAGTACACTCCAGTGTGTCTCTCTGTGTGTGTGTGTGTGTGTGTGTGTGTGTGTGTGTGTGTGTGTGTGTGTGTGTGTGTTGTAAACACTTTAAAAACAACAGCGACTGGCAGCCTGGTGAAATGTAAGATTTTTGAGTGAAGGGCGACTGAAGGACGTCGACAATGTTGACGTCTGACTCAGTATGAGTGAAATTCAGTTTATTGCAGTAAAACCAACAACAGAGACATTTAGATCCTGTTGAGGTGAGGAACACTGATGAATAACAACATGTATGTGTTCTCCATGAAGCCTTAATAACAAACACACAACAATCTGATGTTCTGTACAGACGTGTGTTTGGTTCTGGTGCTGGTGCTGGTTCTTCATGTGGTGGTGGTGGTGTTGGAGGGGAGATAACGGCTGTAACTGTAACGTGTGAAGACATCTGAAGGTCGATCACGTCCCTCACTCCCAGACAGGATGACGTCATGGAGGAGGAGGAGGAGGAGGAGGAGGAGGAGGAGGAGGAGGAAGGTTAATGAGGTGTGGCATTAAGACGTGGTTCAGTTTGCTTCTCAGACACAGCACAGCAATTTAACACAATTTAATATCTCTCTGTTCCCAGTAAAGTCCAGACAATTTTCACTTCCTGGAAGTTTCACCATCATCATCCTCCAACCTGAGGTTTCTCATTGAACCCAGAACTGGAAGAGAAGAACATGGAGGACTAAACTAAACTAAACTCAGAGACAACGCCCTTAAAACAGTGAAACAGTGTTTTGAGTGTTGGCAGAGCTGCTCGCTGCACCGAGGGAGCTCAGAGATCTCAAGGTGACAGGAGCCCAGAGGAGACAAAAATAGAAACAGGAAAAACTCTGACATCCACAACAGAGAAGAAGCTGCTGAGGCGACAGAGCCACAAACATCTCAGAGGGAGTTCAACTAAACTACAAGGTGCATGTGTGTCTGAACCAGTTTGTTCCAGCCAACCTCCAGCTGCGTGGACACATCTGGACGTGGGACTGATGATGTCAGCATGCTTCTGCGTTACGCTAAGTCAGGAATAATTATGGACAATAAATATAAAAGAAACCCAACAACTATAAATCTGCAGAATCTGTTAATTAATTATCTTCAATCTCTGAGTGTGATTTATTCACAGCAGCTTTAATTTATCGCATCTCCTCAAACTGTAAAATCCACTCACTCAGGGCGGTTTAATTAACGAGTGTACAGTAAATTGTGGCTGTAGAGTTGATTTACACAGAGTTTGTTTCTTTGCTGACTGAGTTCAGACCGACTTCAATCACAGTTCAGCGTCCGGTCCGTTTCTCATTCACTTCTTGGTTTGTTGCCGTCAGAAATGACTTTAATTCTTGATGAATGAAAACATGAGTCTGTCTTGCGCCGGTCAAAGAATTTCACGGTGTGCGGAGGCTCATAAATGTAGTGTGAAAACACTTCGCTTTTCCAAAACTCCTCGTTGTCCCTTTAATACAAGAAATCCTGGAGGTGAAGGACTAAAGAACAGAGTCCTGAGTCCTGGTGGGTTCAGAGCCCAGGACCAGAACCACTGGAGGTCAGAAGCTGCTCCATCACTTCCTGTCTCCAGCTGCGTCTCGCTCTAAGTGCTCTCTCTGCCGCCAGATTGACTGGTCACTGAGTGGACCGCACATCCTGTCTGAGTCTCAGATGAGTTAATGGATCAGCAGAGACCAACAGGGTCAGGGACGGTAAAGACCGGAGATCCTGTCAGGAGGATTTTCTTTATTCAAACTGAACAGTTGTTTTATTTTCTAAGTGACTGGATGTTGTTCAGTTGAACAGTTGAACTGCTTGAACAAGGATGACACCATCATTCATCCATTTGTCTGTCCATCCATCCATCCATCCATCCATCGGTCTGTCATCCATCCATCCATCCATCCATCCATCCATTGGTCCATCCATCCATCCATCCATCCATCCATCCATCCATCCATCCATCCATCTTTCCATCCATTGATCTGTTGCCCATTCATCCATCCGTCCATCCATCTATTCGTCAGTCTGTCCATCCATTCATCCCTCCTTCCATCCGTCCGTCCATCCATCCATCCATCCTTCCATACATCTGTCCATCCATCTATTCGTCAGTCTGTCCATCCATTCATCTCTCCTTCCACCCATCCATCCATCCATCTATTAGTCAGTCCGTCCATCCATCCATCCATCCATCCGTCCATCCATCCATTTGTCAGTCCGTCCATCCATCCATCCATCGATCCATCCATCCATCCATCGGTCTGTCCATCCATCCATCCATCCATCCATCCATCCATCCATCCATCCATCCATTTGTCAGTCCGTCCATCCATCCATCCATCGGTCTGTCCATCTATCATCCATCCATCCATCCATCCATCCATCCATCCATCCATCCATCCATCCATCCATTTGTCAGTCCGTCCATCCTTCCTTCCATCCATCCATCCATCCATCCATCCATCCATCCATCCATCCATCCATCCATCCATCCATCCATCCATCATCCATCCATCCATCCATCCATCCACCGATGCCGTCTCCTCTTTTCTCCTGCAGAGGATCTCCAGCCAATCAGGGAGCAGAGGGAGTGGCGAGAACAAAGACATTGAGGTTCTGGTTAAGTTTGAGGTTGTAGTTCAGTAATGTCAAAGGAGGTTAAATCGAATGCAACTGGACTTAGTTATTTGTCAGGGAAGACGTTTCACCTCTCATCCAAGAGGCTTCATCAGTTCATGTACACATGAACCCATTGGTCAGATGCTTTCGATTTAACCTCCTTTGAGATACTATGACCTGGACAAATGAGAATATGCACAGGCTTAGTTCAGTAATGGAGGCGGAGAGACGTCTGTTTGTGAAGCCGTTCGTTCTGTTGTGGCAACTGCACACACTCGCTTTACTCAGCTCATTGCAATGATGGGATGGCCGTTGTTTTTCCATTGCCTTCTGACCAGTTATGGCACCAAATGTTTGTGATTGGGTAAAGGCAGATCCAATAGTTATAACAGAGTGTCCACCTACCAAGAAGTAAACGTTTCTGTCAGTGGAGAGTGTCCAGTCTGTTTGCACAAATGAAGTGAAGTGAAAGACACCGGTGAGGACCAGTGATAAACAGAGTGTTGAAGAAAAACAACGTCGCTGCAGTAACCAAGGATTTATTGGCCACTTAGCTAATGAAACGCTTCAGGTCATGTCCTATAAAACACATGTACATTCATGTGTTGGAGGTGACGTGGTTTGTTTGGAGCTGCAGCAGCGGCATGTCGAGTGTAGCCATGCATTGTAAATGGAGTTAGCACCACATCACTGCTGCCATTTAAAAATCTACTATTCTGGCTGAAAGCTTCTTCCTGTGTGTGAAAGAGTTTCCTCTGATGCTCGGAGCCGACGTCATCGCTACAGACAGAAATAACACAGATAACCTGCGTCAAATATTTATTCCCCGGGGACGACGGAGGAGGAGGAGGAGGAAGAAGCTGCTGAAGCTCGGCTCGTCCTCTGGGTCCTCCAGCAGCTCCACAATCCTCCAATTCCTCCATCCTTCCTTCTTTCCAAAATCCTTTTCCCTTGCTTCTTTCCTTCCTTCCCTTCATCCTTACTACTTCTTCCTTCCTCTTTTGATCCAGTTGACCTGGTCTGTTGCCTCCCTCCCTTCCTCCATCTTTCTTACCTTCGTTTTTCCCTTCCTTCTTTCCTGCCATCGTTCCCTTTGTCCTTCCTTCTTTCCACAATCCTTTTTGCCTCCCTCCCTTCCCTCCTTTGGTCCTTACTTCTTCCTTCTTTTTTGACTGATCTGTTCCCTTCCTCTATCTATCTTTCCTTCCCTTTTCCCTTCCTTCTTTTCTCCCATTGTTCCCTTTGTCCTTCCTTCCTTCTTTACAAAATCCTTTTCCCCTTGCTTCTTTCCTTCCTTCCCTTCGTCCTTCCTTCTTCTTCCTTCCTCTTTTGATCCAGTTGACCTGGTCTGTTCCCTCCCTCCCTCCCTCCATCTTTCTTTCCATCCCTTTTCCCTTCCTTCTTTTCTCCCATCGTTCCCTGTGTCCTCCCTTCCTTCCTTCTTTCCTTTTGTCCTTCCTGCCTTCCTTCCTTCTTTCTTTCCCTTTGTCCTTCCTTCCTTGACCCAGGAGGGTTTTAAACTAAATCAGACGTTAGATTTTTCTAATAACAGGTCAATAAGAAACACATGAGAACTCAGAGGAAAAACACACAAGGTTGCGTTCAAGGACGAGTCAGGATCGGGTGTGTTGCACAAATAATTTTCCAGGTGCTTTTCTCTCCCTCCCTCCCTCTTTGCCTTTTTCTCTCTCTCTCCCACACACACACACACACACACACACACACCTTCTCCCAAAAACCAGGCCAATCTCCTCTCTGTCTGTGGAGATTGAGCTGCTCATCAGAGCCTGTTAATTACATCGTTCTCTAAAGGGATGACAAGTTAAGCCACTCTCTGTGCCTGGTTGGCTCTGAGGCAGGGTGGTGGTGGGGGTGTGGGGATGGAGAGGTGTGGGGGAGGGGGGGCGGGGCTACAGCTAATCTCAATAAGCCATAGGGTGGAAGGACACATCTCTGCTGTCATCAGTCATCGATGACTCCAGACCGAGTCTCCTGTCGGCCTCTGTTTGGAAACATCAGTGTGTCCACTTTTTTTTATTTATTTCGATTTCACGATGCACCCACTTTATTCACACACACACACACACAACAAAAATCATAGTTGGCTTGATAGTCACAAGGTGTGTGAACTGGGGAAGCTAACTGAAGCTTGTGGTAGGAGCCATTTACATACATTAGACATACATTGTAAACACATTTACATGCACATGACACTCACATTTAACATACTACTACATACACTTAACATACAGTTTGTCATGTACATTATATATATGAGTTTAGCAATTGTTCCTTTAGGTGATGTTTAAACAAGGAGATAGATGGTGATGTTTTGAGGCTGTCACTCAGTTCATTCCATATCTGTGATCCCCGACAACCACACTCATACTGGTTCCTAGTTCACGTTTTTTGCCTACAATGAGGTGTTCATGTCTAGTATTGTGAACCACTCAAGGTTCTTCACCTCCACAACCTCAGCACCCCCCCCCCCTCACCTCCCTCACCCCCACTCCCACCCCCTCCTCCCCCATGACCTGCTCCATTACAGCATGAACGAGGACATGATTGCAATTTAACACAGTTACAGACACAGAGAGACAATGGAAGTGGGTGTGTGGTATAAGCCTGCTCTCCTGTGTGTGTGTGTGTGTGTCACTGTGTGTGTTATGGTGGATAGTGTGTGTCTGTGAGTGGCAGCGCCCCACCTCGTCCGTGTTAGCATCACGACATGCTAATGTTGCTGTGTGTTTACTCACTCGGCCTTTTGGTCGTTGTGTTGTGATGATGATGTTTGGAAAAGGTCAAGTGCTGCATCTGCTTCTGCTGCTAACCTTTCACCAAGAGCTTTTAATTACAGCCAGCTTCACTCAGCATATGGCTCAGACTGTGTGTGTGTGTGTCTGTGTGTGTGTGTGTTGTTGTTGTTATATACACAGATGGTGATAAATTAAAGGAAAAACCAACGTGTGAAGCTCAGACATCCCATCACATCACATCCAGTGACGATGGTGTTGACGACCAAGGTTCAGAGCTGCTGACTCAATACTGTACCCTCCACTTGATGATATAGCATCATTCCCTTTTTACATTTCTATATTTAAAGACAAGCGCCTCTAATATGTTTTATGTGCTATGACGGCCTATACAGCCTGAACTCCTACATAAACTCATATTAGATGTATATATTTTTGTATTAATGATATTTTTGTATTTCCCACTCTGTGTACTGTGTTTATGTGTACGAGTAACTGCTGCACAATCAGTGTTAATGGATGATTGTTTACTGATTGGGGCTGATGCATAGCAAGTGTGTGAGTATGACGCGACTTTTAAATATGGCGTCTGTCTCTGTCTAGTGTTAATGGTTCGTATTTGTCATTTATTAAGATGAAAAGACCCCAGGAAGAATAGCTGCTGCGTGGCAAAAGCTAATGGGGATCTAAATAAACAAAACAAAACAAAACTAAACAAAACTAAACTAAACTAAACTAAACTAAACTAAACTAAACTAAACTAAACTAAACTAAACTAAACTAAACTAAACTAAACTAAACAGTACTCTTAACATGTGAAGAAGAGCTTGCAGCTCGAAACATCATGAGTATTTAAAACATTTTTTGCACTGGAGCCATTTGGTGTTGCGGACCCTTTCTTTTTGTTTTCATGCTTTGCTTGCGTTGGTCCAGCATCCACCCGACATGGGTTTTTGGATGTGCGTGCTGTTTTTCGTTTTTGCTTTGACTCAATATTTTACACATTATTCCGCATCAATAAGATTTTATTTGATCAATATTCAATCAATACAACACTCAGAGTACAACGTGGCAGAGAGCTGCAGGCTGGACCACTGTGGTCCGGACCAGCTCCATGTTTCCTCCAGTGTGTCTGCTGCTACAACACAACAACCAGAACTGATGAAGTATGAACAGCAGCCCTAACTATAACCCTTACCCGTCTTCTATCAGAGACAGGCGTCTACATTTTTATTTTATTTAATGACATTTAGAACAAATCTTCTGCTCAGCAAAGAGTAAACTCCTCTCCTCTGGTTCTGTTCTTCCTGTTTAACAGAGTCAGAACAGAAGGAAAGAGTCGATCCAGAGCAGCATCATTTACTGGTTTAACCCTCAGGTCCAAAGTTTTAAATCTGACACCACATTATATATACTAATGCAATGAAATCAGATCATATTCAAGACCCTAATCACCAGCAACCTCCCTATTCATTTAATAAAACATATCTCTTTTTGTGCTTTTTTCATAAACAGCAGTGACATCATGTATTCAAACTGGGATTTAAAGAGTTAAAATGATGCAGAAAATGATTAAACATTTGGTCGTTTTGAGCAGAGCTGAAGTGGTTTAAGAGATTTATGCACAAAACAAAAACAAAAAAAGTACAACAAATATTGATGTATGAGGATTTTATAGCAGTTTTTCTCTCCGTCTACATTTTTGGCTTGTGGGTTCTTCTGGAGGGTCCACGAGGGGTTAATCAGCACCGATTCAACTTCTAATTAATAAATGTGTAGCTCCGCCCACACACTGTTTATAGGCTCTGCCTCTTTCCTCGGCTCAGTCACAGTTTTTAACGGACTGAACAACACGACCGGATGCACCGGGTTCAGAAAATAGAAAATAGAAACGGACCCGACTTCTATTAGGACTTATATTTATTTATTTGCTCCAACCTGGAGCCAGACCTGGTCCAGTACAGGAGACCAAAGTCTGTTTGAGACTTTAAGGCTTCTAGTAGAGGATTTACAGTAACTGTGTGTTGGTTAAAGACGACCACCTCACTGCAAAAACACAAAATCTTTCCAAGAACATTTGTCTTATTTCTTGTCAAAATGTCTCATTTCTAGTCAAAACTCTCAAACCTCTTTCCACTCACAATAAGACTCATCACCTAAAAATTAACTTGTTTTTAGATCATTTTCACTTTTTTCAAAGAAATTTTCACTTGAAATAAGTAGAAAAACTTGCTGGGTTAGGGATTTGTTTTGATTAGAAATGACATTTTGACCAGAAATAAGACAAATATGGTAAGATATTTGAGTTTTTGCAGTGCTCTGTAGAGTTCACACCTGTTTCCTTCAGCTCTGACTGGAGCTCCAGTCTGTGTTGAACCCTGTGTGTGTTGACACGAGTCGACTCATTGTTGGTTTATCGGTCAGCTGACGGCTCGGAGGCCTGTTCACCTCTGGTCAGACATGAGTCGGTCTGATAAGAGAAACCGCAGAAACAGACGTTCCTCCCTGAGCAAACGGCCCGGCCCAGACGCGGCCCGGTCCCAAACACTCCTGGTCTCTCCTCTGTTTGATCAAACACAGCCTCTTTCTGCTCCATTCCTGTCTTCTGTTCCCTCTTTACGTGATGAAGTCCGTCCTCTCCAGACATTAGTTTTCTGCAGCCCAGTAAACATCAATAGCATCTGTGTGATAGTTACTGGTGTGGGGAAGATGGATGTCCTGCTCTAAATGCTTCAACCTCATTGCCTCTCGGAGTATTAGTCATGTAAACAGCGTCTGCTTATTAATGGTAAAAGCTTTCCCTAATGATCCACACCTCACATGAGTCTGAAATATCAAGTCAGGGCATAAAGAGCAGCCATAGATCATCATAATGAATGATGGGCGGCAGGCGCAGGGCTGGAGGAGGAGACCTGTCCCCATGCTAATTCACTCTCTGTTCCCGGCTGATTCATTCGCTGTTGGCTCCTAATACATCAAGGCTGCATGATTCCTCCATCACAGCGAGGCGAGGCGAGGCGAGGCGAGGCCTGCCTCCACGTCACGTCACCGCAGCTATTTGTCAGTATTATAGGACACTTATATATTTGGTTTTTCCTAAAAGTCAAAGCTCTACGAGGAGAAACACCAGCCACCACCACCAGTCTTGAGGAAGCAGCAGTAACTTAGCGAGCTAATCAGATGTGTTGAGAAGAAGCGGTTTGAGCTGCGTTATCTGTCTGACATGATCCGTCCCCTGGGAGAATCCATCAGAGCCCTGTTGTCTTCATCACGCTCCGCGCGCTTCCCAAGAAAATTGTCACGACTGAGAATTTGTTCTTGTCAAATGTTGAGTAATCAAAAGGCAGCGAGCCGTAAATAAACAGATTCACTTCAGCCGCCGCCGCCGCAGCATACCAACGAGCCGCACGACAACATGGGCTCATAATGGAGTGGTGTGATTATTTTAATGGCCCTGCTAAACGGTCAGTGGCGATGATAATTCCATAATGAATCAGAGGCGTTGCCGGTGAATTTGCTCTAATTGCCGCTGTCACTCTGTCGCCGCGTCGGAGAACAGGTTGGTTTTAATACGACGAAGCTGCTGCAGCTCAGAACCATGAACAATCACAAAAACACACACCAACAACAGAGAAGACATATGCTGCCCCTTTCCCACAAGTTAAAACAGTTATCTTAAAGGGATAGTTCAACATTTTGGTAAATTGGCCCATTGCCATAATCCCTATAGTCATAGCAGTAGGTTTGTTACCTTTAATTGTCGGTGCAAGCTGTTTTTAGAACGGCGGAGCAGAGATACAAGCTGGCATATGATATTTCCAGCTTTCCCTCATCAAACTCATCAAATACACAATCCAACAACTCCACAACGCTCTGGTGGACAAGTTGTGAGCTGCACATTCACCACGCTATGAGATAATAACACAACGTTACCACACAGAGTTGTTTTAGAGGGAAATGCAGCCGGAACTACATTCAGACACGGCTGCTGGGCGGAGGGATTTCAAAAGCGCAAGTAGCTCAGAGTATTTGCTTCACATATAGTATGTTATTATCTCATAACGTGGTGAATGTGCAGGTGCCAACTTGTCCACCAGAGCGTTTTGGAGTTGTTGGATTGTGTATTTGATGAGTTTGATGAGGGACAGCTGGAAATACCGTGCAGCTCACGTACTCCCCGCCAATCTAAAAACATCTTGCACCGACAATTAAAGGTATGCAATAGGGGAATTTGCCAAAATGTTGAAATATCCCTTTAAAGACATGTCCCCCAAGGATCAAACATCACAGCTCTCTCTGGTTTCAGTGTCTGTCCCTTTAAATGCAAATGAGCCGCTGCTCACCAGGCTCCGCCCCCTCTACAGGTACCTTTACTCACAGGTAGGGGCGGGGTTATGCAAATTTCACAAAAACTAATGACATCATTGGATGAGAACTGATGGAGCAGCTGGTAAAACCACATGGATTTCAACCTTTGGAGCCTGAATTTGTAGATTTATTTGTAAATTTGTTCTACAATATGTCCCTTTAAAGGGACAACGAGGAGTTTTGGAAAAGCAAAGTGTTTTCACACTACATTTATGAGCCTCCGCACCGTGAAATTCTTTGACCGGCGCAAGACAGACTCATGTTTTCATTCATCAAGAATTAAAGTCAGAGGTTGGAAGACGATCACATACCGTCGTAGTTCCCACCATAAACGGAGATTCGGCGGCGTTATTCTCATGACTCGCCACGAAACCGAAAGTAAAGAAACGCTGGTCGGCTCGCCCAGCATTTCCACCACCACTAATAATAACAAAATAACCATAGAGACAAAACCATATATTTATCTAAAATGGACCATTAACAAGTGGTAACGTAGATTCATCCACATTAACGTGAGACTATTTTATAACCAAATAGAAACTCCTCGTTGTCCCTTTAAAGGACTGTATTTATGTATAAAAGACTGTGTTCAATGGAGAAGTAGTTGTAGGCTGTTTAGTTTCACCCAGACATCTCAGCTGTAATCACAACAACAGGGTGAACCAGTGGTGTTTCTGCTCCAGGTGCTGATCATCCTGTAACCTGAGCTGCATTCATGTAACTGAGCCGTGGGTTCAGACAGAGTCTAATGGACGGAGGATTAAAGGGCATTAAGACGATCTGTCGACCTTCACACGGCGGCCTGGTGAACGCTCAGGAGGACGACGCTGGTCCAGAGCAGCTGATTGATTTTTAAAGTGAGTTCTGGTGTTGAGCTTCAGCGCCGGTGCGTGAGAGACACAAAGCGAGCAGCGCCGTGACACCGGGGGGGATTATCGGTGTGTTGGAGAGTTTACTGTGTTTCTCACAGACACATGGCGTGACTGAGCTGTGAAGGAGTGGGTGGAGGCGCTGTAGTAAGACACTGCTGGGTGGAGCAGCGGGGGCACAAATCCAAACATTATATTATTATGAAGTGGCACAAAGACCAACAAGAGCTGCCAGGTCCTTTTCTCAATGCAGAGGAGAAGAGGCACAAAAAGTAGCTTAAAGCCTTTAAGAAGTAAATTGCAGGTTATTTTCATCACTGTCAAGCGCGGGGGCGTGGGTTTAGAAATATAGAAATACGTCTCCACATGAGGTTTTATTAAAGTCATTACAGACTGGTGACTCAGCACTGAAGCTCCGACCAATCAGCTGTTTCAGCTGGAAACTCAATAACAAATCACAAAAAAAATCAAACAACTGATTGGTCGGAGCTTCAGTGCTGAGTCACCAGCCTGTAATGACTTTAATCAACTTCCACTGATGGTTGTTGGCATGACGACCAGTGACACAGCTTCATGTTTCAGACACGCTGACCTCAGGTCATGTGACTTTTATCATGAGAGAGTGAATGTTATCTGACAATGTAATGTAAAGTGATGCCAGACAGAGAGGTCAGAGGTCACACACTGATTCTGAAACAACAACTGGACCCGAGCCGACCGGTCCACAGTCCTGACCCGTAGGAGAAGTGCCATTTTTTTTTACAACCTAGACCTTATTTCTGGCATAAAATATGATGGTTTACTCATCCAGATAACTTTGGTGTCATTAGGATCCTTTAGGCGATACTTAGATCCATTCCAGAGCTGCTTAAATCCACATAGTGGGAGCGATCAGGGCACTGAGCATCCAAATAACATGTTATCTGCTGTGAAACTCGTTCTGTAATCGTCATCCCTCCGCAACATGTACGCACAGCTTCTATTTTTGCCGGACGCCGGCACAGAGCAGGTTGTGCGGGACAGGATATCGGGTACAAAATACAAAATAAAACCCTGGTTGATTTTCAAAATAAAATACTCTGTGTTCACCGCGGATCAAGTTCACAAAAAAGGCTACAGAACGGGACCGAGTCGATCGTCTTCTTTTCCTGTGGACACAACAAACTGTTGCAATGTCTTTGTGGTTCTCTTCCCAAAGACTACAGCCGGCGGTATCGCGCGATTATGCGTGCGATTGATCTCGCAATCGTTCCGGAGCAGAGCAGTTCGGGAGCCTCTCTGCATCCAGTGTAATTCGGGGGTGAGCTGTGCTCCGGCTGCGTGCGGCGCTCAGAGATGACATCATCCAGGTCAGAGGTCAGTAGGTCAACCTACAGACCCCGGATGTTGATAACAGCTAACCCCGGACTCAGAGGGGAATAGCACTAGCCTATCAGAACTAAATATTGGTGAAATGAAGGAGTTTCTCTGCAGATAATGTGTTATTTAGAGGCTGCATTCTGCTGCCCCAATCACTCCCACTATATACGCGGCTCTCGAATGGATCTTTAGTATCATCTGAAGGATCCTAGTGACACCAAAGTTATCTGGGTGAGTAAACGGCCGCATCTTATGCTAGAGATAAGGTCCAGGTTGTAAAAAAAAACAAAAAACGGCACTTCTCCTTTAACTTTGGTTCAGTTACAGGTTTATCAGCTTCATTTACTCTGATTCTGAAACAACAACTGGACCCGAGCTGACCGGTCCTCAGTCCTGACCGGTCCCTAGTCCTGACCGGCCCCTAGTCCTGACCGGTCCTCAGTCCTCAGGAAGGACGACGGTTCCCAGGAGTTCGGATCAGATCTCCCGGTCTCAGGCGTGGAACGTTACTGCCGACCAGAGCGCCACTGGACCCCGGAGCGATCCAGATTACTGCTGCTGTGGTGGCGAGAGGATCATCTGATCCATCGGAGCTGCTGCTGGACCCGTTGCCTTGGCAACGGCACCGGGCTGGAACCTGGAATCGGGCCGGACTACACATAAAAACACAGAGACCGTTTCCTGAGTGGAAATATAATCCCTCACTCCTTCCACTACCCACCAATCCCCCCGACACACACACACACACACACACACACACACACTGCTACAGAGGCCTGGATCCTCTCCACTGAGGAGTGTGTTTGCTCTTAGAGCCTGAGTGTGTGAGTGTGTGTGTGTGTTTATGTTGGTGAAGGCCGAGGGCTCAGAGGTCACAGAGTGAGTTCAGACAGGACGTCTAGAGTTATATATTCACATGTCTATATATATATATACATATAGGTGCTGATATAGTAGTAGTGTATATATAGTAGCTCCACTGCACCACAGATACAGTGTCCTGCAAGAGTCCAAATGTGTGTTAACGTGTTTAACAGTTCATCAAGTGGAAGATGAAATGATCCAAAAGACATAACACATTCCCTTTACATTTCAGAGTCAGTTTATTTGACATTTAGATAGAAACAGTGAGATAAAAAGGGACAATTTGCCAAGAAAAAGTACAGTACATATAAAAAATGCATACTAATGTAAAGTGCAAAGGAGCAGAATTTAACATGGGAAAAATGAAGTTGTTTGTTCAGGCTACGCACAACACGAGGAAAAAAACAGTTTGCATGTCTAGAGGAAGGGCATGCCTGACAGGAGAGGAACAAAAGGAGCAGTGGCAGGGCGACCAGTGGGGTCATTTATGATATCTGAGGCACGGGGCAGAAACCTGGACCTGTAAAAGACTTCAAGATCTGGCAGGTCAAACTCTCCCAGTGTGTAAATAGTAAATCTCTTGTCTGATACCTTGGTCAAAGTTCTCTGAGAGCTCCAGTCTCCTGGGTTTCCCATTCTTCTTCTGCTGCTTTGTTTCCCTTTTTCACTCTGAAACTGTAGAAAACTAAAATAAAACACTGATATTGATTAAAATATTGAAAAAGAGTGTTTCATGTTTAACTTTATGCACTGCAAAAACTCAAAATCTTACCAAGAATGTTTGTCTTATTTCAAGTCAAAACAAATCTCATTCTACTTAAAATAAGACTCATCACATTTAAAAGTAACTTTGTTTTTAGACACTTTTTACTTCTTTCAAGCTAATTTTCACTTGGAATCATCTGATAGTGGAGCAAGTTTTTCTTTCTTATTACAAGCACAAAAAACTTGCTTTCACTGGCAGATTTTTCTACTTATTTCAAGTGAAAATTAGTTTGAAACAAGTGAAAATGATCTAAAAACAAGTTATTTTTTAGGTGATGAGTCTTTTTTTAAGTGGAAAGAGATTAGTTTTGACCAGAAATGAGACATTTTGACAAGAAATAAGACAAATATTCTTGGAAAGATTTTGAGTTTTTGCAGTGTGTCTTTTGGAGATCATTTCATCTTCCACTGGATGAACTGTTCACATTAACACACATTTTAAACCGTGGGGGGGGGGCTGAGTCTGGCTTCTCTCCTGGTTCTCTGTCGTGGTGGTTCTGTGGTTGCAGGACGTCGAGTGTTGAGTATCAGTCTAACAGTCCCCCCACTGTTCTCCACCACAGAGCAGCCTCAATTAGTTCCTGCAGTAATCCCCCACCCCCCCTCCCTCCCCTCCCTCCCCCTGCTCCTCCGTCACATGATCGGGGCTGTTTGTAATAACACACGGGGGGCCGGGGTCGACCTGCTCAGGAAATGAGATGATCCATGGCTGACAGCTCAGACACACAGCAGCCACTTATCTGTTATTACTGCGCTGCACAAACAGCCGCGCTCTGCCCCCGTCTAACAGTGTGTGTGTGTGTGTGTGTGTGTTGGGGGGCGTGCACATGCTCACATGCACAGTTTTGATCATGGTTATGAGGATATCAAAGGAGTGAAGTGTGATATGGACACAGATCAGACCATAGTGAAGCCTGTTGACTCAGTTTCACCTGCTGGATCCTCTGGCTCCGCCCACCTGCTCCACCTTCTGTCTCCATCCACACGTTGTTGTTATTCACATGAAGCAACATTGAATTAAAAAAGTCTTTTGGAAACAGTAAAATTTGATTTAATGTCATGAATAAACTGGTAAGATAAACAGATAAATTTCAAGTAAGGCTTTGTAAATAAAAACCATGCAATGTTGTTCCCTCCTTACTCTTATAAGGATGGCCATCCAACCTTGTTATAAAGAACACAGTGATGGGTTCGGAACACACTCCAGTGATAAAACGAAGAGCAGAGTGATAAAGTGCATCAAACAGCACGTTTAGTTTAGTTTAGTTTATTTTGGTCAATACATGTCATTAAAAGAAAAGTAACAAACCAGAAAGAAAAAAGTAAATAAAGAAAATAACATCAATCAGAGTAAACAATAAGTAAACAGAAAAATAAAATTTGGACCGCATAGGCTGAAGCATAGCTTATTACGCCTATCCTATTACAACTCTGGTTAATTTTCTGGGGGGGGGGGGTCCATATAATGGTTGTCAATGGATACCAACTTTCTTCGTCCAACAAGACACACCAAAAAACATCCAAATACCTCCATAGTGCTCGTCTGTAATGTCCCTCTTGTATTGAAGCCCCAACATGAGAAATTGTTCCGCCGGTGCACTGACACAGGAAGAGCAGTGAACTGAGACACTGGGAGCTTCCGCTACAAACAAGCTTAAAATATAGACTTATTTCATTTTTTTCTGAACAATTTCTCATGTCGGGGCTTCAATACAAGAGGGACATTACAGACGAGCAGCATGGAGGTATTTGGATGTTTTTTGGTGTGTCTTGTTGGACGAAGAAAGTTGGTATCCATTCACAACCATTATATGGACAAATACTGCTGCATGGACCCCCCCCGTAACTCAGAGAAGGAACGGAGGACTCTGAAACTTCTCACAGCTCTTAGTCGACATGAGGGTGAGTAGATCATGAGTGAACTTTGAATTTTGGGTGAACGATCCCTTTAAATGGCTGAGATGGAAACGAGAGAGATCATCAGTGGGCGAGCTGCATCACAGATACACCCCCCCTCACCCCCTTCCCCCCCCCTCAGAGTCAGAGATCAAAGCTAAACGCTGAGCAACAACTGTGTGTTTCTGTCACTGGTGATTAAGTGTTTGATCAGCAGCTCCTCATCTCTCATCTCTCCGCCTCGCTCTGCTGCTGAGACGTGATGTCATCAGACAGACGTGATGTCATGAGACAGACGTGATGTCATGAGACCAGACACAGATTCCTGAAGAGTTGATGCTGCCTGATAATTCATATTCCCGTTAAGAGCTGAGCGATTAATTGTGAATTTGATGAGTTAGCTTGGAAACCTGTGGAGGGAAATAACGTGTTGTCTCCACCATGACCTGCAGTTTCTTAAGAAAAAAATCAGATAAATAAATATACAACTTATGGGGTAAAGGTTAAAATAAATCGTGGAAAAAGTTTAAATAAAGAACATCAACAGCAGAAAAAAATAACAAACATACAGTATATTGCATATTAAAGGGACATTGTGTAGGAATTCCTCCCATCTAGCGTTGTGGTTGTATATCTCAAGCAACTCAGTCGTATTTTTCATGCTGCATTCACCCGAAATTGGGCAGACGGCAGACGGACGACAGCCGCTGGACGTAACGGCATAAACGAGCCTCTATGTAAACAAGTGGTCCGTCAGCACGAGGCAAAACAATACACGTGACAATATGTTGTCATGGTGATGTGGTATCGTTTTACCGTCTTTCTCTGGACTTCTGTGACTAAAATGACAGCTCTGGTTTGTTAGCGACGGCCGTCTGCCCGACTGCAGGTGAATGCAGCATCAGTGTAACGCTCCATTCCTCCTCACTTTTGAACCAAATAATCGATTTTCATGAATAGATAACAGAAGTTACACAATGTCCCTTTAAGGCATAACGTTGCAGTAGTTTTTTGCAGATAGAATTACCTTAGTTTTTTCGTAGAAATATCTAAAGTTGCAGAAAAAAACTAGCTACACCTCTAGACTTAAGGAAATAAACAACAAAACCAGCCGACGTCCATCGTGTCTCTCGGATACGGCGCCTGAAACGCGTCGACGATTTTGTTCTGACGCGACTTCTGGTGTTTAGTCGACTTCTAATGTTTGGAGTTTGTTTCCAGCGTTGCAGGCTTCCCACTCTTCTTCTTCTCCTCTGGTTGTGGTGTGTTTGTGTGGCAGCGTTACAGCGCCACCACAGGCCTGGTGTGTGTACTACAGCGTGTTATTAATATGCAACACCCTGAATATCTGATTATTTATCACAAGTCACATCATCATCGCACATCAGACATTTATGCTGCGTTCAAGACTCGGAAGTCGGAAAAAAACGAGCTCCGAGTTGTAAAAAATGAATTGAACGGCGTCGAACTCGGAAATTACAGGTCAGAAACTCGGGTATCATATCAGAGCTCCGACTTTCCGACTTGATGTCACGACAACATCAAAACATTGCGGCCCTCATCTTAAACGGTTATAATTTAGACATTTTAATTTATTTGTTGAGGTTTGAATGCATATTTTTGTGTATTATTGCAGTAGCCTATATGAAATACGTTTATATTAAGCTGTGATTGTTGTATGGTGTGAAATTGTGTTCCTCGTATGTGACAGAAATAAGGTTTAACTGTTATCAAGGCTGTAACATAAGGGGCCGGATTTACTAAGATCCCAGATAGCGGGCGCTATATTGTTTGCGCCCGCTAAAATATTGCGTGTTTGGTTAGTGAAACAGGTGATCTACAGGTGATCTACTAAGAGTAACCCGCTAAATGAAAACACGTGCAAAACGCAATATGTAAATGAGGGTTTTGCGCGTGGTAATCGTTTCCGCCATGGAGAGTGTGGACAGAGAGCTGGACGGACGAAGGGACAGAATGACATTTGATCCGATGCATACAATGACAGCATGTGTGTTCATCTCTCTCGCGCTCTGTTTAGATTAATAAACACAAATCGCTACAGGGCCCAGCTCGTCATATAACGTGCAATCATGTTTGCACACGTTTTAATACACGCAAACCTTTAGTAAATCCGGCCCTATATGTGCACTCATCTGCAGCATCTCCTCTCCTCCAAAATAAACATCATTTACTGCTGCATTGATTTTTCATATTCAGCGATGAGCCACAATACGACAAACTTCCTTCAGGTATCCATATTTTTTTTCTCCCGAGTTCCTGCAGCGTGAACGCAATGATGTCAGAAGTCGGAAATGTTCGAGTTGGGATTTCCGACCTCCGAGTTGTTTTGAACGCAGCATTAGCTGACATCGTGCAGGCCTGGTTTAATGACATCACTGATGACGTGGTGTGTATCTCTGTGGCGTGCGGCGTTGCTGCTGCTCCGGTGACCTCCCTCTCTCCTGCTCTGTGCCTCCTGCTCCGACTCCGTCTTACTCAGGGCTTTGCATATATTAAGACAGCAGCAGCAGCAGCAGCAGGCAAATAAACTCCCTTCTCTTAGTCATTTGGATAAAAGGAAATCCAGGCTTCGACCTTTTCATGTTCAAATCCATGTGTCGGAAAACAGAGGCTGTTTATTCTGCAGCTCTGTCAACACCAGAGGAAGAGGAGGAGGAGGAGGAGGAGGAGGAGGACACAACACTGAAGCTGCTGTTTCTTTTTTTCCCTTTTTTTCTTTTTTACAGTGCATGCCTAATTTCATGAGTGTACATGGTTAATCCTCACAGAGGGTTTCACACACACACACACACACACACACACACACACACACACACACACAGTAAATATAAAACTGTGTGTGTGTGTGCTGCTGCTGCTGCTCTGAAGTCGTCAGAGTTTTTCTACCTCCGAGCACAGACGCTCTCACACTGTTGGAAGTCAGCGGTGTTTGGAAAGTGTCTGTTGGCCAGACCTCCAGACACACACACACACACACACACACACACACACCCTCGTCCTCCCTAAAGTGAGAAAGTGACACCAGCGGCTCTGCACAGGATTACTCTGCTCACTAACATGGAGCCTCTAATTAGACAGGTCACATATAGCTACTGTGTGTGTGTGTGTGTGTGTGTGTGTGTGTGTGTGTGTGTGTGATGAGAGGTTTCGTTCTGCTCCTGTAACAATGAGCCTATGGGCTGTGCAGCATGTGGTTCCTGAACGCACCGTGCTGTGTTTAAGATCCTCCGCCTGCAGCAGTCAGGACAAGATCCCACCAGCTGGGAATCGAACCTGTGACCTCCTCCTGCTGCTGCAGCTTCACACTGTGCACATTAATGTTGTTTGTTGTTACTGAGACACTGATCCAGGGTCAGAGCTGTTTAAAGGGATAGTTCAACATTTTTGTCAAATGGGCCCATCACCATAATCCCTATAGTCGTAGCAGTAGGTTCGTTACCTTTAATTGTCGGTGCAAGCTGTTTTTAGAACGGCGGAGCAGAGCCGTGAGCTGCTCAGAGCTACGCTACGGAGGCTCATTATGGGATTTCTTGGTTTCCCTCATCAAACTCATCAAATACACAATCCAACAACTCCACAACGCTCTGGTGGACAAGTTGTGAGCTGCACATTCACCACACTATGAGATAATAACACAACGTTACCACACAGAGTTGTTTTAGAGGGAAATACAGAGACTGCTTGATGAAAAACTGTCCCTGAAGGCAACACGCATCAGTGGTTTTGCATGAATTTCCCTCTAAAACAACTTGATGAGTTTGATGAGGGAAACCAAGAAATCCCATAATGAGCCTCCGTAGCGTAGCTCTGAGCAGCTCACGGCTCTGCTCCGCCGTTCTAAAAATAGCTTGCACCGACAATTAAAGATAACAAACCTACTGCTATGACTATAGGGATTATGGCAATGGGCCAATTTGCCAAAAATGTTGAACTATACCTTTAAACCACTCGTCCTGTCTGTGTTACAGTAATGGATCTGGGTCAGAATCGTTGTAATTAAACTGAATCATCATCACAGATTCATATTAAAGGAGTGAGTTCCTCTATAAAGAGTTTATTATTCTCTTTCCTGTGTTTGGTGTAAAACGCTGCTGCAGCTGAGAACAGGTGATGATGAGCTCATAAATCAACGTGTTTGTTCAGCAGACGCAGGACTTTTATGGTTTATGCTAAAAAAGATGATGCGATTAGGTTTTTATCTCATTTAGTGTTTTATTCACATTGAGACTGATTTAGCCTGCAGTTATTATAATATGGACACATTATAGTGTAATTTAATATAAACTGATGAATGTGCTGCTGTGGTCTGAATATTTACACATTAATTATCTGTATAAAGCTCTGATGATGAGGAGGAGAAGTTATTAGTTATTTTATTATTCTTGGTTAACAGGACTTTGCATTTTCCTGAAACAAAACCACATCTTTCCTCCAGTTTTCATAGATTTGTTCTGAGTGAGTCGATTCTCTGCAGTTTGGTGTCAGAGGTAAAATAAACAAAAAAAAAGTTGGTGAATGAGGGAATGAGATGTAGTTTTACAGAGCAGATTATTAAAGTAATGACGGCGAGCTCAAGGAGAATCTGACAGGAAGAACTAACAGCAGTGGAAAAAGGAGGAGGAGAAGGAGAAGGCAATTTTATATGTATAGCACGTTTTTACCAACAGTTTGTCTCAAAGGGCTTTACATCCCATCATACCAACATCCTCTGCCTTTACACCCTCACATCCACTGAGGAAAACGTTTTAATTACGCAATATAATACGTAATTGACCCTTTGTCAAGTCCCGCCCTCCACGGTTACTGTTGCTAGGTTGGACAAACAATGGTCACGGAAGGGTTAACTCCCATTGGAAACCATTGAAAATTCGGCAGATTTAAATTGCTTATAAGGAAAATTTGAATTAACTTATAGATCAGAAAAATGGTGTCGTGATAGAAGACAGACGTGACTAAAGAGCGATTGAACGGCATTACCTGAGTTTTCTGAAAAATGGGGAAAAATCATTTTGGTCACTCACTAGCTAGTAGCTAACGATGCTAGCTAACGATAGCTACAAGCTAACGCTTATCTCCTGTTTCTCCTCGTAAAACTCCACAAAGTTCAAAAGACATTAGCAACGGTAATGTTACGTTTGCTCGATAACTTTGAAGGTTAAAGTAGTATTTATATATAGAAGTAGCCTATGTTTATTGGTGTCTTGGGTTTGGGGAATGGGATAAAATGACTCTGGGAATACGTTCCAGATATCGTGAGTCGCTATTACAGGAATCCCAGGAACACATTTTAACCATACTGAAAAATTATAAAGTAGTTTTTGCTAAAAAACTTGCTGTCTATCTGGTTTCATAGGTTTTCATCGCAGGGTTGTCCAACCTTAGAACGCTACGCAACACGTGACACGGGGAGAAGCGCTCTGAATGGTGGATCAGCAGACCAATCAGAAGGCCAACGAAGGGTCAATTAACTGTGCGGTGGAGTAGCGTCCGAAAGTGTTTTTCATTTGACCAGTGAGTTTGACCACTACATTGAATTCACTATATAGTGAGTAGGGAGGAGGGGATGAGGGAGGGATTTAGGACACAGCTATAGCGTCTTTATCAGATTCTACAGGAACTGAGTGTCTGTTTCCTGGAGGGAGGGTGTGTGTGTATGTGTCGTGTGTGTTTGTGTGTGTGTGTGTGTTGTGTGTGTGTTGGGGGAGGGGGTGCAGGGTAACAGGGGGCACGGTGCCATTGAGCAGGTCACAGGCTGCACAGAGCTACATGTACCTTTGATGCTGATACCATCTCCTCTGAGTGTGTGTGTGTGTTGTGTGTGTGTGTGTGTGTGTGTGTTGTGTGTGTGCGCTCCCTATTTCACTGCTCAGCGACTTCACATCCAGCTGAACTGCCCCTGGATCCAATAACGCAGCAGCACTGTAAGACAATTACCCGCTTTAATAACGGGCGTCATTACACACCCAGTGGATAGAATATGAAATACGAATTCTAAACGTGTGTGTGTGTGTGTGTGTGTGTGTGTGTGTGTATCTGTGTGTATCTGTGTGTGTGTGTGTGTGCAGCATCAAATCCCATCTGTGCCCTCGCTGATCATTACAGGAAGTGTCTCTGAGTGCAGTTTGATTGGAGTCTTTAAACTTCTCCTTAACGACCGTGTTTAGATGTTTATAGGTGGAAATAATTTGAGTTGTTTGACTGATGACGGTGATGAGGTCGTCGTCGTTGTCGTCGTTTTAATGCACACACAGAAAAAAAAAACACATTAAGTGAGGATCTCCAGCAGTAAACGCCAGGTGTCGAGGCCGTCGACTCGTTGATGAAAAACTGTCCCTGAAGGCAACGTGCACAGGCCCGTAGCCAGCCTTGTGGAGGGGGGGGTTCTTTTTTCCCAAAAAGTGGACTCCCCCCCAAAATAAATAAATAAATAATAATAATAAAGGCACACACTTCTTTTTTTCCCCATTATAACTTCACTTTGACATCACATGTTTCTCTTCCTCCACTATCCTTTACTGTTGCTCTCATTTACAACAAAATTTTCACCATGCAATTCATTTTTATACAAAAAAAGTCTTAGCTTTTTCATAACAATAATTAATGTTTAATGTAGTTAAATGTATATCTCTCTCTCTCTCTCTCTCTCTCTCTCTCTTTCGCTCTCTCACACACACACACACACACACACACACACACACACACACACACATAAGCACAAACAAACACATAGGTGCCTGCAAACTGGAAATGATGATAAAGTAAACCCCTGTAGGGTGGGTCTGGGGGGATCCTCCCCCCAGAATTTTTTTTATGATTTTAAGAGGTAAATGAATGTACTCTGAGAAGAATATAATAGGAAGACAACATTCGCTTCAGATTAAAAAAATAAATAAAAAAAAAAGTTGGTATAGGCTACTGACTGAGGTTTCTATCTTTGTAATGGCAAGAATGGCTGGACTGTATGACACTAGTCTAGTGGGGAGCTGTGGCTGGTGAGAAAAAACAAAAAATAAAACTTTTTTTTTTTTTTCAATCTTTTGACCTGGACCAGCCTTTCAAGGCCCCGTTTCCTCTGCTTCACCATGAGCCTCTTTAAGACCACACCACCACCACCACTTCTGCCCTGTTCTCATCTGTATGATGGCTGTAGCTACTGTCAGATATTAATAAATGAAAGGAGGCTCCCATTCCCATTTGGAGGTTGCAGGTATAACACACGCACACGAACGAACCCTCCGATCCCCCTTGGCTAAAAATAGCTTGCACCGACAATTAAAGGTAACGAACCTACTGCTATGGCTATAGGGATTATGGAAATGGGCCAATTTGCCAAAATGTTGAACTATCCCTTTAAAGCTTGAAGCTGCTGGACGGGCCGGCGGCGGTCTGGCGAGCTCAGCGAGGCCGTGGAGGAGCAGATGATAAGTCATTCATGAGCCACATCAATTATTAATCAGCATCATGATGGCAGAAAACACACAACGCCATCTGGACCGCGAGCGCCGTTGGTCAAAACAAAACGGATTAAATGAAATTTTGATTAAGTTGATTAGAGAAGTTCCAGATCTAATTTACACAGACGCTCGCTGCCGTTTCCCTCCCGAGGTCAGGTTCACGCTGCACCGTGTCGCCATGACAACGTGGTGATCATGCGCTTTGCTTTTATGTAGTGCTCTTAGGGTTGTAAATTTCCGGGAATTTTAAAAGTTGGAAACTTTCTATGGGAATTAACGGGAATATATGGGAATTAACGGGAATAAATGGGAATAAATGAGAAATTTACAAAATTGAAGGTTGGCCCCTAACAGGGAACTTAAATATAGTTGTGAAAAATATATTGTAGCATACTAAAACAACCAGATAGTACACTTGAATATCTATGGAAAGCGAAGTGTTTTCACTACATTTCCCATGAGCCTCCGTGCGCACGGTGAAATTCTTGGACTGGCGCAAAGATGGACAAAAGCGAAAACACTTGGCATTGAATGTTTTCATTGATCTAGAATGAAAGTCGGAGGTTCGCAGATGATCAGATACCATCGTAGTAATATATGTATATATATATATATATATATATATAGTAATATTTTAGTTAACATTCATGTTTTTGTTGTTCAGTAACGTATAAAGTTCTACTTACAAATGAATCTGTTGAAATGTCATTTTTTTAAATTGTATTATTTTGCATGGATGTCTGCTTACGACAAGAAAAAAAAAATTACATTTATGTTTGGATGTGATACAGCTTGTTTAAATTACCCCCAATTTCCAGTTAATTCCCATAAATTCCCAATAATTCCTATAAATTCCCATAATTCCCATAAATTCCCATAATTCCCATGGAAAGTTTCCAATTTGGAATATTTCCAATATTCCCCAGCTTAACTTCCCATGGAAAGTTTCTGGAAATTTACCAGAAATTTAATGGAAACTTTCCACCCCTTTGCAACCTAGCCTGGTTGCGCCCACACTAGTGACGTCACGCCTCGCAAAAGCGCTGCTGGCCAACCGTGCTATTAACTGGATTTCTGTCTCCCGAATTTTCGGGAACTCCACCCTCTTTTTCGAGAGCCAATCAATGTCGAGCCTCTCCAATGGCTCTGGGCAGAGCGATAGATATAACAGAGTGCCGACACTCCCATAGGACTCCGTTGTAAAAAATGGCGGGCCGACTTCCGGGTTATGGAGCCCTCAATAGTTCCAAACATTCCTCCCGCGGCGCTGGACCACGTCTGTTTCTATGGCTGCACAGCAAGAAGCTACTGAGCTACGTTGACGAAATACCGACCAATTTTAAGTTATAAAGTGGTAATAATCTTTCCCAAGTACAGTAACCATGTTGACTTAACAAAATAAAAATTATTAGACTGATCGGTTCATTGAAAAACATTTATTTATTTACGTAACTGTGGTGATTTCAGTCCGTAGCCCAGAAGCAGCCCTGCTCACTTTTCATTCAAACAAACTAATGCCACTGCCACAGTTGTTAAATTTCATCAATGAGACCAACATTAATCTCTTCAAAATAATTTAACAAGCCAGCTGTAAACCTCTAAAAGCATGCGGATACGTTACTTGGCTCGTTTTCTCCGACGGGAGGACGGACGGTCGGCCCCGGCAGATCAGCTCAGTAGAGCGGCTGCTGCTGCTGTGACAGCCGCTGCCCCTGGTCCCCGGTCGGGGCTCACACAGACTCTGCACTTCTCCCAGAACAAACATCGGTGCAAGTTCCTAACAAACGTTATGAACTGACCACAGACTCCGGATTAAACGGTGACTTTCTTGCATGATTAAAATATTAAAACTGTGATGTGTTGACAGCGCTAAAGCCAGGTTTTGGCAGCTTTACTGCTGTGGCTCGGTTGCCGCAAAATGGCGATATCGATGCTAATTTCTGTTAGCCCGTCTATGAGGTTTTGCATTATACGTTAGCATTAAGCTAGCGGGCTTTATATTTAGGTGATACTGGCTGTGTGTGTGTTTTGAACGTTGTTTCAAACTGTGCGGGTTTGATTGAACATCTTTTATGCTTAAATATATATATTCCCGCTTAATATATTGCTTTACTCCTCTTCTTATGCCATTTTTACTGTAGGGCAGGCTAATCTTCACTTTAGAGTGACAAATAAAACCTTGAAGCAAGAAGATTTTGCCTTTTGTTTGAAAACTGACATTGATGTACATACAGTAATTCAGTAACAGTTGTAAATATACCTTTGTACGGTTTATTTTTTAATATTTACCGTCCAAAAGCAAGCTCAGTGCTGTCTGTCCCATAGCAGAACATGACAGCGGCAGCCTCGTTTGGAACTATTGGGAGCTACATGAACCACGTGACCGCACTGGCGGCGACATCAAAGGCTGTCGCCACTCTGTTATATCTATCGCTCTGGCTCTGGGTAGAGGCGTGTTCAAATAAGTGACGCAGTAGAGTAGCGACCGGAACCTCATTGTAAACAGCGGTGTGATTGGTTTAAGCTTCGACACCGCCTATTCTGGCTTCGACCAATAGCAGACTGAGGCATTTGAGGGGGGCGGGTAAACCAGGTTTGAAGGATGCGCTTTGAGAAATGGATTCTCTTAACGTCTTGGCCAGACCCAATGCTGAGTATCAACATTGGAAAGTCGTGCCAACCAGGCTATTTGCAACCCTAAGTGCTGTCAAAGTTAACGCGTTCATTTTGGCGATTTATTTTAAACCTTTAAAGGGACAACGAGGAGTTTGTATCTGGTTTTAAAGAGTCTCTTATTAATGTGGATGAATCTGTTACCCACATGACGCCTGTTAGGTAAGACATTTACCCGCAGGTCTTTAGAGCTTTACAGCCGGCTGGTTTAATTATTTTTATGAGATAAATGTTGGTCTCATTGATTAGTTGAGTTTTTTCATTTTCATTTATTGTTTATTTGACGAGGACAATGCACATTAATGAACAATTCGTGACGCACACATGACGTCGTCATGTAAATGAGCCGGATTTAGCTCAATGCTAATTTCCATCCGTAGTCCTCACATTTACAGATGGGCAGACATACCATACAGACAGATAACAATAGGAAGCTACCTGCGTAAATATAAGAAAAAGAGTATTAGCAGCAGTTACAACAATAACAAAACAGATAAGAACAACCTGCATGAATATGAGAGAACAGAGTACTAGCAGCAGTTATAGCAGTAAGAAATAAGAAAACAGATAACAATGCCATGCAGCGCTGCATGGCATTGTTATCTTTTTAATTTATTAAATGTTTGTCAAATGTTTTACTTCACAGGATAGAAACTGTGTTCGAAGTTTAAAGAAAGCCATTAAAATAGTCCTTGAATTTAAACATACTTTCTTTGTGTTTATTCGACATTAATTTGATGATTATACATACATAAATATTCATTATAAGCTTCAGTCTTAAGTGGACAAACGCAATTAATTAGTTAATTTTGTTTAATCGATTGACAGCCCTACTTTTATTATATTGTACAGATTTAATGTGACCAACGTCTTTAATGGTCCAAAGTTTTTAAGGCTCAGGTGAGAAGATCACGAAGTCCTGCAGCTAATGGTAAAAAAACAACTAATTATGGACTTTTTACTCCTTCTATAGAATTAATCTAAAATATATAATCATGAAATATCAGTTTCTAAGAAGCTTCATCACCTGATCTCTGTGTTTGTTCTACAGCTTCTTTACAAACACCAACTATTTAAAAAGCTCATTCTAAAGTTTGTCCATTAAACAAATGGGTTTCACTTAAATATTTAGTGTAAAATGCTGAAAGACGTTCAGTCATTAATGGAGCTGAGATCAACAAACAGAAGAATTAACTGCAGATTAGAGTCGTTTATAAACACCACTGAATGACTGATGATCGGTTTAATAAAGGAGTCGACATACAGCTGAAATATTATGTGAAGATGCCGATGAAGAGCTGGCGGATGATGGGATGGATCAGTGGCTCCAGCTGCTCCAGATGTGGAAACTTTACTTTATAAACTTTATTTAAAACTCTGTTGAAAACCTGCTGTGACCAGAGTTTTGAACCATCGTTCACTCAGTTCTTTTCTTCTAGTTTCTCTCACAGTCGTGCTGCTTCTGCTGTTTTTCTAGAATATTTCTCTCCTGGTTGAAGTTTCAGCAGCGTGATGGTTCAGCAGTGCGACACGCCCAGGCCTGACACAGTGTGTTAGGTTTTATTCAGACCTGGCTCGTTTGCAGCAGTTGTTTCTGACTGTAATCAAGCCAATACAAAACAAAAACGAAACTCAGGATATACCAAAGCTGCGTACTGTCGACGGTCGACGCTGCTGTCCGGTGTAGAACGCTGGAAGACCACAGAAAGTGACATACACAAACTATCCACATTTCACACATCATGCCTGTGCAAAATCCTAATATATTCTAGTCCCAAGACCATCTCAAACAATCAACTTCTCAACATTCCCCAACAAGATAACATGTACAACATTATAGCTGCTGCGCAGCGATGGGTCGGGTCCGGGCTACTTTTGGGCAAATTTAGGCAATTCTGAGCAACAAACAGGAGAATAGGAAGACAAGACAGTTGTCCTTATAATGTCCAATTTGCATCATTTGAGGATTGAACCCACAACCTCGGGAACCAAAGACTGTTGTCTATCGCACTGAGCTAATTAACAAGTGGCAGTTCAACAGTGGCTTCACAAATTGAGTAAGCCATTCACTGTCGTGTAGGCAGAAAAAGAAAAATCAGTTTTTGAGGTAAAATAATGATATGTATTTGTCAAACATCTACTATGAGTCTAAGATGTTAGGAGCTTTCGCAGATGGTCCAGTCCAAGCTATTTGAATTTTAAATTTAGAAGCTTGCTGTGATGCCACCATTAGGACAATTGTCTCGTGTTTCGTGTTGAGGACATTTGACATTTTGATCTGTCATCATCATCATCATCACCCTGGCTGGGTCTTGAACTCACAACCTCTGACACCAAGAACCAGCGCTTAACTCAGTGAGCTAATTATCTGGAAGTGAGACATGGTGTGTGTCTTCTCAAATAGACTCAGGGAGTCAGTGTCCGGGCAGCAGTTGTGAACGCAGATTTCTGTTATCTAAACAAAAATCTGTTAATACATAAAATGCATTTAGACAGCAAAATAGCTTGAGGACATCTGACATTTTGATCTGTCATCATCATCATCGCCCTCGCTGGGCCTCGAACTCACAATCTCTGACACGAAGAACCAGCTCTTAACTCGCTAAGCTAATTGGCTGTTAGTGAGACCTGCTGTGTAGCTTCATTTATCCACTCAGGTGAGTCAGTGCCCGGGCAGCTGTTGTGATGAAATGGTCAAAATGTCAATAATTCAGTCATCTAAACAAAAATCTGATAATACATAAATTGCATCTTGACAGCATGGAAATGTTGGTGATTTGTTTTTAATGATAAGTGTTTTGCTTCATAAGAGAAAATATGATGTTTAAAAATTCCACTCTCACATTGGCTGCAGTTGTTCCCATGAGAGCAGAATTCAAAATGTTCTCAAAAATTCAGTTTTTGAATTAAAATTCTGATATTTGCTAAACTTCATCAACCATGACTCCAGAATATTGTCATTTTTTTTCAGGAAGTTTGAAAATGTATTTAGCAAGAATTTGATGGTATATGTTTACAGTAGTGTTTACAGTCAAACGTTTTCATGCACTGTAGGCTCAATTTTTGCTTAATCAAAAATCCGAGAAACAAGTTTTGTGGAGGACGGTCTGGAGATGCTCTGTAGCAAGTTTGGTGTCAATTGAGCAAAAATTGTGGGAGGAGATACATTTTAAAAGTTTTACAGTTATTGAAAAAAACAGAGTGATGGACTTCATAATTTGTAATAAGTTTAAGTGGACAAAAGTTTCAGCAGTATTGAGGCTACATTGTGGTGAAGTTTCAACACTGTAGCATCTACCGTTGGTTTGGTAGGAATTTTTAAAGTTTTTAAATTTAAACGCTTATTGTGCCCCCCCTAGGAGGGGGGGGCACATGTCCTTGGAGTTGAGTGAATCTGGCCTGGGACTGGACCTTTGTGCAAAGTTTGGTGAGTTTTCGCCCATGGGAAGTATGACTTCCTTGGAAGAAGAAAGAAAGAAGAAGAAGAAGAAGAAGAAGAAGAATTCCTAGGAATACAATAGTGTCCTGGCAGCTTAGCTGCCCGGACCCTAATAATCACTAGGCTGCTCGTCGAAAAAAAATTAAATAAGTCTATGTTTTAAACTTGTTTGTAGAGGAAGCTCCCAGTGTTGCTCTGCTGGAATCTCGCGTGATTTGTGGAGCCGTGAACTGGGTGTCGATGCAAATCGCGCGAGATTTGGACAGACCAGGAAGAGCAGTGCTGGGAGCGTCCGCTACAAACAAGCTTAAAATATAGACTTATTTAATTTTTTCAGAACAATTTCTCATGTCAGGGCTTCAATACAAGAGGGACATTACAGACGAGCACTATGGAGGTATGTGGATGTTTTTTGGTGTGTCTTTTTGGACGAAGAAAAGTGAGCTCCGTTCTCAACCGTCATATGGACATGCAGTGCTGCACGGAGCCCCGCTGTAACTACGAGAAGCCACGAAATATCCCTTAAGTGTCCTCACCTGCACCAGTAGCAGTAGAAGGTTTTAGAGGTTCACGTCTCTGGAGCAGGTGTGTTGGTTGGGTTCTGGTTCTGAGTTGTTGGAGGAGTTGTTGAACAGTGAAGCAGTAGGTCAGAGGAAAGTCTGATGGTTTAATCACAGCTCAGTCCAACTCCACTCCAGCTTCATAGATCCTCTCCCTCTCTCTCTCTCTGATACGACTGAAGCTGCAATCTGACTTCCCAGCGTCGAGTTCCCGCTCCGTCTGAAGAGTCTTTATCACTCCAAGAGTTTCTTTTTTCAGGCTATAATCTATGAGCGCTTTTTTCTCATTTTAATCTGCGTCTGTGTTATGAAGAGTGTCCCATCGGGGCTGCCATACACTGGAAGATTAATGAACCCAATTTGCAAAAGTGACCTTTTGGCTGCTAAAGCACCGCCGCCGCTAAGCCTCTTAATGCTGCCTTTAAAGAAATGTTGTTACAGAGAGGAGAGCGGCTTGAGATAAGAGCAGGGAAATAACCACCGAGCCACCGCCGCCGCTACCGCTGCTGCTGCTGCTGCTGCTGCTGCTGCCGCCGCCACCGCTGCTGCTACCGCCCCGTCAGAGGAGGAAGGAGTCTGGATTAAAGAGGAGACCGTTAGCGCCATAGCAACACGTCACGCTGACAGACCATGTGACCTCAGGAACGACCGCTCACTTTCTTTCTTTCTGGGTCAAATTGAGCCAATATGTTCCCTTCCTCCATCCTTCCTTCTTTCCACAATCCTTTTCCCCTTCCATCCTTCCTTCCTTCTCTTCATCCTTCCTCCCTTCCTTCCTTCGTTCCCTTCATCCTTACTTCTTCTTTCCTCTTTTGATCCAATTGACCTGATCTGTTCCCTCCCTCCATCTTTCTGTCCTTCCCTTTCCCATTCCTTCTTTCCTCCCTTCTTCCCTCTTCTTCCTTCCTTGAACAAATCTGTTTCCTCCCTCCATCTTTCCCTTCCTTCCTTCCACAATCCTTTCCCCCTTCCTTCCTTCCTTGAACAAATTTGTTCCCTCCCTCCACTTTTCTTTCCTTCCCTTTTCCCTTCCTTCTTTCCACAATATTTCCTTCCTTCCTTCCTTCCTTCCTTCCTTGAACAAATTTGTTCCCTCCCCCCACTTTTCTGTTCCTTCCCTCCTGCTATCTTTCCTTCCTTTTTCCTCTCCTTCCTTCCTTGACCCAGTAGGACAACAGGAGGATTTTAATGACTCATAGTTCAGCTCCATCATTTACACATCAGAGTGTGTGTGTGTGTGTGCGTGCGTGTGTTTGTCTTTATCTATATAGTTTTAATTCCAGTTTGATTTACTGATTTACTTTACATGTCGTTTCAATAATACACAACCAATACCACCAACGTTTTCCTTGCAGACATAAATTCAAAGTAAATACATAAAAGAATCAAATCAAATATAAAGAAGAAAGAAAAAAATTAAATTAAATAGAAATGAATTATGAAAATAGTAATAATAAGAATGAACCAGAAATCATTTTTCCACGTAGCTCCATGGAACTTAATCGTTCATCTTCTTGGACTAGAGTTGATTTCTTAAAGGAATAGTTCACCAAAAAATTTAATTCAGTCATTAGTGACTCCCCCTCATGCTGATGAATACTCCGGAGTAGTTTTTTATTCCTCAAAGTGCATCTGGAGACCCGGGAGGCCGGTTCATAGTCCAACCAAAACTTTATATGAGAGTACTAGGGCCCGACACAAAAACGTCCATAAAACTACACAACAACCATTTAATATTCCTCCACACTGCTCGTCCACTGCAATCCAAGTGTCCTGGAGGGAGATAGTCCAGAGTTTACTGGAAACAACCTCATTTAGGACATTTTTACAGCCTAGACAGTCCTGGATTGAATTTGCCTGTTGCACGCTCTCGTGTTCACGTGATGCACCTGGGTCTCCAGATGCACTTTATTTTTATATTTTATTTTAATGTTTATTTAACTCGGATGATACATAGCAACATTGCCACAGAATATGGAAAATGCGATGCATATAAGACGTCTAGCTTCAGCTAATGTGCAGTCTTTGTCCCTGGTCAGGCTTTAGAATAGGATAAAATATACTAAATACAATAAATGCAATAATACAAATACAGTGGATAATACAGTGAATCGGTACCATGAATAAATAAACACAGCTGCAAAATTCAGATTAAACAATTAAGTTAAATTTAACATTAAACATTAATAAAGTGCTGTATTGAAAATTACTTGAGAGAAGTTAATGTTCACATTTCTGCTGCTGCTTGAGCCAATGTTTAACTTTAACACTAAAACTCTTTAGTTCTATTTCTTTTTTCTGAGACGGATTCAGACTCCAGAGCGTCTCAGCTGCAACGTCTGGTGTTTTAGTTTGGTTTAAAGGTTCGTAATGAGTCGTCTCAAAGTGTCTCTCCGTCCCTCCGTCCCCCCGTCCCCCCGTCCCCCTGAGAGGACACACACCCAGCTCAGCCTCGTCCTCTCTCTCTCAGCTGCTGTAAGTTCACTCCAACATGATTTAGAGTCGGAGCACAGCTCTAATTCTGGAGTCATTGCTCATATTCTGCTCTCATATTTATTCCATTAAGCTGAATTAAATGCATTTAAAGGGGTTTTAGGTTGGGGAGGGGAGGTGGTGGTGTGTGTGTGTGTGTGTGTGTGGTGGGGGGGGCAGCAGAGTTTAGCAGCAGAGAGAGTTTAAAGGAGACAGTGGACGGCTCTGTCATTGGCTCAGAGATGGATTACAGCAGCATTCATCTGACACAAAGGTATGTTTTAAAGCAAATGAGCGAAACATGAGGTCTGTCAGGAATATAGATGAGACACACACACACACACACACACACACACACACTGCTATGGAGACAACAAATCATCCAGTTGTAAAGGGACGTGTTTGACATTAGACTGATGCTGCGTCTCAGTTTGAATCCTTCCAGACTCACACCAACGATTCTGAGTGTGTATAAGTGTCTTCACACTGACAAGTATGTCAAAACATCAATCAACTTACCAACAGGCCAATGTTTTCCTCCAGTAAGAGGAGTCGACTGACGCAGCAGCGGCGTCATCTCCACCTCACATTAAACAGGTGGTCACACAAGCAAAAAAAAAAAAAAGTACAATAAGACGTTCATTATTGATAATTGGTATTAGAAACACAACAAGTCGGTAGATGTGTTGACGGGCGACAATAGACGTTGGCAACTATAGTTCACAACAACAACTACTAAGATCTCAGATAAGGGGGCGCGTGCTCCTGATAAAATCTAACGTGTTTGGTTAGCGCACAAAAAACAGGTGATCTACTGGGTCCATGCCTATGTTCCCACAGCCCTATGTTCCCACAGTTCTAAGATTTTTCTCAAATTTAGGCCCTATGTTCCCTCTGGACTCTCTCTACCTATCTGGACTCTCTCTATCTGGCCTGTCTAGCCTCTACCTGGTCTTTTTACTAAACTTAACCAACTCTTTTCTTCATTGCCTAAACCCAACCAATGGTGGGACCAAAGGGCTGTGGGAACATAGGGCCTAATTTTCAGTGACAACAAAAGTTAGAAATGTGGGAACATAGGAATGACTAATGACTACTAAGATTTTGACGATAGGATTTTGTGCGTGATAATAGTTTCCACCATGGAGAGTGTGTACAGAGAGCTGGATGGATGAATGAAATGAAATTTGATCTGATGGATTAATAGAGATCTCAGGTGTCCACTCGGATCTAAACGCCCTGACCAGAGGGATCACAGACGGAGTGAAGGCAGCGGTGACGTCTCTCAGACCCGGTCCCAGAGCTGAGCAGCCTGGAGAGGAGGGGAGAGGAGAGGAGAGGAGAGGAGAGGAGAGGAGAGGAGCGCACCGGAGGAGAGACGTGTGGCGTGGTTTAAAGGCGGTTAAATGACTTTTAACACACCTGAAAAACTGCCACAGTTTGTTGGAATGACCCGGGTGCGAGGAAATGCAGAGATATAAGAGCTTTTGTCCTGGCAGGTATTAAAGCAGAAGTAAGCGATCCGGTCGTTTTGGCTAATGCTGCGTTCCAGGCAGGCTTTTGAAACCGTAAGTTACAGCTTCAAGTCACAACTTACCACTTTCTCCGACCTGATGCCTGTGAAAGTCACTATAACGGCCACTCGTGTTTTTCCGACCTGTTTTACCTGTGAAAGTCACTATAACGGCCACTCGTGTTTTTCCGACCCGTGAACTCGTACCAGATCGAACTGGTACGACTTCACAGGTCGGAAAAACACGAGTTACGGGTTGCCTTGAATGCACCATAACGTCTTGTCAGCCGATGGAGTTAGCAGCCCCCGCCCTCGTCATGGATCTATTGGTCCTCGTCCCTACGTCACCACATTCACGCACATCCCTTGGCTGCACACACAGAGAGGACCGCCCCTTTATGCCGTTCTCTCTCCTCATTGGATAAAGGTTGTAGGATACAAGGAAAGTTTTCTCCTCGGCTCAGAGCAGAGCAGAGTGACTGACAGACCCGTGTTTCAGACCAAACACTCTATGTAAGTGATTGCTGTCGGAAGATACAACTATTTAAGACTTATATTAACACAAACATTCCGCTTACTTCTGCTTTAATACTCGCCTTTCAAACGTACTAAATAAAGACGCAAAAACTTCCACCGCAATCTGTTTCAGGTTTGGTAAATCACGTTGCGTGTGCTAAATAAATCTGTTTGCATCTACTCCTCCCAATAGTTTGCACATTCTGGCCGAAACGCTCATATTCATCAAGGCAAACGCAATTTTTGTTTTTCCCACCACTAGACACAGCTTGGCTCAGCATTGATGGCTGTATTAGCTTAATTTCCTCTCCACGCCTCAGCTTCAGTAAACTTTCTCCATCTTTCCATATGATGCTGCTCGTTGGTAATGAAACGATCCAAGATAAATTGATGTTTAACAAAACTTTTAAATCTATGCACATTGAGGAACTCAGTATTGGGTGCTTTATAAATGAACCTTTTTCCCAGTAAAATTATTAAGTTGATAATATAATTCTTTTTCTCCCTGACTTCCCCCAGCATTATAGAAAAAAAATCGAGTTCAAAGGGCAGGGTCGCGTATGCTCTTTTGCCCGTTTGAGAGACGCAATCCTCAGTGCACCCGGTCAGTAGATCAGTTTGCACATTTTTTTTGCGGGTAACATCAAGTTTGCACATGTTTTTATACAAGCAAACCTTTAGTAGATCAGGTCCTGACTCAGGGCCAGCCCTAGGATTTTCGTGGCCCTAAACAAGATTTTTGTTTGTGGCCCTGCACTCTAAGCGCAAACACCAATAAATACAAATCACTGGTTAAAACAGAATACAGACGTGTTTATGCCCTCTGAGGTTTGAGGACATTTTCTTGACTTTAACATATTTTCTTAAATTTATCTTTTTAAGATACTTGCAGATGTAACAATACTCAAGTGTTTTATGTCTAAATATTAGAACCTCCGCTGTAAGCACACTGAGGCCAGTTTGTCCTAGAACACTGTAGAAAGAAATAATTTAGGCCAAATGCTGGAAATTTGAGGTCTGCTTTTTGAAACATTTCAAATCCCTTGTGAAAACACTCCTTCAGTCATGAGAATGAACTGTTTTGGTGCTTGAAATAGGATATGAATACAGTAATAGATAAGTGTAGAAAACAAGTCTAAAATGACATTTTGTAAGATTGCTTTTTGAGCACAAATGTTGTAATTCTGCCGTTCTATTTTCACCAAATGTCTCAAATGTGAGATAAAAGAAGCTGAATATTGACTTCACATTACATATAAAGCTCATAGCTGCACGTGCAGACCTCAGGATGTTTAAATGACTTGATGAACCCCGGTACCTTTCTGATCATGTGGCCCCCCACCTAACGGCTGTGGCCCTAAACAACCACATAGAGTGTTTATGCCAGCGGCCGGCCCTGACTGTAGAAACTACACTCCAGAAGTGAGAACAGAGAGTGGACAGTAGGAAGGATTCACACTGAGACGCAGCAGAAGAGTCTGAGTGTCGTCTCACTGTGCAGCTGTGAAGCTCTGAAACAACAAGAGCCCATTGGTTTCCATGTGTCGGTGCTGTGATACAGTGAAGAGCCGTCGGAGAGGGACATCAAGCAGCAACATGTCGAGCATTAGAGGCTTTGAGCCGAGCCGCTGCTCTGTGTTTGATTGTATTGAGGCGGCAGCATAATGTTGTTTTTAACTGGACAAGAGCCGTCTGTTGAGAGCGTGGTCACTGGCTGAGGACGTTATAGTCTCCCTCCCCATTCACACGGCGTGCTCCGAGCCGCTGAGGCCGTCACCTAGCAACCGGCGCAAAGTTTAGGATTCAGATTCCTGCATGTGGTCAAAGAGGCCGAGGACGAATCAGAAACTGTTCAAACCGAAGCTGAGACACCAGCTCTGTTTCAGCCACACGGTTCTTCATTAATGCACTTTAAGTTACACTGAATTAAAAATGCCTTATAGAAACAGTTTTTGTCATTAAATGTCATGAATATGGATGGATAAAAGGCTTATTATGGGATGAGAAACTGTTTTTTGGAGGATAAATGTGAATCACGATCATGTTTTACATCAGTTCTTCTTTTCACGGCGCCATCTTCTTCTGATTGGTGTGTCACATGTTTATGAGCATTAAGTTACATTGAATTAAAAATGTCTTAGGGAAACAATATGATTTAATGTCATGAAAGTTTGTCCAGTCGATCTCATTGGATTTTCTCTTGATGGATTAAAGTCTGATGTGATGAGAAACAGATAAATGTGAATCACGATCATGTTTTACATAAGTTCTTCTGATTGGTGTGTCACATGTTTATGTTACACCGCCCCTTTATGCCGTTCTCTCTCCTCATTGGATAAAACTTGTAGGATACGAGAAAAGTTTTCTCCTGGGCTCAGAGCAGAGCAGAGTGACTGACAGACCCGTGTTTCAGACCAAACACTCTGTGATTGCTGTCGGAAGATACAACTATTTAAGACTTATATTAACACAAACATTCCGCTTACTTCTGCTTTAAGTTACATTGAATTAAAAATGTCTTAAGGAAACAGATCAACGGCTCTGCTCCGCCGTTCTAAAAATAGCTTGCACCGACAATTAAAGGTAACAAACCTACTGCTATGACTATAGGGATTATGGCAATGGGTCAATTTGACTAAATGTTGAACTATCCCTTTAATATATATATATATCTGGGTGTTTGCCTTCTGGACCCAAAATGTAAACAATTGACAAGTAAATCAGTGATGTTCAGGCTCCTGAGGTTAAATCCACATGGTTTCACCAGCTGTTCCCTCAGTTGTCTGACAATGATGTCATTAGTTTTCGAATTTGCATAACACCACCACTACCTGTAGGTACCTGAAGAGCAGTGGCTCATTTGCATTTTAAGGGACAGACACTGAAACCGGCCGTTCTGAACAGAGTGAGCTGTGATGTTTGATCCATGGGGGATTTGGACCGACACATGTCACACACTGCAAAAACTCAAAATCTTTCCAAGAATATTTGTCTTATTTCTTGTCAAAATGTCTAATTTCTAGTCAAAACTAAACTCTTTTCTCTTAAGAATAAGACTCATCACCTAAAAATCAACTTGTTTTTAGATCATTTTCACTTGTTTCAAACTAATTTTCACTTGAAATAAGTAGAAAAATCTGCCAGTGAAAGCAGGTTTTTTGTGCTTGAAATAATCTGATAGTGGAGCAAGCTTTTCTTTCTTATTACAAGTGAAAATATGCTTGAAAGAAGTAAAAAGTGTCTAAAAACAAGGTACTGTTTAATGTGATGAGTCTTATTTTCAGTACAATGAGATTTGTTTTGTGGGAAAGGGGCAGAATATGGATGGAAATGTATTCGATTCACCATGCAGTTTGATTGCAAAATAGCGCATGATGTCATCGCACATGAAAAACCTGTGTAATGACCTGTCGTGCTCCTGTCCTGCCTCTGTCTCCTCCTCTGCTCGTTGTTGCAGCGTTTACCGTCCGTCCCTCAGTAAAGAAAAGCTCAGAGCTAATTACTGCTGTCGGAGAATGGCGGGCAGGAACGCTCCCTGTGTCCTCACAGTGTGGGACGTGTTCACAGTGGGGAGGGGACACTCAGAAAGGAAATTAATTTGAGACAGGAGCAGCAGAGACACAGAGACCCCCCCTTACCCCCCCTCGCCACCACCACAGTCTCCTGTTTACACACACATAGAGAAATTTCGGACGATTTCACAGCAGCTCTCCTTTCAGTGGCCGATGAAAAGGGACGGATTCCTTCCTGGTTACTCAGCCTCTCTCCCTCTCTCTCCTCTCAGACGTTGTTGCTATCATGGGAAAATCCGAACCTTTGGCATCGTCGGAGGGTCAGCGCTCCGCGTCGCGCCGCGGCCTCCGAGCAAACAGCGGCCCCGCGTAATGCCTGTGAAATCCGTGTGTGTGCGTGAGGTTCAGGGCGCGTTGCTGGGATTAAACCAAACAGGAGCTCATTCAGGGTTTTTACCACTCCGCTCCGCTGCTGCATTCATTCATCCGTCCTGTTTGTCTCCTCCTCATACGTGTCCTGACCCTGCCAGATGCCTCCGCTCCTTAATCAGGGGAGAGCGCCGCAAGGGCGAGGTGGCACAACGCCATCCCAGGCCCAACGACACCACAGACCAGAGGAGAAGAAGAAGAAGAAGAAGAAGAAGAAGTGATAGATGTAGGGCTTTATTATTTCCCTGGCATAAAGGGTTAGGGTTACTCTATGCGGTTGTTTAGGGCCACAGCCGTTAGGTGGGGGGCCACATGATCAGAAAGGTACCGGGGTTCATTCAAGTCATTTAAACATCCTGAGGTGGACACTCACGCTATGAGCTTTAGCTATATGTAATTTGACGTCAATATTCAGCTTCTTTTATCTCACATTTGAGACATTTGGTGAAAATAGAATGGAATCTTACAAAATTTCATTTTAGACTTGTTTTCTACACTTATATAGTATTACTGTATTCATATCCTATTTCAAGCACCAAAACAGTTCATTCTCATGACTGAAGCAGTGTTTTCACAAGGGATTTGAAATTTTTCAAAAAGCAGACCTCAAATTTCCAGCATTTGGCCTAAATTATTTCTTTCTACAGTGTTCTAGGACAAACTGGCCTCAGTGTGCTTACAGCGGAGGTTCTACTATTTAGACATAAAACACTTGAGTATTGTTACATCTGCAAGTATCTTAAAAAGATAAATTTAAGAAAATATGTAAAAGTTGAGAAAATGGCCTCAAACCTCAGAGGACATAAACACGTCTGTATTCAGTTTTAACCAGTGATTTGGTGTTTGCGCTTAGAGTGCAGGGCCACAAACTAAAACCTTGTTTAGGGGGCCACCAAAATCCTAGGGCCGGCCCTGTCCACGATCACAGAATTGTGGAATTGACCCTTTGTCATGTCCCGCCCTCCACGGTTACTGTTGCTAGGTTGGACAGACAATGGTCACGGAACAGTTAACTCCCATTGAAAACCATTGAAAATTCGGCAGATTTAAATAGCTTATAAGGAAAATTTGAATTAACTTATACATCATAAAAATGGTGTCGTGATAGAAGACAGACGTGGCTAAAGAGCGGTTGAACGGACATTACACGACTTTTCCTAAAAGTGGGGAAAAAATCATTGTTTTGGTCACTCACTAGCTAGTAGCTAACCGTTCTCCCGTTTCTCCTCGTAAAACTTCACAAAGTTCAAAAGACATTAGCAACGGTAACGTTACGTTTGCTAGATAACTTTGAAGGTTAAAGTAATGTAGCCTATGTAAATGTTATATAGGCTAAGTATGTTTATTGGTTTATTGGGTTTATGGAATGGGATAAAAATGACTCTGGGAATACGTTCCAGATATCGTGAGTCGCTATTACAGGAATCCCAGGCACATTTTAACCACATTGAAAAATTAAAAAGTAGTTTTTGCCGAAAAAATTGCTGTCTACCTATCTTGTTTCTTAGGGTTTCATCCCAGGGTTGTCCGACCTTACAATGCTGCGCAACTCATGACATGGGGAGAAGCGCTCTGATTGGTGGAACAGCAGACCAATCAGAAGGCCAATAAAGGGTCAATTGGCCAATTAAAACGGAATTTATTTTTAACGTGGAATTTGACATAATTTGACTGAAATGCTGTTTTCATGAGACAAACGTACGTCTGAGGAAAATTGAGGGGGAAGCAAATCTGGGTGGCACAACCCCTCCTGTCGTTTCACACATAGACATCTATAAGTATAGATGAGTCACCTGGCGCTGCTGCCCAATGTGAGACGCCACACGGCCGCCATCTTGGCTCCATCTGCTCGCTCCCTCAGAGCATTAACCCTATCGGTTCATGTTCGACTGAAATAACCAGAACTTGATCAGCTTTTGACCCGATTTTCAAACCATGAACGTCAGAAATGCAGTTATGATACTGATACTTAAAATCACCAATAATCCTATGCTTTTATATGAAAGTAATACTTACAGTAACATTATGCAAATAGTTAAAGTAATATCTATATATGGATAAAATTTCACAGAGTTCTGAGTAGTTTTTTAGTGCAGATGACTGGATCTCCATCTTGTTTTGCAAATTCTGCCAACATTGTTGACTAGAAGCGTAAAAACACATGTAATGACCAAAAGCTCATAAGCATTAATATTTTGTTGGTACTTATAGTGTAGTGTTATGTTGCATCATGTAGTATTTGTTCTCATAGATATGGAGGAATAGTGTTGTTTTTTTTGTTACCTCAATTTAATTTGTATACATTTTAGTCATTAACATTAAAAACACTCTTTTTGGTAGTAAAATATGAATAAGAAATTAATAAATAAAACAGAATTTGGGAAAGTTTTTAACAGATTTTACATGGTCCTATAGATGTGAATGGAGGCGGAGGACCGGGAAACAACAGCAGCTTTTCACAGCTCTTCACAGAACCTTAAATATTGTTACAGCAGCTCAGGTGGTTCAGTCTGAGCTCTTTACACCTGGTCCCAGGAGCCGGGTCAACCTGGACACACTCAGACACACACAAACACACACTCAGAGACACACACAGTCAAACACACACCAAGAGAAACACATATGAGTCAGGATCAGACGACATGGTTTCAGGCCGACAGATTCTGAAGGTGAGGAACGATGAAGAGACGTGTAGTCTGACAGAAAGTCTAACAACAATGTCTTCTCCTTGTCTGAGTCTCCTACGACGTGAACCTTGACGTTGACCAATAGGATGACAGAGCGGTCATTAACGATGATTGGTCGGGGTGAAACTTGTAATGTTGCCGCCGGTCTCCAGACCAAGACTTTATGTCACTGTGACGGTTTAATGTGACATGGAGATCATCAGGACAGACAGAAACATTGTTTAGTCTGAACCGCTGCTATAAGATCGACTGTTAGAATAAGACCCGGCCCAAAAGTCTCCTTTTTCACCGTCCGCGAATGTTACGCGGCGAAAATGCGACATAATTTTTGTATTGAGTTGTTTTAGAGGGAAATACAGAGACTGCCTAATGAAAAACTGTCCCTGAAGGCAACGTGCATCAGCGGTTTTGCATGAATTTCCCTCTAAAACAGGGGTCTCAAACTCAAATGAGCTGGGGGCCACTGCTGGCACTGTCATCTCAGTGGGGGGCCACTTCAGTGTTCGAGACAAGTATATAAAAAAAAAAAATTCTGAAAACGGGGTTTATTTTCAAATATTGTATGATAATTAGGGCTGTCAAACGATTCAAATTTTTAATCGCTATTAATCTCAAAATTTCCTGATCGCATCTTTTTCATTTTTGCTTGAAATACCAGCAATGTGAATGGAAAGCATAAGAAACATCCAGATCTGGACGTTTCTTATGCTTTCCATGCTTTCCAAATACCATTTTCATGGTATTTAAAAATCATCTGTCAGAGAGAGAGCATCCTCGTTTGGTGACAAGAAGAACAAGTTCTCTAGTGTAGGAACATGAGGAGAAAAAACATGCAGGTTTTCTGTAACATTATAAAACGGCGCCCCCCACCCCCTTACACACGCGCACGCACGCACGCACGCACGCGCGCACGCACGCACACACACACACACACACACACACACACACACACACACACACACACCACCCCCTCCACCCCCCTCCCTCCCTCACCAGGCTGAATGAACGGGCAATTGAGGGGGGAAAAAAACTCGCTTGTCGAAGCGGCAGCTCTACGTTGCGCACAACCACAATAACGTCAACAACAGCAACAGCAACATGTTGCAGTGGATTATCACCGTTTGACCACGGGGCAGAGAGAGCAACTCCTCACAGTACAAATGCACGGTTGTCGGTGTGACGTGCAGAGCGCAGTGGGACGACTCCTCAGTCCATGAGTTTCATGTCTCAGACCGGATCATGTAAATCCAGCTGCAGAAATATCCGGGGGACGGGAGTGCCGCGGTAACCGTAGTAACTCACACACACTCAGACACAGACACGTACACCGACCTGGAGAGACAGCCCCTGCTGCCGACCTGTGTGGCCACGTCTGGAGAGAAGCAGCTTCTCTGTTTCCCAAAACTACGGAGCGACCCGAGGTTAGCGCATTAATCGCGCGTAAAAAAAAATAGTGCCATTAAAAGCATTTTGCGCTAACTTTGACAGCCTTATTTTTTACGTCAAGATGCGGGCCGGATGTAGGGGGGCCGCGGGCCGGATGTGGCCCCCGGGCCGGGAGTTTGAGACCCCTGCTCTAAAACAACTCTGTGTGGTAACGTTGTGTTATTATCTCATAGCGTGGTGAATGTGCAGGTCACAACTTGTCCACCAGAGCGTTGTGGAGTTGTTGGATCGTGTATTTGATGAGTTTGATGAGGGAAACCAAGAAATCCCATAATGAGCCTCCGTAGCGTAGCTCTGAGCAGCTCACGGCTCTGCTCCGCCGTTCTAAAAACAGCTTGCACCGACAATTAAAGGTAACGAACCTACTGCTATGACTATAGGGATTATGGCAATGGGCCAATTTGCCAAAATGTTGAACTATCCCTTTAAGACACGACGTGAAGGAGAAGAACCACCCGACGCAAAGAGAAACTTTGTTTTATAATTGCCGCTGAATATTTTTGCAATTTCGTGTCGTTTATTCATTGCGTCGCCAGTGTGTGTGTGTGGTAAATAGAGGTACTTGTGTATTATATGAAGGTGAGCTGCTCTGTCCTGTTGCAGCCAGTGTTCAACATGGAGTCGTTGGTGTGTTGTGTGTGTTGTTGAGTGTGTGTAGTTGTAGTGAGCAGCCTGAGCTGTGAGTCGACGGTATCGATCGCTCTCAGCTTCAAACAGAGGAGGCAGCTGGGAGACTTCCTCCACATTCTGCTTTGTTCATGTTCCCTCCTCCTCCTCCAGCAGCAGCACAACTCCTCTTCCTCCTCCTCCTCTTCCTCCTCCTCCTCCTCCTCCTCCTCCTCCTCCTCCTCCCCCAGCAGTGACCACTAAGAGAGGGAGGAGAGGGAGGAGAGAGAGAGGAGAGCACTTAGCCTGCAGGGCATTAATAAGCGTAGCTCTTGGCGGCCGAGGGCTTCCTACATTCCCACACAAACACACACGCACACATTCAAAAAAGAGACACACTCAGTGATGGTTGGCCGGTGTCCAGGAGGGGATGTAGAGCAGGGTAGAGGAGTGTCTGTGTGTGTGTGTGTGTGTGTGTGTGTGTGGGACAGTCCATTATCCGACCCCTCGCTCTGCATTTCAATGGTTCCTGCCAGAGAAGAGGAGCAGCAGCAACAGTTGACGGCTGCTGTGTCTCCTGAGACGTCCCGTGTCTCTGCTGCTGCTCGTCGTCTTCAGGACTCATAGACTCATCTTCATGCTGAGCGAGGCGGCGGCGGCCATGTTGTCCCTGTTTTTAATGACCTCCCCTGTCACTGGTCGTATCTGCGGCCTCTCAGCTCAGCTCTGACCTGCGTGACCACGGGTGTGTTGGCAGCAGGGGAGCGTACCACTACCTATGTTCCCCGGGTCCTGTTCCCCTATAGGGAAATATAGGACCCTCTTTTTGAACCCTAACCCTTTTATCAAAAAGGGTCCTATGTTCCCCGCTGTTGCTGGTCGATGGACTCTCTCTACTTATCTGGACTCTCTATCTATCTGGCCTGTCTAGCCTCTACCTGGTCTTTTTACTAAACTTAACCAACCCCCTTCTTCATTGCCTAAACCCAACCAATGGGACAATTACACTTCTCACTCAAAGTCACAACTCAACTTCTCACTCAAAAATAGGCAAAAATCTGCAAAGTCACAACTCCACTTCCAGGTATGGGACCAAAAATTGCATGTTCCCCGGGTCCTTTTGGGGAAAAGCGGGGAACATAGGACCCTTTTTCTGCTCTCGGCTCAACCTGCAGGCCTGTGATCGTCTTCAGGGGACGGACAGAGTCTGAGTCCAACAGCAACTCAACTCACACAGAGACCAGAGGACACAGACACAGACAGAGAGAGAGAGAGGATGAGGAGAGTGATGAAGATGTAAACACTGTCAGAAACACTTCATCACTTTAGTTTGAGCTGAGAATAAAACTCTCTCTCTCAGTTCATGTGGGCTGCTTTCGGACAGACACAGTCCTGGTTCTGGTTCTGGAGTCTCAGAACCTCGGTGCTTTCTGGGGAACCAACAGCGTTCACACCAGTTTAAGTGAAACCAAAGTAGGCGTATGTTACTCTGCATTACTCTGAATTTTTGCTTTTTCTTGCTGTCTCAGTTCCTTTGGCGTTCGAGTGAACTTTGGCCGTCTCTTCCCAGAGTTCAAAGATAAGAATTACTTTACTTTATTAAACCCCAAAAGGAGATGCATACAACTTGTGCTTTCTAGCTTTTCTTGAAATCCTGTATTTGCCCAAACCTCCACCAAACGTTTAGTTTCTTCATCAGACCACTGCAGATTATTTTCCTCCATGTTGTCAGTCGCTGCCTCCTCCTCTCCCTCCTCCTTCCTGCTTCGTCTTGTTATTTTTTCAGTCTGAACGTGCCGACACGTTCAAAATTGGGTTCATGACAGATAAGACTACACAAATATACACATGGTAACATGGTAGATGATAAATAACGTTATCCACCGCTCCATGGGTTGATATGATTGAGGAGGAGAGACCAGACCTGCAGAGTTCAGCTTTAATTCCAACATCATGATCGGAACAAAAAAACGTCTCTTTTGTTCAGTTTCACTTCGTCCTGTCAAAGAAACAGATTCATGTCACATCATGTCTGTTATTGATATTCTCCCTCCTCCCCCCTCCCCCCTCCCCCCTCCCTCCCCCCGGGGCAGGAACACACCACTTTGTCTCCCATTGTTGTCATTGACTGCTGTGTTGTGTGTCCTGTGGGAGCTGGGTGTGTTTCCTCAGAGGAGGAGATGTTTACTCCTCCTCCTCCTCCTCCTCCTCCTGCTGCTGCTGCAGACATGAAGCTGGTCAATGTGAAGTCGTTCTGTGTTTTTAAAGGGATAGTTCACCCAAAATTCAAATTTCACTCATTATCTACTCACCCTCATGTCGACTAAGAGCTGTGAGAAGTTTCAGAGTCCTCCGTTCCTTCTCTGAGTTACAGCGGGGCTCCGTGCAGCAGTATTTGTCCATATAATGGTTGTCAATGGATACCACTTTTCTTCGTCCAAAAAGACACACCAAAAAACATCCAATACCTCCATACCGCTCGTGTGTAATGTCCCTCTTGTATTGAAGCCCCGAAATGCGAAATTGTTTTGAAAAAAATTAAATAAGTCTATGTTTTAAGCTTGTCTGTAGCGGAAGCTCCCAGTGTCTCGGTTCACTGCTCTTCCTGTGATTTGCACTGACCGGTGGAACAATTTCTCATGTCGGGGCTTCAATACAAGAGGGACATTACAGACGAGCACTATGGAGGTATTTGGATGTTTTTTGGTGTGTCGTTTTGGATGAAGAGAGTTGGTATCCATTGACAACCATTATATGGACAAATACTGCTGCGTGGACCCCTCCGTAACTCAGAGAAGGCACGGAGGACTCTGAAAATTCTCACAGCTCTTAGTCCACATGAGGGTGAGTAGATAATGAGTGAAATTTGAATTTTGGGTGAACTATCCCTTTAATATTGATCCTAAAGTAGGAACCTCCATGATGAATCAGACTGGTTTGAAACTCCTTCAGGTTTGCAGCGGAGCGGCAGCCGAGTGTCGGCTCCTCGGCAGAGATAAAGAGACTTTACTGCTTCACCTCCGGGGAGTCGTTTCAGTGTGAAGTGGCTCAAGTCTTTAATTTATTATTGATCCTCGGGCTCCATCAGACTGGTGGGTTTGTACATTAACGAGGGTTATTACTGTCCTTCACTGAGCCCCTGTCACACACACACTGCTTTTATTGGTGTGTGTGATGGATGTAGATTCAGCTCTTTTTTTTTTCAGACAGGCTCATGTTTTTTTAACGAAGCTCTGTGACATCACTGTGACATCACTAGGGATGGGTATCGACAGGATTTCATCGATACCGATATATTGATAGTCCTATTGATACTACTAATTGCATTTTCATTTTATATATTTAGAGACTTTATTTTGTAAGAACAGACTAATTCTCTTCTATAACACACATTCTCGGAGGTGACGTCTTTTCACATACGGGCTTCCTTCTCCTTTCAGACGGGGCAGAGCTCACTGGGAAACAGTAGGAGAGACACAGTCAGAGGGGGAACCAGGACCAGACACAACACCGGAGGGAAGTGCACGTCAAAACTTTGGGTTGTGACTGTGCATGACACATTGGAAGTTATCGGTTTGTGCGTGCAAAAGAGGCTACATCTGAACTAGGGGTTGGAGAAAAAATCGATTCACATAAATATCGCAATATCTTTTTTGACGATTTTTAAATCGATTTTTTTTGTCAAAAATAGATTTTTTTTTTGTTTTAATTTTTAAAAATATTGTGCAATGTGCATTTGTTAGCCTTTTTACATACAGAGAGTACAGGTTTTGAAAAGGGTTTAAGTTCACTTTATAATGGAGTATGTTAATTTATAGGCTCCTACAGTATTTGTGTGCAGATAAATGTTAAAAATGCAGACGAATCGACAAGAGAATCGGCAATATCGTAGAATTGCAATTTAAATCGAATGGCCATCCAAAAAATTGTAGAAGAATCGAATCGGGAGAAAAGCATATCGTCCCAGCCCTAATCTGAACACCCCCCATGCATGCGCACACAGTTCGCAGTCGCTATTGTGCACCTCCCATCAGAGACTGGAAGGAGCTACGTTCAGTTCAGCTCCACAGTGGGAAAAACACGGGCGATGACGTTACCAACTAATTATAGACTATTGAATCCGTTGGCGACTAATTTTGCTGTCGGTTTTTGTTGACTACATCGATTAATCGTTGCAGCTCTGAACCACAGACCCACTCACAGCAGACGGTTCAGTCCTGTCGCTCTGCAGAGAAACTGGACCACTCCTCGTCCTGATCTAAATCTATGGTTCAAAGTCAGACTGTCACAGTTTGTCTCTGCAGCTCAGTGACAGAGCTCGACCTCTGGTCACCGACAGCAGAGAGACGTCACTGAACACCTAACCCTCACCTGACCATCACCACACTCTAACTTCCTGTCTGGTTCTGGTTCCTCTCTCTGCTTTGGGAACAAATAATTAAAGTTTCAACATTCAATCAAAAGCTAATTTCTGACTGTGTTTATTCTCTGCAGACACACACACACAGAATATATTGTCTATCATTTATCCAGTGTGTTGTATTTCCTGACGTATTGTAGAGAAGGAGCTGTAGTGCTGCATAAACCAGCATCAAGGACACACACACACACACACACCAGATTCAGTGTGCCATCACACTACTGAACAGAGTTACATGTGATTAATATGAGATGAGACACATTAGCGGGACTCGATTACAGCGCAGTGATTTCTAATGAAGAGTGTGTGTTATGTGTTGTGTGTTGAGTGTGTGTGTGTGTTGTGTGCTCCGCTCTGGTCCAAACATGCAGCTCTTCATTAACATACCACGCTGTTTCAAAATATCTGACATGCATTAAACATGGCTGCTAATGAACGTGACCAAATTGATGCCAGCTTGCTTTGATCTACATGAAGGATCTGGGAGCATAATTATTCATAATCCCTGTTTTGTGGCGTGTATGGGTATGGTGTGTGTGTGTGTACTGTATGTGTGTGTGTGTGTGTGAGCGTGCTCTCTGAGCTCTGGTGTGTAGTGCGTAGTGTGTAGTGTGCAGTGTTTAGTATAAGACCGTCCCTCTGTTTGAGGTCAGTCCATCTGCCTGCTCCACCATTCAGGAATTAATCAGCAGGAACCTTAACACCCAACAGGACTGGTAGCCACCACGAGGACAAGTAGCCACCACTAGGACAGGTAGCCACCACCAGCACAGGTAGCCACCACTAGGACAAGTAGCCACCAATAGGACAGGTAGCCACCACGAGGACAAGTAGCCACCACCAGCACAGGTAGCCACCACCAGCACAGGTAGCCACCACTAGGACTGGTAGCCACCACGAGGACAAGTAGCCACCACCAGGACAGGTAGCCACCACCAGCACAGGTAGCCACCACTAGGACAAGTAGCCACCACCAGGACAGGTAGCCACAACTAGGACAAGTAGCCACCAATAGGACAGGTAGCCACCACTAGGACAAGTAGCCACCACCAGGACAGGTAGCCACAACTAGGACAAGTAGCCACCACCAGCACAGGTAGCCACCACTAGGACTGGTAGCCACCAATAGGCAGTAGCCACCACTAGGACAAGTAGCCACCACTAGGACAGGTAGCCACCACTAGGACAAGTAGCTACCATCAGGACAAGTAGCCACCACTAGGACAGGTAGCCACCAGCAGGACAGGTAGCCACCACTAGGACAGGTAGCCACCATCAGGACAAGTAGCCACCACTAGGACAAGTAGCCACCACTAGGACAGGTAGCCACCACTAGGACAGGTAGCCACCAGCAGGACAAGTAGCCACCACTAGGACAGGTAGCCACCACTAGGACAGGTAGCCACCATCAAGACATGTAGCCACCACTAGTACAGGTAGCCACCACCAGGACAGGTAGCCACCACTAGGACAGGTAGCCACCATCAAGACATGTAGCCACCACTAGGACAAGTAGCCACCACTAGGACTGGTAGCCACCACTAGGACAGGTAGCCACCACCACGACAGGTAGCCACCACTAGGACAGGTAGCCACCACCAGGACAGGTAGCCACCACCAGGACAGGTAGCCACCACTAGGACTGGTAGCCACCAGCAGGACAGGTAGCCACCACCAGGACAGGTAGCCACCACCAGGACAGGTAGCCACCACCAGGACAGGTAGCCACCAGCAGGACAGGTAGCCACCACTAGGACTGGTAGCCACAACTAGAACAGGTAGCCACCACTAGTACAGGTAGCCACCACTAGGACTAGTAGCCACCACTAGGACAGGTAGCCACCAATAGGACAGGTAGCCACCACCAGGACTGGTAGCCACCACCAGGACTGGTAGCCACCATTAGGACTGGTAGCCACCACTAGGACTGGTAGCCACCTACAGGTAGCCACCACTAGGACAGGTAGCCACCACCAGGACAGGTAGCCACCACCAGGACAGGTAGCCACCACTAGGACTGGTAGCCACCAGCAGGACAGGTAGCCACCACCAGGACAGGTAGCCACCACCAGGACAGGTAGCCACCACCAGGACAGGTAGCCACCAGCAGGACAGGTAGCCACCACTAGGACTGGTAGCCACAACTAGAACAGGTAGCCACCACTAGTACAGGTAGCCACCACTAGGACTAGTAGCCACCACTAGGACAGGTAGCCACCAATAGGACAGGTAGCCACCACCAGGACTGGTAGCCACCACCAGGACTGGTAGCCACCATTAGGACTGGTAGCCACCACTAGGACTGGTAGCCACCATTAGGACTGGTAGCCACCTACAGGTAGCCACCACTAGGACTGGTGGCCACCATTAGGACTGGTAGCCACCACTAGGACAGGTAGCCACCACCATGACAGGTAGCCACCACTAGGACAGGTAGCCACCACCAGGACAGGTAGCCACCACTAGGACTGGTAGCCACCAGCAGGACAGGTAGCCACCACCAGGACAGGTAGCCACCACCAGGACAGGTAGCCACCACCAGGACAGGTAGCCACCAGCAGGACAGGTAGCCACCACTAGGACTGGTAGCCACAACTAGAACAGGTAGCCACCACTAGTACAGGTAGCCACCACTAGGACTAGTAGCCACCACTAGGACAGGTAGCCACCAATAGGACAGGTAGCCACCACCAGGACTGGTAGCCACCACCAGGACTGGTAGCCACCATTAGGACTGGTAGCCACCACTAGGACTGGTAGCCACCATTAGGACTGGTAGCCACCTACAGGTAGCCACCACTAGGACTGGTGGCCACCATTAGGACTGGTAGCCACCATTAGGACTGGTAGACTAAAAGACGTGTCCCTTATTGAACTAAAAAATATGCACTATTTTTGAAAATCCATGTTGGTTAATTTTTATCCTAATGAAACGGTTTAGTTCTGACTGGTGCTGCTGACTCTGACTGTTTGGAATGAGCTTCACATTGACCAATGAGACACCGTTATGTTGTTGTGTCACTGTTGCTACGAGAATACAAATCTCTTGACCGATAGAAAGCACTATCGATGTTGCTAGGTTACGCCTGCGATGACACCTTCAAAGACCCAGACAAGTGTGGTGGCAAAAAAGAAAAAAACAATCGAAGTATATAGATAGATAGATAATCTTTTATTACAGACTCAGGTCCATTATAAGGAGACAATACAAAGACACATACAATACAAGATAAAAAACACCATCATAAATTTAAAACACATACACCTGAACAGACACCTGTTCCAGTGTCTCCAAAGACCTGACAAGTATTTCGTATCACTGTGTGTAGCTAGTGCAACTATGATGCTATTGCTTGACTGGTTAAGTCGACACCTGAACCTGTACATGTAGTTTCTTAAAAGAGCATTAAAAGTGGATACATAACAAGATACAAACATATGACTTACGCTTGTCCATCTTGGGCGCCTAAGTAATATTCGAAATGCATCATTGTAAGCTGCCAACAGTTTTCTCATTTTTGCAGCACTGTACTTGCACCACAAGTGTGCCGTGTACAGTGTAGTACAATATGATCTGAACAAGGCTATCTTTACATCCTCTGTACACTTATTAAATTTCCTTTTAAGCATATTGGCCTGTGCATAGAGTTTACAGCACTGATGTTGAATGTCATCATCATCACATAGGTCTTCTCTGGTTATGTGGCCCAGATATTTAACTTTTTTCACATAGAAAAAGAATGGGGAAATAAACAGGAATGGCAGGAAAATCTGAGAGATAATTTAGGAATCAGGGAGCTCTTTCACAGTTTGTTGTTCGCCAGGTTTCTCAGGAGGCTGATATGGCATAATCATTATATTGATTTTATTAAACCCAAATGTGATTGATAGGTCGGCTACAGTGACAGGGAAGGTCATCTGAAAGCATAGGTAGGTACAGTAGTCTGTGGGGAAGTGGAAGGCCTCCTGCAAAATGTTTAATCACATGTCGTTAACTAGCCCCCACCCGTCCCCTATTTCCACTTCAGGAAGTTGGCAGCCTCAGGTAGCCACCACCTGGACAGGTGGCCACCACCTGGACAGGTAGGACAGCCAGTTCCAGCCAGATTAAGGTGAATACATGATGCAGAAGGAATCTGGGTGCTTTGGGGATCTGACGTGTTTACATGAACTTCAGTCGTCCAGTTGAGACGGATTAAGGCCAGAATTCACTTTTTTTTCAACTGTCATGTAAACGTACTCAGAGAGCAGAGTATGTGTTTGTCGGTGTGTGTGTGAGTGTGTGTGACAGAGAGATAAGCAGTGTGAGTGTGAAGGCAGCAGAAGGACAAACAGAGGGTCTGGCTGAGAGGCTAATGGGGCTAATAGAGCTGCTAAATGAAAAGCCAGCTGATGATAACTGCAGCTGATTCTATCTGCACTCATACATCACACTTTTCTGTGTGTGTGTGTGTGTGTGTGTGTGTGTGTGTGTGTGTGTGTGTGAGGAGGATTGATGTGAACACCTGAGGAGGAGGAGGATGTAGAAGGCCAGAGCTTCTCCCTGTGGGTTTGATGAATCCTTCAGCTTTATGAAACTTTTATGATGGACGTCATTTCTCTCTGTGTCTCTATCTTTGTCCCTCTCTCAAATTCAAATCCACTTTACTGTCATGAATGTTGCCAGAACTATGTTCCCAAAGCATCAAGAATCAATGAAACAAAACAAATACAACTCACAGAATAAAATATATACAAATAAAAAAAAAAGTACATATACTGTATACTGCATGTGTGTGTGCTGATGAAGTGTTGTCTCTCTCTTATACACAGATTGGGTGTCATTAGGTAAGTTGTTATATAATGAAAAATTTGGTAACACTGTATTTGACGCCTATCTGTATAAGGCATTATAACCATACTTATAATGAGTTATAATGCAGTTATAGCACTGTATAACTATAGTTATAAACACTCATAAATGATCATAATGCTTTATAACAATAATCATAACACACTATAAAGCATTTTATCATGATTTATATGGTATTATAATATGTTATAGTTATTAGTAAATCGCTGACAATCCCCACATCAATAATGCATTATAAATATAGTTATATGTGTTATAATTGGCTTATAGACATGTATAACTACCATTATAAACACTCATAAACTACCATAAGGCTTTATAACAATAAACATAACACATTATAGAGCCTTTTATAATGGCTTATAAGGTCAAGTATTATAATAGAGTTATAATTGCACTATGATGTGTTATGCATATTGTTATAAAGCCTTATGATCATTTATGAGTGTTTATAACTATAGTTATACAGTGCTATAACTGCATTATAACTTATTATAAGTATGGTTATAATGTGTTACAGAGATAGGCGTCAAGTAAAGTGTTACCAAAAATGTATATACAGTTCATATTAAATCTCTCTCAGTTTTCAACAAGCTTTATTGGTATGTCTGTGATTTACAGCATTAGGACAACAGAATAACAATACATAGATAATTAATTAATAATTAACAACAACAGAACAATATATCTCTTTAATCTCTCCTCCTCACCTGCTCTTCCCTCTCAGCCAATCAGGTGGTGTCTCTGAGTCTCTGCCTCCTGCAGAGTGAAGCTGCCCATGACTTTAATAATTCATCTGTGTATTAACCTCAGTATTTATGAAGAGCACAGTGTGAAGGTATATTCTCTCGCCCTCCTCCTCCTCTCCAGCTCGCTCTCTTTTTCACACACACACACACACACACACACACACACTGGTCTTTGGGATTGAGTGACTTGTTTATGATTTATTTACTATTCACCGGAGCTGGTTTATGATGGGAGTTTTCATACACTTACACACAGACACAGACACACACACACACACACACACACACACACACAGCCACGCACATACACACACATCGTGCACGCAGAGACACACACACACACACACACAGACACACACACACACACACACAGCCATGCACATAGACACACATCGTGCACGCAGAGACACACACACACACACGTGCACACACTTTAACAAACATGCACTGTATTTAAGTGCACTGTCAACAAACAGGGGATCAGTCTCTCTCCCATCTGCTGAGTGTGCCAGTTTGCCGCAGGCATTAAGACACCTTCAGATGCTCCACATACACACGCACACACACAGACACACACACGCACACACACACACACACACACACACACACACACACACACACACACACACACACACACACACACACACACACACACACACACACACACACACACACAGTA